>NC_134689.1:14505359-14869109 GCF_050947455.1 Rhinoderma darwinii | reverse complement strand
TCACAACAGCTGGAGAGCCACACACCGGAGACCACTACCCTATAGCTATGCCACTGCCTCCTTCCCTTGTTTGCTAGTAATTGCCAATGAGACCTACCTGAGCTGCCACCACCTCCATCAGGGGACTCCACGGTAGCTCCGGGTCTGTCTCTATGGCACATACCCTCTGAGGGGGCAAATATTAAGGTGATTCATTTATTAGAGTTCAAATAATGTTTCGTCTGTTTCTTTCTGCATCCAAAACAGGATCATTTCTTATGGACGTTCCCCCCCGTCTCCACTACAGACTCCCTGCTCTTTTAGTGCCCGTGGAAGTTTAAAGCATGAAAATATAAAAAAATTACATGGGGTTCATAATTACCAACTCTTCCATGATTTATTACCATTCTGCCTCTTGATGGCGCTGTTGAGTATTGCCATGTCCCGGGCTGTATCTCTCGCACATTGTTTTTTCCTCTTGCGTTTGTCAGAGGGATGATAAAAAGACAACTTCTTATGGTACGTTAGTTAATCCCTTCACTGCCAGTGGATCCGGAGAAGCGCCGAACATTTTAGCTTGTTTGTAATAAAAGTCTTTTCTAAATTATTGACTTTAATCACGTCTCCGCAAAATGATACAGACATTATAAATAAAGCGCTATTGGGGGGAGGGAAGACGCGGAGCATGATAAACGGGGTCACCCAAGTGCTGCGAGTGTATGAAGAACGGCTGGGGCGTCCTGTCTACAATTCCTATATTATACAGCAATTCTAATCATTAACCCTGCAGATGCCTGTTTGCTGTTTTCCTGTTTGGTGTAAAAAATGTGAAGCTCTATCCCTGTGGCCCTAAAACCGTCTGAAAATATCATGTTGTTGTATGCAGGAGGGGGAGTACATCGGGAAGCAGGGCCCCCATTAAAAAAACCACAAAATGACCCCCCGCTCATGGTGCTGGCTCACATCACAATACCCTCTCGTCCTGTGAGAGGAGAATTTAGCACTTTTTTCACCTCCATACTTTCTCATTAGATCCTTTAGGCAAGCGGGGGCTTCTAGGCACATTCATGTGACCCATTGGTAGTAGGAAATGGGCCTCTCTTTTCATTATAGTATTGCAGCCACAGGGGTGACCTGAGTATACAGGACTGTATAAAAGTTCGGTGGAGGAGAAACCATGCCATGCAGCGTCCATAAAACAGTGCCATGCAGCGTCCATAAAACAGTGCCATGCAGCGTCCATAAAACAGTGCCATGCAGCGTCCATAAAACAGTGCCATGCAGCGTCCATAAAACAGTGCCATGCAGCTTCCATAAAACAGTGCCATGCAGCGTCCATAAAACAGTGCCATGCAGCTTCCGTATAAGGGTATGTTCACACGGCCAAATTTCAAACGTATACGAGGCGTATTTTGCCTCGTTTTACGTCTGAAAATAGGGCTGCAATACGTCGGCAAACATCTGCCCATTCATTTGAATGGGTTTGCCGACGTACTGTGCAGACGACCTGTTATTTACGCGTCGTCGTTTGACAGCTGTCAAATGACGACGCGTAAAAATACAGCCTCGTCAAAAGAAGTGCAGGACACTTCTTTGGACGTTTTTGGAGCTGTTTTCTCATAGACTCCAATGAAAACAGCTCCAAAAACGGACGTAGAAAACGGCGTGAAAACGCAGCGAAAAATGCGAGTTGGTAAAAAAACGTCTGAAAAGCAGGGTCTGTTTTCCCTTGAAAACAGCTCTGGATTTTCAGACGTTTTTGTTGACTACGCGTGAACATACCCTTACAGCACCATGCGGCGTTCGTATAACAGCACCATGCGGCGTTCGTATAACCGCACCATGCGGCGTTCGTATAACAGCACCATGCGGCGTTCGTATAACAGCACCATGCGGCGTTCGTATAACAGCACCATGCGGCGTTCGTATAACAGCACCATGCGGCGTTCGTATAACAGCACCATGCGGCGTTCGTATAACAGCACCATGCGGCGTTCGTATAACAGCACCATGCGGCGCTCGTATAACAGCACCATGCGGCGTTCGTATAACAGCACCATGCGGCGTTCGTATAACAGCACCATGCGGCGTTCGTATAACAGCACCATGCGGCGTTCGTATAACAGCACCATGCGGCGTCCGTATAACAGCACCATGCGGCGTCCGTATAACAGCACCATGCGGCGTCCGTATAACAGCACCATGCGGCGTCCGTATAACAGCACCATGCGGCGTTCGTATAACAGCACCATGCGGCGTTCGTATAACAGCACCATGCGGCGTTCGTATAACAGCACCATGCGGCGTTCGTATAGCAGCACCATGCGGCGTTCGTATAGCCGCACCATGCGGCTTCCGTATAGCCGCACCATGCGGCTTCCGTATAGCCGCACCATGCGGCTTCCGTATAGCCGCACCATGCGGCTTCCGTATAACCGCACCATGCGGCGTTCGTATAACAGCACCATGCGGCGTTCGTATAACAGCACCATGCGGCGTTCGTATAACAGCACCATGCGGCGTTCGTATAACAGCACCATGCGGCGTTCGTATAACAGCACCATGCGGCGTTCGTATAACAGCACCATGCGGCGTTCGTATAGCCGCACCATGCGGCTTCCGTATAGCCGCACCATGCGGCTTCCGTATAGCCGCACCATGCGGCGTTCGTATAACCGCACCATGCGGCGTTCGTATAACAGCACCTTTCGGCGTTCGTATAACAGCACCATGCGGCGTTCGTATAACAGCACCATGCGGCGTTCGTATAACAGCACCATGCGGCGTTCGTATAACAGCACCATGCGGCGTTCGTATAACCGCACCATGCGCCGTCCGTATATCCGCACCATGCGCCGTCCGTATAACCGTACCATGCGGCGTTCGTACAACAGCACCAGGCGGCGTTCGTACAACAGCACCAGGCAGCGTCCGTATAACAATACCGTGCAGCATCCCTCTCACCGCGCCAGGTGGCGTCTATATAACCGTACCATGCAGTGTTAGGGTAAGTTCACATGTAGCATAAATACTGCAGATGTATTTTTTTTTCCGGAAAATCGGCAGCATAATACAGTAGCAGCAAAGTGGATGAGATGAAACAAATCTCCTCCCCACGCTGCGTAATTGCTGAGCGGAAAATCCGCTCAGAAATTGGACCGCTGCATGTAAACTGTATTTGCGTAACCCCTGCTTATTTGTTGCGGGATTTCCCCATTGAATGCAAGAAGAGGTAATACCCGCAAAAAATAGAAGATGTTGCATTTTTTTTGCGTACGAAAAGCGGCGATTTCACTGCAAAAAACTAAACTCAGAAAAAAAAAAATCTTTTACATACCCAGAAGTCTTTGTTTCTTCATCCAGGCCGGCCTCCTGGGATGACGTTTCATGGCATGTGACCGCTTTAACCAATCACAGGCTGCAGAAGTCACATGGGATGAAATGTCATCCCTGGAGGCCGGGCTTGAGGACGGTAGATGGACGCGTCGCCATTGCTAGGTAAGTATGAAACTTTGGTGCGTTTTTTTTCGGCTGGAATTCTCTGTGTCGCCAGGGGCGGATACGCTGTGTCCTTTCATGCAGCGTATCCGTCCTGTGTGAACATAGCCTTAGTGTAATAGTACCAGGCTGTAGACCTTACAGTTGTACCAGGCAGTGATAAAATACATTAAATACATTAATAAGTGTCCTGATTTTGTTCATTTTCTCATCACATGCTCGATCATCATGGTCTGCAAGGAGGGATCCCAGGACTGATCTAGCCCGGAGAGCTGCCCTGTGAATCGACGGGGTTCTCTTCTCCTTCTCTGTCCTACATACAGTAACCGGGGTTGTGAGCGCCTCACCCCACATGATACATTGGTTTTATTTGCCGTTGATCATCTTGACCCAGTAGGACTTTTTACCTCCAGCTCTGTTGCATTATGTCTTACGATTATTGATCTAGTTTTTTGACTATTTCTTTTTGAACACTGGTTTTGTTTCTCTGATGAACCTGACAATATTCAGGCGAAACGCGTTGGAACTCAGTTTATTATGTTTACCATGTCAATCGGAGCCACCTCTCCAGATATACTCATTTCTCTTTCATCATTCACAACCTCCATCTGGTGGTTGTGGTATGTTTTTGTATATCTTTTTGCTGGGTATAATTTTTATTTTATTCTTCATTTGTGCCTACCCATTGTTTTGCACAGTTTGAAGTTTTTGCACATATTTGCTTTTTCTATTTGTGCATTTGCCTCTCTAGGACCCACTGCACCTGATATCCACTATAAAGAATTGTCAAGGCCATCAATAGGGTATCTAGGGTTAGGTTGGAGGTTGGAGCCGTCCCTTGAGTAGGGGCATTACTCCGACTAGGAAGGGTATACCCCTTTAATGGGTATAACACCACATTTCCCCTGCAATTTGGACATGCCGGCAACTTCCGCCTATTCCCCTTGAAGCTTATTAATCTATATAGAATCTTAAAATATCAACTTTTGAAGGCAATTCCTATGGGTGCCCCCTAGTGGCTGCCTCCACTGTATGCAGGTCACTTGCCGTTATGTCCTTACAGTCATCCGTAAGCCAATATATTACACATATCCCCTAAAACGGCAGATTACAACCATCATCTGCTAATATGGAAAGCAGAATAAAAGCCAACGTAGCACGGCGCTGCCGAGAGTAACCCTCCATGTGCCAACAGGTCTGCGCCCCAGGCTGGACCCGACCGGGGGAATGCCATCTCATCCTTTAAACACATGAATTTTTATGTAAATGCAAGTCAACTAGCCATACTGGACACTACAGTTAATTAAAAACAGAAGACGAACAAAGTAATAAACTCCATTTGTTTTTCTAGGCAGGCTGCCAGGGCCTGGAAGGCTTCCAAAGCTACCAGCTGGTAAATAGGATATATGCACAGCAGGGCACCAATACTCTGTAGAGTGTAAACAGATGGAATCAATAGAGAAAGACAAGTTAGACTGCGCTACTGCCGGAACGCACAACCTCACCGTCTCGATACTTCTCCTGTTCCAGTTCATTTAGTAGCGAATGTCTCTTGATATCTGCTCATCTGTGTCTTTTTTTTAATTTTTTTATCTTCTTCGTCTTTCTTCTACAATGACAATTTCGACAATCAAAAGAAAAAGAAAATAACAATCGCTCATAAAACGATACATATTGCCGACCCGGGCCCTGCAGGGGCCTCATATTTGGCCCGCGCCCACATGTAGGGGGTTGGCCTGTCACTGACCTATCTGCTGGTGATGATGGTTTTGTGTGACCGCTTCACCCGTACAGACTCCGGTGGGAGATGTCGATAAAAAAAAGCCCCTCGGGGGATCGGTTTTCCGTTTTGATTGCCTGCTTCATATCGTTATGTAAATAGTCTAAGTGCGAAGGAGTGCCGAGAGGCCTTAATGGAGCCATAAACTGGGAGAAATGTGGTCGATTTTCAATGTCAGTCAAAGGACAAGGAATTTGTTTAGTGGTTAATAGAGCAGAGGGTTCAACTTCGACACCGAGAGATTTTGGAGGGATTTTATCCAAATTTGTATCGGGACCGTTTTAAACCAAGCTGTGAGGTGGGCCTTACTGGTGAGATACCCCACAGTTCTTGATAAGGCGCGATAGGTCTTCCAACTTCAGTAGGATAGTCCCGCTGTCCGAGGACACGATGGTTCTGTATCGGAAGAGGCGCTCAAAACCGGCTTCATCCGGGAAGACATTTTCCTTGTAGCATCTTTCTTGGGGAAGGAGCGTAGGAAGGAGCGTAGGAAGGTAAGTGTTGTGTTCACTGGCTGTTCCTATGGGCATTGTGGCTGGTATTGCGGGACTATGATTAGCACTAGGGCACTGTGACTAATTCTGGGGCATCGTAGCTAGCGATGTGGTTGGCATTGTCATGTGGGCACGCACTATCCACGTCACATCTACATTCTCCTCTTTAGCATGGATTTCGACCATTGGTAAAGCCCAGGGCATCAGCAGGGTTTGACTGGTGAGGCCCCAGAAGATAGAGGTTTTAACCACTTCGGTAACCTGCAGAAAATAGCTAAAGGATAACCTTCTAATATACTCACAGGAATCGGACCGGCAGCGGATATGACCAGGACAGAGTGATGTTTGGTTTATTGTTGGGTAACATCAGATGGACGCGTCACTTAATGCGTTACTATGGACAAAAACGAAAACCGTCATTGTTTCTAAATGGGGTGGGGGGGGGGTGTAGTGTCACAAAATGGAGTAAATTTTTAGCCCATGGTCCAGATCTTGTTTGGAGCAGCGGCTACAGCCTCTTTTTCTATGCCCTAAATATGAGGGCAAAATGAACTGATGGAGGGAGGGATTTCTCCTGCCTAATGTTTGCCATACACTTTAGATTAGGATCAGCCATTCATATGAACGATCTGACCGTTGATATGCCAGACGCGACAAATCAGGGACATGGTTTAAAAAAAATGTTGGAATAAAAATAGAACCGCTCTGCAGAACTGTAATTGGCCGATCATGCCATACAATCAAATTATCAGCCGATTGGTTGGGCGATCGATCGTTTTGATCATTTTTTCAGCAGACACCGGTCGATTGTGGGCCATCGTGATGGTTTGCATAAAATTTTAAAGTGTTGATTTCAAAATGGTTGAAATTGGCTATTTCGGACGAATTTTAGCTTATATATGGCCAGCTTAAAAAGGGTTGTCGAGTTAAGGTGTATGTAAAGAAGTTTTCTTATTAGGCAATTCTGAATTAATAGAGGAGGGGGCCTCTGTTTAGGATCCTCATCTCTTGGCCAGAGTGGAGAGTGGTTACAAAGAGCGTCTCTCGCTCCGCAAGACCTGTCCTGCATTAAATACATAATTCACCTTTGATCAGAATGGACCCTATGTAATGCTTAATTTCCCCTGTGGTGGCGCTGCAGGGAATTTGAACACTTAAGGCCAGCTTTCGCTAAAGATTACAGCTGATCGCTGGGGTTTCCAGCAGGAGGACACTGTGTGATCAGATTATTGTCGAGGGACCCTTCTAATATGTAGGGATTGTCCAAAGTGGAAAAGCCCACTCCATTATCTAAAGCCAAGAGCCATGTCCCTTAAAACCACTAACTTCATGTAAAGAAATTGTCCAGACTAAGCATTGTGACAATATGTTCCTTGGTTTCACTATTTTATGATATAAAAGAATATCGTGAATGGTAAAAAATACCGAACACTCCAGTGAAAAAAAAATGAAAGGGCGCTTTCTGACTTTGATCAATAACTACAGTAATACTGCCCCCTATGGACTATATTTTTTTATACCACACTGGAGTTACTGTGTAGTGTTTGTAGACATTTGAGGTTTGTTATTACAAACTGTTGCGTGATATTATTTTTCTCATGATGAACTTTCCTCTGATGTTTGACTTTCTTTTACCCACAGATCTCTAAGAATCTGAAGAACATTGTAAGGTCCTGCCGACTCTTTGATTACAATCAAAACGGACAAATTCAGAAGCATGAACTGCGACGTGTCCTGGAAAATTACTGCTTCAAGATGAAAACCGTTGAGTACGAGAAGTAAGTGTTTCTTCATATATCAGTATTTGTATGGAATTTGCGCCAATTATCTGGTTCTAGTGATATTAATGTTAGGAGTTTCCGACAATCGCTCTGTTATGTCATGTTTTAAAGGAACCTAGCCGAAAAAAAAACTTCAGTGTACATTAAAAATGTGAAATCAGTTGTTTTTTTTATAGCTTCTATGCTGGGATATGATCATGTGAAGTTACAGGCCCAAAGCCTGAGGCTGCACTACTGAGACATTCTGATAGAAAGTCGACCTAATGCATCAATATTTTCTTCTTGACTTCTGTTCATACACCGTTTGTGAACTACGTTCCACGTCTATGGTTAGAAAACTCCCAGCACATCTATAGGGCCCTTTTCCCTAGCATATGCCAAAAGGGTGTCCTTTCAGCATGTGTCGGGCCAGTATGTGTCGGCATGCCTTTTTTTTTTTTTTTTTGTTTGTTTATTTGCTATATAGAAAAGCGTAGTAGACTATGCAATTCTATACAGAGGAATACAGTTGCCTATACAGAGGCATAGGCGTCAGACTTCCGTCGGAGGTATACGTTTGGACATCCTTATATACCTCCAGTGGAAGGTGAACAAAGCCTAAAGTGTGTATATGTGAGAACATTCATGTGTTTAGTGATTCTCCTTCTTAATGCGGGGTGAAGTGCTGGTGGCACTACCCACACTTCATCTGCATAATAGCGTACTGATCCAGCATGGTCACCTCTGAGCTCTGCCAATCTGGCATCCGGCAGAAAGAGCCTCTGATCAGCACGTAGGATTAGTGGTCAGGGTCTTGTCATCTGCTTACGGGTGGGTTATCTGCGGGTGCATGGAGTCAGGCCTGTCGGGGGGCATAGTGCCGGCCCGGCGGGATGACGTAAGTCACACTTGCCAACGCTCACGGAATTTTCGGGGGGGGGGGGGGGGGACTCCTGGAATAGAGGGAGATCTCCTGGACGAGCCATCAAATCCCCCCCGGGCGCCCCACACATTCACCTCTTCCCATTCCTGTTTTCCCTCCACTCCCGGGTGCCACCGCAGACAATGTCAGGAGGTTGTCTGCAGCAGTTCCCAGGAGCGGAGGGAAGTGCGGGAAGGGGTGAGCAGCCGAACGTCCGGTCTGAGGTCTGTGACGCGGTAGTTTGGGGTCCGGTCTGTATATAGAGGATTTTTTGCCTGGGGTCTGTATATGGGGGTGGTTTGGTGTCTGTATAATGGGCTGGACTGAGTTCTATATCTTTATTTAGGGGTCTGGTGTATGGTCTGTATTAATTTTGTGGTGTCCTAAAAGGTATCATATAAAGTAATGTTATGGGCGTGTCCTATATAGATGGGCAGGGCATAAGGGGAAAATTTTCCTTGGAATCTCCCTGTCGTCTCTTCTTAAAAGTTGGCAAGTATGAAGCACCGCAGGTTGGTGTCAGGCATATTCGTGCGTGGTGTGTGGGTAATGTAGATAGGGGCACCGGTGTGCAGAGGAACAGCGCTGGCTTCACCATGATGAGGAACGGCGCCGGCGCATGGCACTATTCCTACATGACGCTGATACCAGCTACGGGGCTGACATTTTATTTCCCTATACATTTAATAGACCCTGCAGATCATTCGCAGGAATTCAGGGGGTCGTGTGTAATTGCTGCCAGCGAATGATTGGACACGACAGACGGGAGCGTTCAATAAACTATAATATCAACATTTGTGAACCTGTTTATCTCTCATCAGCGGCACAGACCTAGTCAGAGGCCACAGTAATCACTGCAGGGATCATTATGATTGGAAATCGTATCCGGCCACAGACACGATGATGATCGCTACTGATCCGACCGTTAATGATCGCTATATTTATGGGGCTGATAAAATATTTTCATACCGATTTTTAAAACACATTTCCTACCATGAGAACAAGTGGAAGCGTGAATTTTTTGGGCCAGTAAGCCGGACAACAACCAGCACACGGGCAGTGGTGCAGCTATGGGGGGGGTGCAGAGTTAGCAGTTACGCCCAGGCCACTCTGCTACATAAGAAGACACTAGTATGAATGGCACATGGTAGGTGGGGGGCCGTGTTACAGATTTTGCATGGGAGCCCGGTTGCATCAAGTCACGTCTCTGCGCATTGGGGATGTGATGGCGACCATATTGGTTGTCACCCACCAGGGAAAAATGCCAAATTCTTGACAGAAGACAAGACATTTTTATTTTTTATTATTTGAGTGGGATATGATCTCAAAAAGGGGTTTACCCATCAGATATATTAATGGCACTTTCATTGGCGAGGGTTCAACTGCTGGCAGTCATGGGGGCAACGTGACTGACGTTTATCTGGTAATGTGACTGGGATGTACTTTGTATGTGGTACTGTTAGAGAGGGGTTTAGTGCTGCAATGGGGTATTGGCCATGCTGGGGATATTTAACGCCGCATGGTAGTATTTATTTGGCGCTGCTATGAAGGTCACATGGGCGCTGCACAGTTATATTCGTTTGCTGGTTGGGCCCCGCCCTCACCGTGGATTGGCTGGTGAGGCCCGAGTATAAAAAGTTTTGAGAAGTATAGGGACACCCCCTCCCCCACATTACCTCCCATATGTTCTAACCGTACGGACACCCCTACCCACCATATTTACCTTGTCATAGTTTGCAAAAAAAAATAATTCCCCATTTGTTTGAAACTGCTCTTGTATAGTGAAACTCTCTTCTCTTATAGACGCCATTAATAATCCCCCCCCCCCCCCCCCGCCCTAAGTGGAAATAAAAACACCGGCCGCTCTCATGTTCAGTCAAGGCGTTGAGATATTTCACAGATCATCACGTATATGAATGCCGGGGGTTTATATTACGTGCCGATTCTACATTCAACCCGAGACAAGTAGTTCCTGCCAGATGACGCGGTCGTTCTACTTCAGGCGGACATTATTAGGACTGATCCTCCTCATTGTGACAGCGTGGAAGACTTTACATCAATGCTGCGCCCCGGCCCCCAAATAAAACGACACCGGTTAATTCAATTGAAGGAAGAATAACCACGTCACGGAGCTCCCCTGTTCCCCGGCCAAAATCCCACCGGCATTCTGAAATTAGGAAGGCAATAACCCAGCGCGGTGTTTTATTTCACACTAAACCCAGCGTATTTCACCGCAATCTGAAAACAGCTTAAATCCTTAAATTGAATTTGTCTCCATTCCAGAATCACATAAGCAGTAAATTATAAAACGCCTGCACGGTTTTCAATTAAACTGCAAAGACACAAAGCAAAGGGTTTGAAAAGAGACGGTGAGTGCGGTGGGTGGGTGATGGGGGTAGTGGGGGGGGGGTGACGATTCATTGCTCCGCAGCCGTCCTCCCTTGAGCGGTGCTGCCACGTTACAAGCCGGTGCGCTCGACTTACAGCACGAATAAAGAGAGGAGTGAAAAGTACCAGCGCCGTAACTTTTCATGTCCGTAATAAAGAAACGCCCGCATGTAGGGCCATAAAAAAATAGAATGTATGGAAATATGGGGAGCAAAGAAAAATGGAAAATTAGAGGAAGTCTTTGGTGAATAACGTCTGCTTAAAGGAAGGAACAGAGTCTTTACATAAGGGAATCTTTATGGTTAATTTCCTTATGTAGGGCCAGATTATAGTGGGCACACAGGGCATGTGCTCCGGGGGCTCCACCAACTTGAGGATATGGGCCAGCGCTGCATTCATTTCTATGGGACTTCTGGTACCTCTGTCTCCGACCGCTCCATAGAAATGAATGGAGCGCTGGTCGAGCATGCGCACCATTCTCATGGAGCTCTTCGGGGGACTTTTGATCCCCCGTTCTCCTCATAGGTGGTGGTTCCAGCAGTCGGACCCCCAGCGATCACACGTGTATCCTGTGGCTATGGGATACATGTGTTTGAGGGGAAAACCCCTTTAATCCACTAGCAGTCACTATTTATATGGGTAGTGTATACATTGCTCTACTGTGGGACCCCCACTTCTCAGGAAAGTGGGGTTCCCCAATGGTTATTCAGGGAACCTATCTAGCCACGAGGAGGTGGTGAGGTGGCCAGACATGCGAGTGGCTCTGTTTTTGGAGTCGCTGGCTTGGCTGTCTACATAACTCCCATAGACTATAGTGGACAGGGCCATGTGCATTCCCAGCTACCTCTGCGATAGCGGGTCAGGTGGGGTCAAGATCCAAGAGGTGGGATGGAGTAAAAAAATAGTCAAGAGCAGGGTATTCTCCAGACTCCAGGGACATATCTAAGTGTAGGGCATGTGCCCCCGATGCTGGGTGCCAACAAGCCACTTTGACTTGGTTCAGGTATTTAGATACAAGGCTAGAGCAGTGAACTGAATCTTTGCTCCAGGTAATGGAAAGCCTAACTACGAACCTGGATTCTCCATTACTGCCCTCCAGGTAACCTTGGGTGCCCTTAACAGCAGCCTATACGCTGCGAATGGAGGGAGCACAGGGGGTGTTGTAGTGTCCATCCGTACAGCGGTTGTCCCAACAGTTGTTGCAACAAATCCCCGCTTGTTTGTGACGACTGAGGTTGTTATGAAGCTCTAGACAGGTTCATGTTGTTCACTGGGAAGGGGACAACTTGGGGGTGAGGTCCATAATAACCAAAGATCCGGCCTCTATGGTACTGTTGTCCTTGTGTGTATGACTGATAAAGTTCAGGGATCTGACCGGCTGGACTCTACATCACTTGGGAAATTCTCAATTTCAATGAACATGCTAATTACTAATATTTATAAAGTTCAATGGCTATTCATCTCTCTCCAGATTTTGGAACCGATACTGTATCGGTAAGAAGCACGCCCTGGACTACAAGGAGCTGCTGAGAAATCTTGGTATTAACGTAGAACAACAGAACAAAACCGGGCAGGAGAGCGTTGCACAAGGTGAGGATGAGTATGGCGGTGATGAAGCTTCTACTTTCCAACCATATGTGACTTGATGAAAGGCGTCAATTGTCTAAACTTAAAGTAGTTCCCCGCTTCGGGAATCCCTACATGTTAGTCGGGTCCTTTGACAAAAAGCAGATTAGAAAGTTTTCCCCGGCTGAGACCTCCAGCGATCAGTTGTAATCTGTAGGAAAACCTGGTATTAAAGGGGTTGTCCACCTTCTCACAACTCATGACCTATCCACCGGATAGGTAATCAGTATATCATCGGTGCAGGTCCGACAACTGGACCCTGCAACGTTAAACCATTCCGGTGGCCTACAGGCACCAGATGTTATGGCACATAATGCTACGCACGGAGCCCGTACATAGCATACATAGCATAGTGGCCGTTCTGCAGAACTGCATGTCCGCTCCTATTCTCTTGAATAGGAGCAGAGCTGCAGCTCGGCCGCTATTCCGTGGTTCTGGCATGTACGTCCGGTGCACAGAAACCAACTGATCAGTGCGGGGTCCGGGTGTCTGGTGGATAGGTCATCAGTTGTCACAAGGTAGAAAACCCCTTTAAGTGTTCAATTTCCCTGCAGCGCCACCGTAGTGCCCAATTCATATCAATGGATTGTCTGTAATACAGGACCAGGTCCTCCAGATGCTCTTTGTAACCGCTCTCCACTCTGGCCAAGAGATAAGGTTCCTGAACAGAGGGCGTCCCTCTATTAACTCAGAATTCCCTAACAGGGTGTTTGAAAATGGGTTGATGAGTTGATAGTGTAACACTACCATTGGCACTTGGTCCAAACTGCCCATTAAAGGGGAACTTTCTCTAGGACCGGCTCGTTTTAGATGTATGATGTCCTATCAGAACTGCCCAAGAAGATAGAATTTCACACACTAAACAGTTTCTCACTCCGGACGTTGGACATTGATTTGCTTGTTGGCTGGTGGCGTCAACTCTCAATGGGCCTTTACAACGATTAAGCAGATCCAAATCCAATCGCAAAGGATGTTACCCTTGTGTCCTGACTTATTTTGAAACAAGAAGGCTCCTAGATGTAAAGTTTTAGGGTACTTCTTTGTGATCCCTGAGAGTACAATAGTTCTCACCTATTCAACTTTGAGAGGCGGTTGCTACAGCCGATTGCCTTTAAAAGGGTATTCCCAACTCAGACATTTATGGCATATCCCAAAGATAAATTAAGGCATCTATCTCTAGAACGTGGACCCCTGACCCCCATCCCACCTTCTGTCGCAGTCGCTGGGCTCCAGCCACTGAGTTATGAGGTGGACGGGTTTTCCAGAAACTGCCGAGCGCGTTTTGCTACGCTTTTTCCGGAACTCCCATAGAAGTGTTTCTGTAGCTCCCAAGTTCCGGAAACATCGTATCTCGCTGTGCTATGCTGTTTCCGTAACTTCCATTCACTTTGTCAGTCAGTGGCCATAACCCACCCTCAGAAGGTAAGACAGGGGGTCAGGGGGTCCCTATCTAGAGAACGGTGTGGGTCACAGAGGTGGATGCAAGTCTATGGCAACTGTATGTACTTTTTTTTTTACGGTTCTGTTTTGTGTCGGGTGTCAATACAATCATCCAACTGGTGCACCAGTATATTCATGGCCGGCTTCAGTCAAGATGGCGGCCCAGAAATATGTTCACCCTCTCCCAATGATGATGTGTTACTGTATGTGGAGCGCCTTACAATTAGCATTCACCTATATGAACCTCTGGGGTCATAAGAATTAAACATTTCACTTTGGCTGAATATCTAAAATGTAACACAATCTGCGGTTTACTTTTTTGTACCCCTTTCATTGGTTTCAAGGGATCAACTTTCCCCATGATAAAGTGAGTGCTCCGAAATCTATTTCACATGTATTTATTGTCTTTCTTCGTTTCTAGTTGGTTCATTTCCTGTTGTATTCGTAGTCTGTTTTTTGTATCTTTTTGTATTATCGTATTTACTATTGTTCTTTTTGTTTTATTTGCTTTTTTTGGTTGATTGTTAAAGTGTATCCTCTACTAGGGGACATTTCTAACGCTTAGGCGAAATTCACACGAACGTGTGCGTTTTGCGCGCGCAAAAACGCAGAGGTTTTTGCGCGTTGCAGTTCCGTGTGTCATCAGTATGTGCTGCGTGATTTTCACGTATGTGCCATCCTTATGACACGCGGTTTTGAGGTTTAGAAAAAGAAATGAAGGAGGTGGTTTTATTTTTCCCTTCATTTCTTGATCTACTGTTGCGCAAATCACGCGCAGCACACGGAATTGCGTCCGTGTGCTGCGCGTGATTTTCACGCACCCATTGACTTCAATGGGTGTGTGATGCGCGAAAAACGGCCAAGTATAGGACATGTCGTGAGTTTTACACAGCGGACAAACGCTGCGTGAAAATCACGGACTCTGAACGGCCCCATTCACGAACATAAGTCTGTGCGACGCGCGTGATTTTCACGGGCGTAATACACGTATGTGTGAATAAGGCCTTACTGTGTACAGATTTTGTATTGACTTCAATGGAAGCTGTTTAACCTCTTCCTGCCCCATGACGTGCATTTCCTGCAAATTCCTGCCTCTAGTGATGGATACACTTTAATATGTTGACTAGTTGGCACTTTTGTTATATTTGCTTGAGATGTCTTGTAATGACTTGCATGAAGGTTTTTGTGCTTTTTGCTAAAAGTTTTTTCTTGGAATGTGGACCATAAATAAGAATTCTTTACTAATGTACAAAATATTTTTCAAACAGCATTAAACTGGGAGGCAACCAAGCTAGATCGGGAGAAGCAAAAAAGGTGGCAATCACCTTCTTTACCTAATGGGTTCAACACTGAGGATTATACATTGGAGGACCTTGAAGGGGTATTCAGGAAGAAGGTAATTTAATAGAATTTATATCATGATCAAGGTCACTCAGCAGACACCAGGGATGATAATAATAAACCACTATACACTAGATATATTATAAATGACCCACTAGACACCAGGGCTATTATGAATGACCCACTAGACACCAGGGCTATTATGAATGACCCACTAGACACCAGGGACATTATGAATGACCCACTAGACACCAGGGACATTATGAATGACCCACTAGACACCAGGAATAGATATGAATGACCCACTAGACACCAGGAATAGATATGAATGACCCACTAGACACCAGAAATATTATGAATGACCCACTAGACACCAGGAATAGATATGAATGACCCACTAGACACCAGGGATATTATGAATGACCCACTAGACACCAGGGATATTATGAATAATCCACTAGACACCAGGGACATTATGAATAACCCACTAGACACCAGGAATAGATATGAATGACTCACTAGACACCAGGGATATTATGAATAACCCACTAGACACCAGGGACATTATGAATGACCCACTAGACACCAGGAATAGATATGAATGACCCACTAGACACCAGGAATAGATATGAATGACCCACTAGACACCAGAAATATTATGAATGACCCACTAGACACCAGGAATAGATATGAATGACCCACTAGACACCAGGGATATTATGAATGACCCACTAGACACCAGGGATATTATGAATAATCCACTAGACACCAGGGACATTATGAATAACCCACTAGACACCAGGAATAGATATGAATGACTCACCAGACACCAGGGATATTATGAATAACCCACTAGACACCAGGGACATTATGAATAACCCACTAGACACCAGGAATAGATATGAATGACCCACTAGACACCAGGGATATTATGAATAACCCACTAGACACCGGGGATGATATTAATAACCCACTAGACACCGGGGATGATATTAATAACCCCCTAGACACCGGGGATGATATTAATAACCCCCTAGACACCGGGGATGATATTAATAACCCCCTAGACACCGGGGATGATATTAATAACCCCCTAGACACCGGGGATGATATTAATAACCCCCTAGACACCGGGGATGATATTAATAACCACCTAGACACCGGGGATGATATTAATAACCCCCTAGACACCGGGGATGATATTAATAACCCCCTAGACACCGGGGATGATATTAATAACCCCCTAGACACCGGGGATGATATTAATAACCCCCTAGACACCGGGGATGATATTAATAACCCCCTAGACACCGGGGATGATATTAATAACCCCCTAGACACCGGGGATATTATTAATAACCCCCTAGACACCGGGGATATTATTAATAACCCCCTAGACACCAGGGATATTATTAATAACCCACTAGACACCAGGGATATTATTAATAACCCACTAGACTCCAGGGATATTATTAATAACCCACTAGCCACCAGGGATATTATTAATAACCCACTAGCCACCAGGGATATTATTAATAACCCACTAGCCACCAGGGATATTATTAATAACCCACTAGCCACCAGGGATATTATTAATAACCCACTAGCCACCAGGGATATTATTAATAACCCACTAGCCACCAGGGATATTATTAATAACCCACTAGCCACCAGGGATATTATTAATAACCCACTAGCCACCAGGGATATTATTAATAACCCACTAGCCACCAGGGATATTATTAATAACCCACTAGCCACCAGGGATATTTGTATTAACCCACTAGACACCAGTAATAGTTTTGTTAAATGCTCATACACATAAGAAATATCGTTATTGACCCACTAGAGACCAGATATGATATTTTTAACCCCCTAGACATCAGTATTGTTCTCCGTATCATCAACCAGGAAGAACAAAACTGTACTCACTTATACAAGGTATCTTAGCCTGTCCTAATGTGAGTAACTATGGCCTCTTTCTGTGGTATGAAGTAATTTTTTTCCAATTTTCAGTGTTTTTTTTTTTTTTTTTTTAAGGAAGAACAAAACTGCCCTTACCTCACATGACATATTAGTTTTGCTGTATAGTTTTCAAACTTTTATAGGGGAAAAGTGAAGCAGTTCCCCATAGCAACCAATTAGGATGCAGCATCCATTTTTCTTTTATAGGATCTCTGAAAAGTGAAAACTGGAATCTGATTTATTACTATGGACAACTGCTCCACTATTTCCTTGCATACATTTCGATAAATATCCGCCCAGTTTACTTCTCATACCCCTCTGATAGTGAGGGAAGTACCAACGGGGCAAGGGGAACCCCAACAAGTGTAAGATTGATAGACGATGCGATCCAAAAATGACAACTACAAGATAACCTGGTATCACAGACCTTTTCTGGTAAAAAAAAAAAAAAAACACCAAAAATACAAAGGCCTCATGCACACGACCGTGTTCGGTCCGTGATATACGGTCCGCATGTCGGCCGCATGTCCCGGACCGAACACAGTGCAGGGAGTCGGGCTCCTAGCATCACACTTATCTATGACGATAGGGGTCACTGCCTGTCCGCGGAACTACTGTCCCGTACTGTAATCATGTTTTAGTGTGTGACAGTAGTTACGTGGATAGGCAGTGACACCTAGCGTCATAGATAAGTATGATGCTAGGAGCCCGGCTCCCTGTACTTTGTACGGTCCGGGACAAGCGGCCGACATGCGGACCGTATATCACGGACCGAACACGGTCGTGTGCATCAGGCCAAAGACAAAAGTTGAGTCATCTCTTGTGAAAAGACGACAAACATTACAAGTCACTGACAGATTGTGGAACAATATGGTTCGTATCATGCAGAACAATAACCGCTTTCAGTGTTGCTATGGTGCCCGTCAATAGTACACAAAGCAGCTACGGAGATAGAAAGACATCTATTATGCGTCTGTCCGTTTAAGAAAAACATACACACACACACACACACACACACACACACACACACACACACACACACACACACACACACACACACACACACACACACACACACACACACACACACACATATATATATATATATATATATATATATATATATATATCTATCTCTATATCTGCATTTGGATGCTTTGCTGAAGTGTGAAGAGGACAGATCATAGGAAGCAAATGTGTGTCCAATTAAAGGCAAGTTAATTTCCAATCCAAAACCATCTGTCGTTGCTCAAGTAAACAGCCGACAGAGAAAAAAATCCCCGTGTCTGTGCGGCTGTAAGGCAAGTTTACAATTACATGACGGGCAGATGCTGCTAAACTGGGATTTCATTTTTCATTGTGTCGGTTTTCTTTCTACCGGTTACATTATTTTTTTTTTTTATTGAACCAATATCTAGAAAACGAGTGAAAAAATCCTGATTTAGGATTCAGCACAGGCTCTGAGGGCCCCGAGGGCTCATGCACATAGCGATACTACGGTGCCTATATAGCCTGCCACCGGCCCATATTCTACCTCCGCATGCCCTCGATTTTATACAGAGACACATGCCGGGTTTCTTTTTTTTTTTTTATAGATTCCATTAGAATTTGCAGTATAAAAACCATGACATGCTTCATCACATGGCCTATTACAGGGGTACCCCCCCCCCTCCCCCAAGAAGCATTGGTTGTCCTGGAGAATGTGGTGCCTCATGGGGACTCCGCAGGTCTCTCCTGACGTTGGATCATTTCTTGTACGGTCTTCTAATGCTTTTTGTTCTCTGACTGGGAGGAGCCTAATAGAAGTCTGTGTAGCATTGAGAGGCAGTCCAATGTACAGCACTGTGATGACTACATGTACTCAAATTGTAGTCACCCAGGCGGAAGAATAGTGATTGCTAGGCAACCTGAACTTAGATACCCTACAAAATACACTAAGAGGGGGGATACAAGTAGTAAAATAAACCTGGATTATTTAAAAGTATGTGTGAAGGTCAGAGACGTAAACGCCTGGAGATAGGGCATGTCGCTTCTTTTTCCCATGGGATGGTTTTTCCGCTCCCGGGAAAAAACGCCTCCGCCTCCCATTGAAATCAATGGGAGGCATTTTTGGACATTTTTTGGCGCGGTTTCTGCGTCAAAAAAACTCCTTGTGAACTGGCCCTTAAAGGGGTTTTCCAGCCGCATAGTTTTTTAGTTGTTTTTTTATTTTTTAATATAAACTTATTATGGGCTGGGTTCTGTTCACATCTGCGTTGTTTCCCGTTATTCTTTTCCATCGTAGGAAAAGAGAAAACGGAAAAACTTTTCCATCAAAGTACCTATTGATTTCAATAAGTTTTCTTTTCGACTCAGTTGTGCTCCGTTCCGTCAAGTTTTCGTCTTTTTGACGGAAACAATAGCGTGGTCTGCTGCAGTATTTTTTCCATCCAAAATGACAGTAACTTGACGGAAAGGAGCTTTCCGTTCTTTATTCCATTGTAATAAACGGATAACGGATACAAACAGAATATCCTCTGTTTGTTTCCGTTAAGCAATCTATTTAACAGATGTTTTTCCTTGAACGTTTACCCTCCGTTTGTTTCAGCCGAGCATCTGTCTCTGCATCCGTTTTCATTAAATTTGACGGATCCATTAAAAACAGAAGGGCCAACGCTGGTGTGAACAGAGCCCTCAAAAAACAAATCCCGCACCGACGGTTCCCAGGTCCCCCGCCACTCTTTAGTTCTCCACTGCAGTGATGACATGACGCCTCAACACTTGACCGCACGGCAAACAAAAAACGGCTGTAAAATACGAAGCTATTCAAGGGAAAACGGCTTCTGATTTTCTGCCGTTTTTTAATTTATTTATTTTTATGCGTTTTTTATGCCCGTTTTTGGAGCTGTTATTCTATTGACCCAATGAAAAAATGCTCCAAAACCGGCTCAAGAAGTGACATGCACTTCTTTTTGACGGGGGCGTTTTTTTACACGCCGTTTTTAAAAAACGGCCGTGGAAATTATGCCTTGTTGGAACATCGTTTTTCCCAATGAAATCAATGGGCAGATGTTTGGAGGCGTTCAGCCCCCTGTATTTTCAGCCTTTTTCATGGCGTTTACAGCCTGAAAAACAGCTGAAAATAGTGGCGTGTGAACATACCCTTAGTTAGTACCTCCCCTTTTTTTTTTTTTTTTTTTTTTTTTTTTTTTAATTTTCCGAAAAATATTTCGTAGACCTTTTTATTGAAACTGAATTCAAACCTACTTATTTGCCCCATGTTTTGCTTAGTCAGTCCCAGAATAAAAGATTATTACCATAAATATTTTAATTAGCATAAAGTGACAGATGAAAAATGAGTGTAAATATATCTCGAGGCTACATTTCCATATTTAAACACTGTCCATATATAGACGCCATATGTAATCGTCCGTGCGTCTTCTGTCAGATCTACATATTCGCTTAAAAATAATGAGTAATTCGTCTTACAGAGGTAGGTGCGGATTGATAATACTTTTTGGGGTAGCGCAAAAAAAAAAATCTAAAAGAAATAAAAAGGACCAAAATGTAGCTCAATTTTCTATCTTTGAAATATGACAAACCTCTCAGCGTGTGTTTCGAAGTACGTTATCAGATGTGAATATTTTTTTTCAAAGATATTCGCTTTACCTAAAAAAAAAAAAATAATATATGAGAGACTTGAGTCGTTTTTTAAGCACAGCAGGTAGTATTTATAGACGGCAGTAATGCACAGATTGGCCCAATATTTTTGTATCTCACTTTTCAGAACCCATAATTATACCAAAGGAATAAAACTTGTCACTTGAGTCTAATTAGTCTCGTACAGTCATCTTTTAGGCAACGGTAAAACTTATCAATTAAACATCTGAAGACGCTCATCCGACATTAAATACAGATACGCTAATAATAAAAAAAAATGTAAAAAATAGTAAAAAAGTTTCTGTCTTTTCAAAAATTTATGAAGCCCGTTTTATGAACAAAGGCTGCACAATGTCTTCCCGTACAGATCTCCTCCTCCCACCCGGATCTGGTGAAGACCTTCAGATCATTTGACGTAGATCGCACCGGCTGCGTGCCTCTAGATGCCTTCAAGTCCATCATTAATAACTTTATTTTCCCCTTACCCGACCGAACATTTCACGAGTTAATGAGCAGGTAAGACCCCTGATGGTTTCTCCAGAGTGTCTTAAAGTGTCATGGAAGATGGATTAACCTTTGGTTCCAATTGCATCAAAAATATTCCAATTTATTCAGACCACAAAAAGCCCAACATTTTTACTTATGATGTTTTTTTTACTTTGTTTTTATGGTTTTCTATGCTCTTTGTTATTTCTATGGTGTGAGTAGTTGTTACTTTTCCTTATGACACAGGGGTCAACTGAGGCTATAATTCACGCTGCCCCATATATATCGGGTAAATTCTCATGTTGTGTGCGAATTCCACAAGGAAAATCTGCAACAATTTACAGTACAGTACATGTTAATGGGGTTTTCTATACCCCATCTACATATAGCGGATTTTTTTAAAAAAATCTGCAAGATGTCAAATCTGCGATTTCACCCTTAGCAATTCGTAGGGTGAAACCCACAGCAAATCCATAGCGGAAAAAGTCTGCTGCGTGCAAAGTCAAAATACAATAAAATCCCTTCAATCCGGTATCTGATAATTAAGAAAATCTGATAATCCGGCACCTGTTAGGGTAGGGAATTGCAGTGTATTTTGGTATTTTACAAGACTAGAAGTAGAAGACTGAGCAGAGAGGAGCAATTATACGATTCCACTAATTAAAAAACAAAGTAAGACGACGTCCAGTTACAAATCCATGACGATTCCAAAGCCAAAATCCGCAATTGTTACACGCCGATGTTACCGCAAATTGTGCTGTGGAATCACTGTGATTTTCGCTCCAAAATCGGGGTCTTTTCCGCAACAATAAATCCGAAACAAGCTCATAGAACTGTTCGGAATTGTATGAATGGGGTTTTGAAAATCTTATCGACATGTATTGTACTGTACATTGCCACAGATTTGCTGTGCAGAATTTGCAGGCAAATCCGCCACATCTGAACATGGCGTAAAGCAACCCTCCGGTTCAGGACAAAAATATAAATGTAGTTGGGTATATGGTGCCCTTCAGTTGTGCCCATCGGCCGTGGATCTGCTGTTTTAGGGTTCCTTCTGTTTTCTGAGTCTAAAGCACTCCCGCTGTTCAAGGATTGGACAGAACTGCTCACGTGAGCAGCATTGGCCAATCCAAGAACAGTGGGAGTGTCTCAGACTCGTTGTCTAAGAAGCACTGGGGCCATTTTAGGACAGCAGAGAGGGGACTCTAAAACGTATACGCGGCAGATTGCCACAGCTGGAGGGCACCAGGTAGTATTACCCCATATACCCCATCACATTTAAAATGATGTCCCAGGACCGAAGGATCGCTTTAATATTAGCAGATTTTGTGTTAACACATTATGGGAGGTTTTTTTCCTTGAAGATTTCTTTCCCTTTCAAGTAAGTTTAATTTTTTTTTTAATTTTGAACAGCAGACCCCCTCTATTAACTCTGAATTCCCTAATAGAGTATATGAAAAATGTTTCCTAAACTGGACACCCCTTTAATAAATCTCCCTCACTGTGTTATACCTAATGTAGGGCCTTGATATACAGAACACCAAAGGAGAGAATCGGTGTCATGCTCCGCCCCCTCTGGCCCTGTACTAGTCATAACAGTGTATCAGGAAGGTTCCTTTAAGTAATTACTTGTGTGAATAATGTGAAATAATAATCAGCCATTGAAATGGTTAAAAGAAACCATCCATCCTGCAGACAGACTCCTATTATTCAGCTGCTTTTCCATAAACTAGTAGATTAGTGTTTAAAAGGAAGGCAAATGAAGGTGTTCCAGATTTCGTAACCTACATTAATTTACTGGTAGAAGCACAATACCTCAGAAAATAGGAACCGCGGATGAGCAGTACATCTATAATGAGAACGTTATGCCGAATTTCCAGCCATTCCAGTGTAGCATAATAAAGCCCTTATTTTATATCAATCCAGTTGGTGCTCTCTGTATAGTGTGTATTGTATATACTGTATCTACTGCACCATCACCACTGTGTAACGTATTGCTTTCCTGTGACTATGTCCAAAGTCATTGTCTAGTATAGGGGTGTTCCGGGAGTGAAACATTAGTTAGGATAGGCCGTCAATGTTTATATAGTGGGATTCCGACCCCTGGACTCCTGCCGATGAGCAGAATGAAAGAAACCCATTCATTGTTTATATCAGCACAGCAGTTTGACCGTGGACATGCGCCATCCATTCCCCCCACGTTGTCCGTAAAATAAAAACAAAACCACATACTCCCCACACCGCTCCTCTTCTCGCCTCCGGGTCCCTTCAACCTTCTGGCACGGCTCATACAAGGTCCTGTCGCAGAGCAGCATAAGAAACTTACATGCGACGCATCACTTCGTCATCAGTGCTGACTCGCATACAACTATGTGTGAGCCGCGCTGTAAGGATGAGGGGACTTGGAGGGGAGAAAAGGTGAAGTCAGTATAATTTTTTTCATTTAATGTGCAATGGGGGCTGGCAGTCTGGTCATGGGGGGGGGGGCAAGGTACGCCCCCTTAGAGTGAAATCTACCCCAGCTAGAAGCTGGCATAGATCACCAGTATAATTTATAATACAGTTTTCTGGCGTAAATTATAATAAATTTGTCAGGCTCTTTTTTGACTTTTCAACTCCAAAAAACTGATAAATTACCCCATAGAGTTAAAAAATTAAATTCTGACTTCCTACAACCACCACTAGGGGGAGCTTGCGAGCTTACTGCATACTGTTCATACATTGATCTCAATAATAATTTGATTTCCCTGTACCCCTGCAAGTTTACGATCAGAATCACTTGTAAAATGAACTTTTCCAAATCTAGATATATGAAGGAATTGCTAATTTCTGATGGCACACTTCTGTCCCAGTAGAAGCAATCTATTACTGACCAAGGACATAAATGACTAACAATAGCCCCCGTCCAGCCTGCGGCATTCAGTCTCTAATAAACAGAATAGAGGCTTAAATTTAGTTAATTTGCACGTTATTAAGAAAGTAATTATAAGGACTCGCTGCCAGCTGCAGTAATACCTGGATCTAGATGAGTATTACTCTCCTTTATTATAATTAATATGATGAATATCAAATTTCTGGAATTATTTAGTCTCTGTGTTGTGTGGGATTGTACAACATGACATCAAAGACAGCAGAGCACGTTTATCAGTAATGTTATAGGAATAGGATGAGACATTTCTTAAAAAGTCCCATTGCTTGTGACGAATGTCTGTAATGCTAAAGGCACGATCTCTCCCTGGGCCTGGGCTGCCTCGTCTAACGAGCTCCACAATCCTGTCTTTTAGAATTTGGTAAATGTGTCGTACATCATTGCCGCACCCCAGTACAAGCCACAGACCGACAAAATTTAGATGTATCGTAAAGCATACCTAACTGTTCAAGTGACTTTTCAGAATAAGCTGTCATGTGTGTACATGAGGTATAACACTATTTCTGGCCATTATATGAGTTTTCCCCTCTGCAGACTCTATCTCTAATTCTCAGTTGTCTCTGAGCTATTGGACGGAGTCTAAGTGCTGTCATGTCTTCTATACACTGCACACAGAGAAGAGGAGAATCTTGCTCTTCTATCTCTATCACATATATAGAAGTTGCAGCAACATGGAGGAGTTTATACAGCAGTAATGAGCAGTGTAGCTGAGAATCCAGTACTGGGGTGAAATATAATACTTACCAGGAAGCTGCATATTTTTTGTGCCATTTGGGATAGTAGTAGAGCGGACCAGTACCTATTTTAATGGCAGCAGAGTATGATGACAGATCTGTCCCATTTACAGAATCTTATTGTCCTATTGAAATAATTTTAGTCTTATATTAAGGTTCGGTATTAAGATTCAATAAACAACACAAAACTGAACAATTATATCAAGAATAATAAATTGACAAAGAGAAATATATTTAGCATTTTATATTATTCTTTTTATTATACTGGACATTATTTTTCTTTTTTTTTTTTTTTTTATGCCTTGATTTGTAAGTGTTAAAAAATATAAAAGAAAAAAAAAAAGTGCATTGCCTTATTGGGACACAGCTAGTTGGCCTAGGGGGGGGGGGGGGGTCCATCATGGCAATGGCCCCAGGTTTGGGCGTGGAATATAATAAAGTTATCACTTTGCATGGAAGAGGAGAGCAGGTTCAGGTTGATAATTGGGCCACCAAAGTACAAACACATGTATGCACACAGGAATTTGCATGTATAACTTTGTGAGGGAGGGGCATCAAACTGAGCTTTTTTTTTTTTAGTCGTTCTAATAGTGGATCCTAATCAGAGGAGAAGTATAAAGGAAGTTTTAGACTGAATTCTGGTTTTAGAAAATAAATCAAATAATTGAAAACTGCTCTTTGTGGGCAAGGCTTACCAAAAATGGCAGAAAATTATGGTCGGTTCGTAATGCTCCACAAGGGAAGAGCTCCACAAAAAAATAACATAATTTTTATGGTTTATTGATTGTAGGTTCAATCTCAGAACTACCGACACGATTTCTTGGGAGGATTTTCTACAAAAGTTCCGAAGACCCGCGGGTATTGAAAATGGACAAACTCTGCCGATGAAATCAAGTCACAGGTGTTGAATCCTCTCACCCTATATTTATCCAGTTATTTTTTTATAAAACTCCAAAGATTAGGCATTCAATGTAAAACATTTGTAGAAACAGGTGGAGAAGTGAGAGGATAGAGCAGGGGCTATATATTTCTATGCAGCCCGGGTGACTCTGTGACCAAATAATAGCTCCATAACTGCTTAAAATGGCAATCTTCTGACAAGTCCTATGGATAAATGAATTCATCACTGGTTTTCAGAACAAAGGGACTGTGGTACTTCCTTCTTGACCCCAATTTTGAGACTTTAAGCAACTTAATAAAAAACAAAAAGTGTAATGACGTTTCTCCAAGTTTGAAGTTTCTTACTTTTGCCCAGTACTGATGAGCTGGATGGTTTCTTTACCTTGTGCCAGTGGTGCGACTATGATAGAGGCATTTTATGGACTGGCTGTGTAACAAAGCATATCCTCACCAGCCCTAATGATCTGCTGTGTTGAAGGCGGTGTTAGGTTTGAGTTTGGTGGTCTTCAGCCAGGAGGCCTCAGATATATTCGTATAGAAAGATTAGGAAGGTACAAACTGATTACGGATTGAAGATTCTTGATCTCTGAATGCTTTGTAGATGAGAATCAGATTGATTTAATACACTTAGGATGTTCTGACCTAGGATCACAGCTAGGGGGCGTGCTACCATTTTATGTCCCAGGGGCGGGGGGGGGGGTTAACAATCCGCTTGTCTTGGCAAGGGTATTTAGATACAGGGCTAGGTCAGTAAACTTAAAGGGGTTGTCCCGAGATTAAGTCTTTTCCCCTAATCACAGCATAGATGATAGCATGCTGATCGGCGTGGGTCTGACCACTGGGACCCCCACCGATCACGAGAATGGAGAGTCTCATTCCTCCGAATCAATGAAGTGGCAGGTCGAGCATGCGCCCTGCTGCTCCATTCATTCTCTATGATACTGCTGGAGGTAACTAAGCACTGTAGTCGGCCATCTCTGGCAGCCTTATAGACCGTGAATGGAGCGGGAGTGCGCATGCTCGACCTGCCGCTTCATTTGTTCAAAGGAATGGGACTCCCGTTCTCGTGATCGGTGGGTGTCCCAGCGGTCAGAACCCCACCGATCAGCATGTTATCTCCTATCCTGTGGTTAGGGTTTAACCTTTAATCTTGGGACAACCCCATTAACCTTTGCCCTGGGTGATGGGAAGTCCAGCCACGACTCAGTGCTGAGCTGCAGTAAATTGGTTGTGGTAAGCTGCGGTCCGGATGAATATTGTCATCTTATGTTTGATAAATTGAAAGTTGTTCCATTGGTTATGAACTTAATTTTATATCTTAGGGTCAATTCTGTAAAAACCAAAGACCTGCATTTTTCAAATGATCACATCCTTCAGAAACTTCACCAGCACTTCCAAGAGGCTTATCCCTCCTTAAAACAGGCCTTTCTGGTACTTGATGAGGTAAGTGGGTATAATAAATGGTAACTACCTATCGTATTGTTGGTTTAGGATAAAGGTGGTCACCAGGATTGCGATGCTTCCCTTATGGACTTCGTTCCAGTCGGTCCACTCTCTCCTATTGTCCATGACCTTGTCCAGCACCATGTAACCGTTCTTCCATAACATGACCACGCAGGTAGAGTGGCATTCTGGATGACTAAGATTTCTTCTTCTTGCTTTACTTTAACCCTCTAATGACTATAGTCTTCTGGGCCAGACACTTTATAGCGATATTTGGCTCGTAACTTAATGGCCCTAACGTATAAATTTATTGGTCTATTAAAGTGATTTAGCATCGTTTCTTTGTGACAGGGCTCGGCGATCATGATTAATTCAACATGTAACCTTGATTACAATTAATAAACTATTATTAGGCCACACCTCTATCTGCATGACACGCCCCTATTTGCATGCCATGCCGTTGAATTAATATAGATCCCCTGAGCCTGCTGTATACTACTGTATATAATATACCCCCTGACACTATAACTATATAATATACCCCCACACTATATAATATACCCCCACACATTATAGTGCCCCCACAGTTACCCCATGCAGTATAAAGCCCCCCATTCAATATAATGCCCCACATACAGCCCCAATAGTGCCTAATAAAAATAATAAAATACATTCCCCGTTCCAATGACCAGTGTAGGAGATCCCTCTGCTCCACCAGTCTGTGGCTCGGCGCTTTTTTTTTTTTTTTTCAGATTCCGCTGGACTTCTGCCATGTACCGGCTTTTCAGGCATCCTATTGGTCCACGGTGTCCTCAATGCCTGCCATATTTATTTTTTCGCCTCAATGCCCGCCCCATTTACTTCTTGTTTAGTCTTAATGCCCACGCGCCACGGCGAGCGGACAGTGCCTGCCCCAATGGTATATACACAGATGATGGGGGTTATATACAGGGTTGATGTGGGGGTTATATACAGGGAATAGGCCTATGGGGGACATCCACATTTTATATTTTTACTTTTCAGTTTGAACTGTAACTGAAGCATCCATAGGTACTGCCCCTGGGGTAAAAGCTGTCATTGGTAGAGCTGATCTGGGTCTGCCAAGACCCAGCAGCTCTCCCTTACTTGGGGGGCACCTGGTGATCACTGGGTCCAATAGAGGCAGCAGCATTGCCACTGTCTCTATTCACTGTTCAGCGCTCATTGAGGGCTGTGTAAACTAAAATAGAGAAGACCTAAATGGTTAAAAAATGCTTCTCTCCTCTCCTCAAAATCCTTTGCTGTCTATGACAGCTGAGTTCCTGACCTGCTCCTGCTAGATCGCTGGAGCTTTAAACCCACGCCGTACGTTTACAGTGGCACAAGTTTAAAAGTCCAGGACCACTCGGTGTACATTTACAGCACCATAAAAAGGTTAACATGGGGGAACCCTGGAAAATGTTTTTACTCCCGGAGGTTCTTGCTTCCATTTGTACCTGGTCTAGGACAGGTAAAGCACTCGATATTCCAGTGCTTCTCAGTAAGACGTGACTCGGAAGGTAGTTTTGACATCATATGCTGCACGGTCCTTTCTCTAGTTACTCCAATCTCTGGATTAGCAGCATAATAAACTCCTTTTGTGCTTATTTTAATGTTCTACCGGGTTCAAGAGACAAAGACTAGACACCAGGGAACCGTGGTTGGGAAACCATGCCCGTAAAGTGATTGTTTAGGATCAGAATAACATGGCTGGTTTCTTACAAAAACAGTCCACAGGTTGTGTCTGCTATTGCAGCTCCGCTCTATTCACTTTAATGGAGATGAGCTGCAATACCGAACCAAGCCCATGGATAGGTGTGGCGCTGTTTCTGGAAGGAAGCAGCCATGTTTTTCTAATCCTTAACAAGCCCCTTTAATGCCCATCTTGCCCATCTTTTCCTCCCTATAGAACCTAGTGAAAGTGCCTGCCACTAGCATGTCATCTAAATGTGACTCAGCAGATCATGGAGTTCTAGTAGAGTCACCGGAGTGCCACAGCCTGCGTTGCTAAGCAACGGCCCAAATATATTTGTACTGCTGCTTAGCAACCAGTAGGGTAAAATAACTACTCATTAGGGTTTCTAAAGAGTAATTACAATGGGAAACTCTAGTTTTTGCTGGAGCTTCCCTTTAAGCCCTCCAATGTTTTAGTTTGGTGTTGAATCAGCCCTCGAATGTGCCCCTTCCTTTTACCTGAATATACGTCCTAGGGAAATTTGACATCCATCTTGCCCGCTTGATTTAATGACATAGTCTAATAGTATTCAACTGAGCACCTGGGATGTGCGGGGCGTCCCATTTCCATAGCAATCTTCTATTGTCGGACTGATTGTATTACCTGTCATGATTTACTAACATTTCGTATTTCTGTGTCTCCCAAAGGGGCATAACGGGAGAGTCAGCAGGAAGGAGCTGCGCCGCATCGTCGACTGCATGATGTTCCGAATCACAGACGAGCAGTTCAAGGAGTTAATGATCATCCTTGACCCAGAACACACCGGATTCATCAGTTACCACCAGTTCCTGGACTTGTTTGAGGAGAAGGAATCTGTGGTACGTGCCCATTAGCCGCTGAAAGCTGTTTTCATTCTTTTCTCGCTCGTTCTGCGCTCTGAGATTTTAGCCGAGCTAACATAACGATGTGAAGGGATGAATGCTGGAGCCCGTGTGTGAGGCACCAGCCTAATGAGCACCGTACATTAACACTACAGAGAGCAGCGGCAGAAACTTCTATACCAGGATGATTGCTGCCCACTGCTGGGAGTGGGAACATTACAAATAATTATCAATTATTACACATTTGGGATGCACAGGAGTGATGGCTGCCTAATAGTTTAACAAATGTTATCGGCAGACTCCAAAGCCCAAAAATTGAACGTTTGCATAATAATATCAGGAAGGGAGAACAGACTTTACTAATGAGGAGGTATAAATGACATCTCCAGCCAAAGGCAAAACTAGAAATGTTATCTATCGTGTGTAATCATTAAAACGGGAGCTTTAAAGGGGTTGTAGAATTTTTTTACAAACCGCTTACAATGGTCTAAAATAACAAAAAGAATAATACTCGCCTTACCCTTCCCCTGACGCTCCAGTGCCGACCCTTCCAGGTTCCCCACCGCTCTCTGTTTATCCGGCTCCAGTGAGGACGTGTCTACACAACATGTGACCGCTGCAGCCAATCATTGACTGTAGCGGTGACGCGTTGACACCAATGAGGTCAGCGCTGTGGCCAGTGATTGGCTGCAGTGGTCACTTGTCGACACATTGGAACGGGAACGGCAGGGGATTACTCATTTTATTATTTTAGACCATTCTAAGCTGTTTGTAAAAAAATTTCATCTTTATCAGGCCTCTTATTATTTATTTATTTCAGTTACTTATATAGCGACCAACATATTACGCAGCGCTGTACAGAGGTCCTTACTTACTGTCCCCATTGGGGCTCACAATCTAAATTCCCTATTGGTATGTTTTCGGGGTGTGGGAGGAAAATGGGAGTACCCGGAAGAAACCCACGCAAACACGGGGAGAACATACAAACTCCATGCAGATGTTGTCCTTGGTTGGATGTGAACCCAGGACCCCAGCGCTGCCAGGCAATAGTGCTAACCACTGAGCCACCGTGCTGCCCTTACCGACGTGTACAGAGTCTTAATATGGTGCCTATAGACGTCTATGGGGCGTGGTGTACCTCTGTATATGACTGATTTTAAGTGGAGGCATAGAGAGATTTTTCTGTCGGAGCTCGTATGAATCTGACAAAACAAATAGTCATGTTCAATCGGACACCCTATATTGGCGCTATTCTCCCCTAGAGGACAATACATTAGTGCAGGGAGTGGACGGAGCCACGGGGACTCTCTATGCCTCCGTACAGTCTGCTGGGTGCATGAGGACTGAGAAAATATTTAAAGATGTGTCCTATGTATGAACCACTGACATAAGAGGCAGAAGAAGTCAATCCCATGGACGTTGAATAGAGCAGTGGATGCATTCTTGACCTCCTCACCGTGGCGGTTGTAGTGAGGAGAAACGGGGAGGAAGTTCGGACCCCCATTCTCACTGCCCCCAGCGACACTTATCGCCTAACCCGTGGACAAGAAGTGCTTAAATCATATACAGGAAAGGATGGGGAGGCAGTACTACATATGACTGCATCATGTTTAGGAAGAGAGAGGGAGGCAGTACTATCTGTGCCTACATCGTTTATAGGAAGAGACCGATAGTATCTGGATCTTTATCATGTTCAGGTATAGATGGGTTCAGTATTATCTGTGCCTAAATGTACAAGAAGGGGTGGGGAGGCAGTACTACATAGGACGGCGTCATTTTTAGGAAGAGGCAGTACTATCTGTGCCTACATCATTTACAGGAAGAGACAGATACTATCTGGATCCACTACATGCTCAGGTATAGATGGGTTCAGTATTATCAGGGCCTCCATGTACAAGGAGAGGTGGGAAGGCAGTACTATCTGTACCTGCATCATTTTATAGCTAATAGGTTATACTAGACTTTCCTCTTAGAAAGGTGACCACCACTTGGCGCTGAAACCTAAGCTCAGAGATTGTGGTCACCTTATTGTCACATGGTCTGTTGTGCTTCTAGCAATTGTAAGCGCATATTTCTAATAAAATAATAATATAATATGGAAATAATGGAAAAGTTACATGTGGAATATCATGTATAGAAAATATTTTGCGTGCATTTAATTTTTTACATGTCTGGTTTTTTTGTTTTTGTTTTAATCAGACAGGTCACAAATGGTTAAATAACAAAAGGCAGCAAGCAAAGGAGGCACCAGTTGTGCTGTCTATGGATGCAGTAAGTATATAGAAATACTATTCCGCAAGCAATAATTACATAGATACTACAAATTTTACAAATGTGCAAAACATCAGTTTATGGTAAAGGTGTCTGTTTCTGTCTGGCCACCAGGGGCATAGCTAGGAGGAGCTGGCGAAGCATTGCCAGGGGGCACCAACAAGCCACTCTGCCTTAGCCGGGGTATGCGGATACAACATATGGCAGAGAACTGAATCATAGCCCCAGGGGAGGGCCTAACTAGGAGTCCGAGGCTGCATACCATTTGTTCCAAAAGTCTGTATGGTGCTAAATACGCCGTTTTTTTTTCAACTTCGATGACAATTATGACTCGTAAAACAAAAAGTTAGAGTAGCAAAGAAAAACCCTGTGACATGAACCAACACTAGGTATAACCGTGTATGCGTTTTACTTGGAGGAAGATGTCTATTTTAGTAAACACTTGTTGGAGAATTTTTTCGTAAGAACTGCGTAGTGCAGTTCCTCTGTTATTCATCATGGAAATGTATGAATTAGTTGACTACTGAGTGTTATCGCTCCTCTTGTCTATGCAGTGTGTCCCTACACAGACCGTGACTATCAGACCTGGTAGGAAAGTGTCAGAGTGTGTCGGGAGATGCTACCTTGACAAGGAGAATGGTAATACCCAATAGTTAATCTATTCCAGGAGGTATAATAGAGGAATTCAAAGTTCTTAGAAAAGATGTTCCGGAATTGTTATCTCATGGGGAATACAAGTATTTTCTGAAACAGACATGGCAGGAGAGGGGTAGGTCCTCTTTACGTAAACTTTTGCTTAAAGGGACCCTTCATCTGGAAATGGCTGAATAGCTTTTGTTACAACTTGATGGAATAAGACGCCTCGAGGCGTATATGTGGTAATGTGATTTGCAGATTATGATACAATGAAGAATTTTATCCTTTTTTTCCTATAGAATTTTTTTTCTGTGTATTGGGTGAGGAGAGTAAACTGTTAATACGCCATCATCCAATATGAGACACTAAATTTCAGTGGATTTTATGCATTTGCAAAGCAATTCACATACTTTTGAATGTAAAAGTTGGGACCGGCTGGCTGATTAAATTAATTCTTATTTAATAGCTTGGATCTCGTCTGGCTGCCTTGCCGATGGTAGTAAACAGCGCTGCAATGTTGTTAAAAAATACAGCTACATTGTAGAGCAATTTACATATAAACTTCTTTCTAATCTGCGTGTCAACAATTAACACTTTGCAGTTCAGAATATCGGTGTCGCCTCAATTTGCAGGAACATAGTCCATAAAAGTTGGGCACAGTGTGATCTACAAGGGCGCCTTGCCTTTTTAATTTTTTTGCACTTTGCTCTATTTACACAGCCCCCTAACTCTTTCTGAACTGTCTACAATGTTCCCTTTCTTATTTTCAGCATGAAGACTGCTTATCTTGGCTCAGGCAGCACGACATTCTATCAGTAATAAGAGTTGGTTTTACTGTACACTGTAAAATGAGATCTCCCTTCTTATGTTATCAATCTAGAGTGTAGCCTCTTGTCCTGACATGTAGTGGCCAATGTGAAAACTGCAATATTTTTCACATGAATAGAAATAGAAAAATACATAGCCAATAAAAACCTCCCACAAATTATTGACTTGAAAATGTTACTTTCTAATGATATTGTGTGTTTAATATTATTATATTATTTGATAATATTGTGTTGTTATTTAGTTATATATTTTATAATATTTAAAGCAAAACAAAAACATAGTCCCTATTACATTTTCAATACTAAAAATTTAAGATACTATTAAAGTACAGAGAATTTGCCCCTAAATGGAAAAAAAAAATCACCATCCTTTAAATATGATTATGTATAAGATGACCATAAATGGTTATATTTGCTCTCTGCGACACTGTTTGAATGAGTGCCTCAGAATGACAGGGCAATTCGCACTATGTGTGCCCACACGTTCTCTTTGGAAGAACTTTGAAAATGGTTAAAGTACCCCCTAATTCCAGTTCTCTGTGCACCCGCTGGTTTAACCCCTAATGGAAATCTTATGGATGCCCTTATTTATAAGGGTAGTCCACTTTGGACAATCCCCACTTGATAGAAATGTCAATAAGCTGATCACAAAGTTTCCTCCCGCTGGGACCACCAACAGTGATCAGCTGTGATCTGTGGGGAAACCTAGTAGTAAGTATTCAGTTTCCCTGCAGCGCCACCACAGGGGAAATTAAGTATTACACAGTCCATTCATATCAATGTGTTGTCTGTGTAATACAGGACAGGTCCTCCAGAGCGAGAGATGCTCTTTGTAGACGTTGTTCACTCTGGCCAAGGGATGAGGATCCTAAACAGAAGAGCCCTCTCTATTAACGCAGAATACAAAAAGCTGCTAATCTCATTGGTGCTCTCTGCTTGTGCTCTGCAGTCTTCTGCTACTGGTTTTGTGAAATTTCCACGTTACCTTGCAGTTCTGTCCCAGATTATGAAACTGTGCGGGTGTTCACATGCCAAAATTGAAGTAAATTCACTGAACATAACATCACACGCAGCTCTGCTACATCTATATACAAGTATCTGCTATATCATTTTGTACATTTTTTTTATTGCAGGTGGAAAGCATTCTCCGAGACAAGATTGCTACACACTGGAAGGACTTCTCCAAAGCCGTGCAGTCATGTGACGTTAAAGGATCTGGAACCATCAACAAGGACCAGTTGATAAGAATCATTCAGTCTTACTGTCCCTCAGTGTCCGATGATCACTATCAGATGTACGGCATATAATACTGTATTTGGTATGACTAAGGGCTCGTTCAGACAAGCGTGTATCTCGTCCGTGTGACGGCCGTCACACGGACTCATGTATTTGGGGCCGTTCACTCGACCGTTGTTTCAACGGAGCGTGTGAAGGGTCCGTGAAAAAATAGGACGTCCTATTTTCCTGCGTGTCACACATCCCTCCATAGAATCTAGTGTATGGGGGATCCATGACCATGCGTCCCGCAAGGGTGCACCTCGGACGTGAAAAACTCCAGTTATGCTATTTAAGAAAACCTATTTTTATAAACCCTAATCTAGAACCCAGAGTTATTAGGGGCGTCCAGCAGATTGGAGAGCGGTTACAAACAGCGTCTCTCTCTGGAGGACCTGTCCTGTCCTCCAATATACAGACAATCCATTGATATGAATAGGCACTGTGTAATGCTTAGTTTCGCCTGTGGTGGCGCTGCAGGGAAATGTAACACTTGCCGTGTTTACCCACAGAGAGCAGCCAATCGCTGTGGTCCCAACAGTGGGAAACTGTGTGATCTGCTTATTGTCAAGGTACCCTTTTAATAAGTAGGGGATTCTCCAAAGTGAAGAATCTCTTTAAAAGAGAGTCATGATTTGTTAAACATTTTTTTTTTTTTAGTAAAGATTTGCATTTCTCATAAAGTAACAATACCGGAGCATCTTTTCTTAGGACATGCCCCATTGACATAAACAATGATAACAGTTTAATCTAGTTGTCAATGTTTTAGACATTTCCAGGAGGAATAACAGAGGAATGACACAATGTAAAAAATAAAGATGCTCCAGAAGTGTTATTTTATAAGAAATGCATAGGTTTACTAAAACATACGTGTCATTGGACACACAGGAGAGCTGACAGGGGGTTTAGGCTTCAGCCAAAGATACCTAATCATTGTATAGTGAAAAGTTATACAATTTTCTAATATATTTTGTGTAATAATTCCTCATCTTTAAGATCTCTGCTTGCTTTAATTCAGTGGGAGCCTCCATTGGAACCACGGTCTGACACTGCCTCTAATTTGTACTTTTGCTAATATAACACTTTGTTTTCCGGTTTGTGGAAATGATGGGGATTACAGAAAAGATGGATATGATGTATTTTATACTTTTTTAGGATTTTCGACCAATACAATTATGGCTCTTCTGATTGGATCCTGTACATGCAGTTCCTGCGTGACTTGGGAGTTTCCGTCTCTTGCGCTGGTGACATCAATGGCATTAGCACTGATATCCTAGAAAGAAACCAGTTCCAAGAAGAATTAAGGCAGTTCGATCACTCCGACAGGTAACTAATACCTACAGAGATTATCTCCTAATACCTCAAACAATGCAACCATGATATCCATTCCACCATACAGAAAAACATTCCAGGGACGTAGCTAAGGGGCTACCTGGCCAGTGCCTCGGGTGCTAGTTGACAGGGGGGCTATTAACAAGCAACATTGCCTTGGCAAGAGTATTAAAGGGGTTTTCCCATAATTATTATTTATCAACTATCCACAGGATAAGTGAGAAATATCTGATCGGTGGGGGTCCGACAGCTGGGACCTCCACCGATCACGAGAACGGGCTTAACAAGCTGTTCCTAAGAGCCCTATATGAATGGAGCGGTACTGCACATGCTCGGCCACCACTCCATTTATTTCTATGGGGCTGCCAAGCACTATCTTTGCCAGCCCATAGAAATGAATGAAGAGGTGGCCGAACATGCGCAGTACCGCTCCATTCATATTGGGCTCCCTGGAACGGCAAGTTCCTGGGACAGGTGATAAATATTGATTATGGGAAAAATCCTTTACGATACAGGGCTGGGGCACTAAACTTTACTCTGGGTGAATGAAATCCTAGCTGCATCTCTGCTACATTCAATCAAAATATATTGTGTTTGCAGGTGCCATGTATGATAAAATGAAGCTGTTCTGAGCTTTGCCTCTTTAACTCAATATCTCTGTAATACTAATCTCACACGCATGATTCCAAAGTACACTACATGACCCAACGTGTGGATGTCCAAGTATCACATCATCCATAAATTCTTGCTGAACATTTTGATTTCAAAATCATGACTATTGCTAAACTAGAATTTGGGTCATTGCTGTGGGAATTCCAAGAGAGTTTGGGCTCTGATGTTAGCCAAAGCTTAATCACTCTTCTAATTTACCCGAAAGTGAGATTACAGGGGAGAGAAAAGTGACAAGTGTACGGTGAACTTGCAGGGTTGTGGAAAGAGTGACTGTGACCGGGCTGCAGCTCCACTGTGTATCTGTAACATGGCAGACAATAATTACAACTTCCTGTTAGCGAATTAGGAGATTGGAGAGATCTGCAGCACAAACCGTGTAGGTGCTGCTTTTTATTTTCTACTTGTGATCTATTCCCATGTCTATATAGCATACACATCAGTGGAGTCCATGAGTTTGGTTCACTGACAATATCCAAGACTGAGCTAAAAAAAACAACTTTGCCAACAAGATCTTCTGACCTGCATCTATGATGTTTCAGAAGAACATTTTTGGCTGATTCCCAGATCCACTACAAATTCCTTTTAGTTTATTAAATTCACCATTCGGCCTGAACTAACGGACACATTTTCCTTTATCAAAAGAATGAGAGAGATTGAAAATCAAGCCAGCAACCTGATCAGGAGGATCACTGTGGATGAGGTGATCGACAAGTTGAAGGACTGTGTAACCAAACATGAGTTTTCCATAAAGGAAAGTTTTCTTGCCTGCAATAAACAACCAAATGGAAAAGTCACCAAAAAAGATTTTAGAAAGGTAACTACAGTCTTGTCTACTAATGTATTGTACCTTTAAGAAGATTTTAAGGCTTTACCCTATTAGGGAATCTTGAGTTAATAGAGGGGGGTCCTTTGTTCAGGGTCTTCATCTCTTGGCCATTGTAAGGAACAGTTATAAATAATATTTGTCACTCTGGAGGACCTGTACCGTATTACACAGAATTAATTTATTTAAATGGACACTGTGTAATCCTTAATTTCACCTGTGGTGGCACCGCAGAGAAATTGAAACACTTCCTTACTGTCAGATTTCCCCACAGATTGCAACTGATCGCTGGAGGTCCTAGCAGGGAAACTGTAATGACAGGGTAGGGAGACAGACAGGTGAGCCCTAATCTACCCGCCACTCAGTCCCTTCCTACTTGCAACGACCCATCCTAAGCGACGGGGTACAACTGGGCGACGGTCCCTACGCTCAGTAAGTGCAAGACAGACAAACAGACAAGGGTACACAGAAGCTAGGGAAACGGGGCAGCTGCTCACGGAGACACCGTGAGCAACAAGAGTTGTGAACGAGCCAAGTCAAACCAGGAGAGAACGAGGTACAAAAAGCTGAGCAGGAGAGTGGTCAGAAAGCCAAGGTCAATAACAAGAATCACAGGCAAAGGAGGAACAGGAAAGGCAGGTATAAATAGACAGTGGGCGGGAGCTATCGCCGTCTGGCCAGGCTGTGATAGGCTCTCCCACTCTTAAGCCTGCCATCCTGAGTGGTGGAAGATGGAGTCAGTCTCACAGACATAGGAGCAGGTGCAGACTGATTGCCCACGGGCGTCGACACAGAAGCTGTGTCTGGCAAATCCTTTGTTTAACCAGCCGTCATCCCCATTATCATGCATGTTGTCCTACAGTCTCTCCAGATACAAAAGATCTCCTGGCAGAGCTCGCGAATCATCCGCAAAATTCTGTTGGCAGCCATGACTAGGGGGAGCCTGCTGCATATGTATCTATATTGCTCTTACTCGCCTCAAAGGCAGAAGTAGAAATATGCCCGTTGTCGGCTCCCCCTAGTGGAGGCTGGAAAAAGCCAGAATTGTATTGAATGAATTGAATTCTATGGCTGTGTGAGGGAAGGCACGGCTGCTGGCAGTGTTATTTATTGGGGCGTTATGCTGAAAGTGAATTCTTAAAAGTAAGAAAGTGTGAGCTAAAAAGGACGTAATCTGCCAGTAAGTCTGCCGTGTATTGTCTTACAACCTAAATCTATGTTTGTGTGTGGCCGTAAAATATAACTGGTTGGCTACAAACTTTTTAAAAATCACCAAAAATGTACATGAAAAGACTGATTAGTGTGATTCATCCTCACCCGCCCCGCTCCCCCGTGTAATTCTCATTGACTTATCATATGTCAAATCCACTTAATCGTGAAATGTTACATAATAATGATTACAGGTTGACTCGGGGCTCGCACTGATAAAAAGGCTCATTCTGTTGTGCTGCGAGACTTCTTAGCACCACCAGCACAGTGTCAAGTTGTTAATGAGAGATTTCTCATTCTGTTAACACATCTTGTAGCCCCACGAGCCACAAATCATCCTCCTTACGCGCTTTGCAATTAACACTTGCTACAAAAAAAACAACAAAACCCCAACAAAGCGTGGGAGATGGAGGTGATCGGTCTGCCACGCTATCGTCTAACGCTGTCAAAACGAATTACTGATGAAGTTCTAGACCGCAATTTACAATGATTTTAAAAAATATATTTATTTTTGAGAAATTTAAAATTCCACATTTTATGTTAAGCAAATAATTCTGTCTGATAAAGGGGCTGTCACAATGCAGATGTTAGTGTTGTTGAATATTATAGAATTATTTCTATAATTTTTTTTTCAAAAACAATTCCATCCAAAATCAAAAACAATATTCAGTAAAGTAGTGACCTTGGGTCGTCCTTGTCGACTGTGTTAAATTCTTTTCAGCCTGTTGCTGGGAAGACTGTGTGACAACCTGGTCCGTCGTTGGCCTTTCTTAGGTTGGGTGGAGTCCTGTGTAGTACCTTTTTCGTTGAAGCCCTTCTTCATGGTATACCATATAGTACCCACATAATACAAAGACAGTTTCCCACATAACACTACCCAATCAATAATACAACAAATGTAGCAACATCCTTCCAGCTGCCTTTCCAAAGGATCGGGCTCCGAGTGTGGGATCAGGCGTGTAATGCATTAGTGGCAATGGTGCCCCCTTCCCTAATGACAAGTGATGCGCTCTCCGTGACCACATAGGCCGTCCATCCTTTAAAGGGGTTTTCCCATCTTGGACAATTATGGTATATCTACAGGATATGCCTTAAATGTCCGATAGATGCGGGTGCCACCTCTGAGGCCCACACTTATTTCTAGAACGGGGGCCCCCTAAACCACGTTCTACCTTTCTGAGCTCCCACTGCCTCCCGACCACTTTCTGGTTTGGTGGTTGAGAGTTACAGAAACAGCCAAACTCGCTGAACTCCGCTGTTTCCGTTACTCCCATAGAAGAGAAAACCCCTTGAAGGTCGGTCAGGATGTTAACGAGTATGACCACCATTATGGCTTTTACAGAAACTGACAACCCGCTTTCCCTGACCCAGTAGTCATGTGATATGTCCGCCCCTGTCATATTTTCAGTAATGTAGGAAAACTGGGTGACAACTCCTAAAATGTATATAAAGTTGGCCGTAAGGTTGTCACCATATTGTTGGCCATATTGGTTTTTATGAAAAGATATAGCCAAGAAATCGCCGAATAGAATTGTTAGAAACAACTTAAGGAATTATATTTATTGGTGATTTTCTTTATTTATTATGGGAAATATTCTTCAATTGGAATCTGTCACCAGAGAGATTTCCTCAAATAAGGGCATCTATTCGATTAAACTAAATGGCCTCCCGAGCTTTCTGCTAATTGGCCAAGAGAGATCACATGATCAGCTCCACAGAAATTTTCTTGTAAATGAGTTGTGGTCCTGGCCTGGCGATCCCACTGGGCCAGTTCATTAAGAGGGGCACTCTTGTTTTCCATACTTTCCAACATTCACATACAAAATCGTGCCACATTTTTAAAGATGTTGCCCAGGATTTAAAAAAAATCCTGGACAACCCCTGGAGGAAAATGCCTCTGAAATGGTCAGAAACGCCCTTTAAGTTCAAAGTTTTTAATGTCTAGTCTAATTGATGGCATAAAAAAGTGATGTTATAGCAACTACACTGAATGGCCACTTTATTAGAGACAACGGCCCTCTTACGATTGGCGCTTCCCCGTATGGTGATTGGACACGTGATCCCGGAGTGCAGTATAAAATCAAGTGAGCAAGTTTTTTTGTGGATCAGTTTCAGTGTGAATCCACATTAGAATGGAAAAATCGGGCGTTCTGAGCGACTTCTGACGAGGCATGGTCATCGATGTTAGTCTACTCGGGGCCAGTATTTCAAAAACTTCCCACTTGTCGGGTTTTCTCGTGCAGCAGTGTCGAGAGTAAACCAAAAATAGTGTGATCAAAGAAAAACATCCAGTGAAAGTAGATCCTGTGGATGTCAACATCTCGTCGATCATAGGGCTCAGAAGAGGATGTGAAGAATCTTTCCGACGAATAGACGGTGCGCAGTCAAGCAAATTACATCCGACTACAACGCTGGTGCTCCAACTAACGTGTCCGAACACACAACTCAATGTTTCTTAGGCCCCATGCACACGACCGTAAAAATCGTCCGTAATTGCAGCCCGCAATTACGGACCCATTCACTTCTATTGTTCACGGACACCTTCCCGTTTATTTACAGGAAGGTGTCCGGGCCGTAGAAGTGTACCGCAACAGATAGGACATTTCCTATCTTTTGCTTTTGTACATGGGGCCTTAGCATGGATGAACTATAACAGCAGCTCCAGTGCCATTGATGTCTAAGGAAAACAGAAAAACAAGACTCCAGTGGGTAAAAGAGCGCAAAACTTTGATCACTGAGCAGTGCAAAAACGTTGTCTGGTCTGATGAATCCAGCATTCTTTGGCACCATGCTGATGGGAGACTAAGAATTTGGCGCAAGCAGCATGAATGGATGAACCCTTCTTGTCCGGTGTGAACAATTCGGGCTGGTGGAGGTGGAATAATGTTGAATGTTTTCTTGGCACACCCTGGGTCCTCTGATACCTGTGGATGGACATTAGCCCCTTCAGGACGCAGCCTGTTTTGGCCTTGTGGACGCATCCAATTTTTTCAAATCTGACATGTCACTTTATGTGGTAATAACTTGGGAATGCTTTTACCTATCTAAGCGATTCTGAGATTTTCTCGTGACATACTGTACTTTATGTTAGTGGAAAAATTTGATCAATAAGTTCAGTATTTGCTAGTGGGAAAACACCAAACTTTAGAGAAAATTTGCAAAAATTAACATTTTATCTAAATTTAAATGTATCTGCTTGTAAAACAGATCGTAATACCACACAAAATAGTTACGCATTAACATTTCCCATATGTCTACTTTATGTTTGCATCGTTTTTTGAACATCCTTTTTTTTTTTTCTTTAGGATGTTACAAGGCTTAGAACTTTAGCAATTTTAGAAAAACCTATTTATATAGGGACCAGTTCACTTCTGAAGTGGCTTTGAGGGCCTTATATATTAGAAACCACCATAAGTCACCCAATTTTAAAAACTGCACCCCTCAAAGTTTTCAAAACAGCATTTAGAAAGTATCTTAACCCTTTAGGTCTTTCACAGGAATTAAAGCAAAGTAGAGGGGAAATTTACAATTTATTTATTTTTTGTCAGAAAATCCATTTTAATCCATTTTTTTCTGAAACACAGAAGGTTTTACCAGAGAAACGCAACTCAATATTTATTGCCCAGATTCTGCAGTTTTTAGAAATATCCCACATGTGGCCCTAGTGCGCTAATGGACTGAAGCACCGGCCTCAGAAGCAAAGGAGCACCTAGAGGATTTATGGGCCTCCTTTTAATTAGAATATATTTTAGGCACCATGTCAGGTTTGAAGAGGTCTTGTGGGGCCAAAATAGTAGAAACACCCCCAAAAAGATACCATTTGTCAAACTACACCCCTCAAGGAATTTATCAAGGGGTACAGAGCATTTTAACCCCACAGGTTTTTTGCTGAATTTAGTGGAATTCGTTCGTAAAAATGAAAAATCAAAATTGTTTCCAATAAAACGTTGAAATAATTAATTTTTACAAGGAATAAAGAAGAAAAAGCATCCCAAGATTTGTAAAGCAATTTCTCCTGATTACTGCAATATCCCATATGTGGTAATAAACGGCTGTTTGGACACACAGCAGGGCTCAGAATGGAAGGTGCGCTATTTGGCTTTTGGAGCTCAAGTTTGCTGGATTGGTTTTTGGGTGTCATGTCGCATTTGCAAAGCCCCTGCGGGACCAAATCAGTGGACATCCCCCAGAAGTGACCCCATTTGGGAAACTACAGCCCTAAAAAGAATTTATCTAGGGGTATAGTGAGCATTTTGATCCCATAGGTTTTTTTGCTGAATTTAGTGTAATTAGGCCGTAAAAACTTCTATTGTTTTTATTCAATTTTTTTTACAGCGTTCACCGTGCATTATAAATGACATATTTAATTTTTCTGTGGTTCGATGCGATTACGGCGATACCATATAGGTTTTTTATGTTTGCACGATAAAATCACGGTTTTAAAAAAAATATTTTGTTTTTGTGTCGCCATATTCTAAGAGCCACAACTTTTTTTATTTTTCCATCAAGAATGTTGTGTGAAGGCTTATTTTTTTGCGGAGCAAACTGTCGTTTTTATTGGTACCATTTTTGAGTACATGCGACTTTTTGATCCCTGTTTATTAAATTTTTGGGGAGCTGAAGTGACTAAAAATAGTCATTCTGGTATCGTTTTTTTTTTTGTTTTTTTTTATGGTGGGCACCGTGTGGGATAAATTACATTATATTTTTATAGTTCAGGCCGTTACGGACACGGCAATACCAGTTATGCATAGTTTATTTTATTTTTTTTTATTTTTTTCTAATAATAAAGGACTTTATATGGGAAAAAGGGCGATTTTTTTAATTTTATTACTTTGAAAAGTACTTTTTCTCTTTTGTAAATTTTTTTTTTTTTTTGTAAATGTTTTTTTTTTTCCTTTTTTTTTATTTTTAGTCCCAGTAGGGACTTGAAGATCCAATTGTTGGATCGTTGTTATAATATCCAGGGTATTATACCTGTCAGTTTCACACTGACAGGGTGCATATTGGGTCCTGTCTCTGCATCTAATCGCCTTCCGTAGATGGCATACTAGAAGCCTTTGTTGGGCTTCCGGTTGCCATAGCAACAATCGGCCCCCGCAATCGTGTAGGGGGGTGCCGATATTGTAACATCTTAAATGCGGCGGTCGCTATTGACTGCCGCATTTAAGGCGTTAATCGTTTCGGATCACCGCTGTGATCCGACCCGATGTTTTCCCCCAGTACTAAGGCTTCTAGTAGCAGCCTGTACTGGGAGATGCCGGGCTGCAGGGAGCGCCTGTGTGCTATGTTAGGAGCACATGTAGATTAACGGGCTGTAGACACAAGGACCAGTGCTGCAGCCCGTTAATCTACGTAGGGTGGTTGGGAAGGCGTTAAACAGTAGGGCTTACCTAAGCATTGTGGACGACCAAGTTCATCCTTCATGGTATCAGTTTACCCTATGGCAGAAGGACAGTTTGGCGGCCACGGGCAGAAGCTATCCTGTCCGCATGGGCCAATATTCCTACAGTACGATGTCAAGACATAGCGGAAACTATACCACGAGGAATTACTGCGGTTCTGACGTCCAACGCGCTACTAGATGGCCGCTCTAATTAAGTAGCCGTTCAGTGTATATATTAGTTAAAAGCAACTCTAACTTACGGTATATCGAAAGATAGGATTTATGAAAATGTACAGTATTTATTTTTTAGAACCGTTGTTAGGCACTAGATTTGCATATTTACCTGCATGGAGCATAAGCCGCTACATATGTGCGCTCTAATTTTAATTATTTATGACTAAATTAACAATGTGTAAAGATTTGTTGTCGTAAAGAAAAACGAAGAAAGAAAAAAAAAACTCATTCCCCTGCTGTCAAGTATTGAAGAAATGAAAATGTTCATTTTGGATGGCTGCTGTCATTCAACCGGTTAAGCCTCCCGAAATAATTCATTACATTTCATCTGTCAAGTCCTCGTTATGTAAGCCGCTTCTCCCCAGGAGACGGAGATATTTTACCCACAAGACCCAAATGAAACTTTAGAAAGAAAAAATAATAAAGTTACAGAGTTTTGTGGTTCCCTGTGGTGGTGTTTTTTTGGGGGGGGGTTTTATTCCCAACTCCTTAGGGAGCGCGTTCCCTTCATTAACACTTTACACTTTAAATCCTACATCCCCTCGCTGTAAGTTCCTGAGCTGCTCTGTCTGTTATCTGACAATTTGTACCTTCAAAATTGACACATCTACAGCCGCCACGTGTATCTGAATGTGTACGTCTCCTTTCCGCAGGTTCTGCAGGATCACGAGCTGCATCTAGATGAGGAACAATTTAATGCCTTGACTAAAAAATTGAGATTTACCAAGGAAGGCCTTAGTTATCTGGATTTCGTGTCATTATTCGAAGGTATATAGGTTCGTTCTATATGACAGCAATATCGTAAGTATCCAGTGTGGTGCCTATATGGAATACTTTAAAAGAAAATTAAAGGGGCACTCTAATCATCTTAAAATTACAGGAATGAGTCTCCTAAAGAACACCAATGATCATAAGGCTTGGAAATTATAAAATGTAATCGCAGAAATATATAATTTTGTATGTCCGTTATGTCCCAGGATGCATCATTTCCAATTGACATTTACTCAATCTTTTCTACACTGGGTGGAGCTTAGTGGTCACATGACTGCGTGAGCCTGAAAGCAGAAACTGCCGGGAAATTACAAAAGGGGTGGAGTTTGACACATTCCAGGTTGTGGGAAAATGTGTCATGGAGATGATAGCCACTAGCTACTGCCTTGTAGAAATCCTCTTGAAACACTGTTTAAAGGGACCACAGAGACTTTAGACCATTATGTCCATTTTTATATTTGTAACCCATGTAGAATAAGCGATAGATCACAATTGATTTCCAGTGAAGAAAATCCCCAAGCAATGCTGGAGGGGTCCAGTGCTCACTCTGAAAGAGTCCAAGCTCTTCGTATCCGAAGATGATTCTAGGTGGATGTTTCCTTTAATGTGAGAAACTATGATAATTTAAAGGGGTATTCCTATCATAGACATTTAGGCCATATCCACTGGAGGCCATAATGTTTCTGTAACTCTCGTAGTAATGAATGGAGAAAGCCACCCACAAGCAACCACCTCTACATTTATTCTGCCTCTGGAGGTGGTGGCTGGTGGCTACCTCACCAGGTAGGGTCGGGGACCCAGCAGGTGGGACAAGGGTCGTTCTGGAGATAAATGTATGTCCCAGAGGCGGGTCCCGCACCTATCAGACATTTATGGCATATCCTGTAAATATGGCATAAATGTCTATGATGAGATTACCTCTTGGGGTATGTTCACACGCTAAACAATAAATGGCTGTAAAATACGCAGCTTTTTTCTTGGGAAAACAGCCTTTGATTTTTAAGCCGTTTTTTAAAGCATCGAGCGTTTTTTGATCGTGCTGTTTTTCTATGGAGACATTTTTTTCAAATGGCCGTGTAAAAACGAATGCCCCCATGGGAACTAAATGCCGTTTTTTCCATTTGAAATCAATAACTAGATATTTGAAGGCGTTCAGCCACAGTATTTTCAGCCCGTTTCTCGGGGCGTTTACGGCCCGAAAAACGGCTGAAAATAAGCCATGTGAAAATACACAAAGTGTAACTAAACTTTTGACGTGTCATAGTGACAAGTCAGAAGTTTTGATCAGTGGGGGTCCGAGCACAGAGACCCCACCGATCGCTAAAACTAAGCAGCAGAAGCGGTTGGGTGAGCGCTTTGCCGCTTCATTTCTGATCATCTTCCCTCGGAAAGCCAAGTGAGTGGTGTACGGGCTCATAGACTTTCTATTGAGCCCGTACACTGCTCCAAGGAAAGCCGATCAGGAACGTAGCGTCACAGCGCTTCTGCCGCTTATTTTAGCGATCGGTGGGGGTCTAAGTCCTAGGACCTCCACTGATCAAAACTTCTGACTTGTCACTATGACATTTCAAAAGTTTTTTTTAAAAGTTTAGTTACCATTTAGATTTTCTCTTTTGCATTTACACATACAGCTGAATGTATTTCATTTTCAGTCCCATCAGGAGATGGACCTGGAGAAAAGTTACATAATAGTCCCAGTCATCGAGTGAATAAGACCAAGTTTCAGTACATGATGGCAGAAGAGTGTCTCAGCCAGTTCTTGGATAAATTAAGAGAAGGGTATGGGGTAAGTATGACTGTATATTATAAGACAGTAGTGTGTTCTGGGCATGTACTTGTAGGCTCCATATAAATACGCAGCTCTCATGGACCATCAACAGTAAATTTTCTGCGCCGCACTCTGCTTTTCCGTAACCCATAGAATTTGTACAGAACAGCGTGCAAGCTGCTCCACACCAAAGTCGTGTGGTTCTAGCCATCGGACCCCCATTAATCTATTTCTATCACTTATCCAGTGAATTGTTCATACCCCTTTTAAGCAGACTACCAGTTACTGCTATCAAACTTTATGTGAAGATGTCCCTCAAGACATTGTATTAAGACACTAGAAACTACATTGAATTCAGTGTAAAATCTAACTGTAGGAACCACAGGTAAGAAAGGGGACCATGCATGTCTGTGGAGCCTGGGTGACTCTGTGACTAAATAAAAGCTCCATATCTTCTAAAATGGCTACTGTAGTACTTTCCGTATCAAGCCTGGAATAAAAGGTCATGAGCAAAGCTGACTGACCGCTAATAGATCTCTAATTGACCTAATTTAACCTGTTTGTTTTGCCCACTTGTACACTCCGGGCCGGATTTAGGGGTGTGGGACCTGGGTGGTTCCTGCCGGAGGGGGCAACACTGGCTCTTCGGCATCCAGAGCTTTCACCTACGATCCCACACTTGGTGCCCAAACCTATGAAAAGGCAGCAACTCCAGATTTAGCTGTATTCCCCAGTTTATTGACTGGACAGTGTTATTTTGTAGCCTTACGGAATGTTATTTGAGCACTGTGTGATTGTATTATTTGGGTACTATATGGCACACCATAAAAGGAGGTGTCAATAGAAGGAACCTCACTGGGTACCAACCAGCCTAAGGCCGGTCCTGTGTACGCTGCCACCCTGTCACCAATATGATTATTTTACCTTCAGGACACATACAGTGCCTTTTACAAAATAGACAGCAACCGGGATGGCCTTATTACAATGCACGACTTCCGCCGCCTGCTGGAGAGCTTCATGTTTATCATCACCCAAAAGGAATATGAACGTCTACTCAACCTCCTTGGACTGAATCTAATGTCCACCCTAAATTATACAGAGTTCCTTGACTTATTACGGAGGCAGGAGAAGGAGGACTGCCCCCCATGGCTCAACTCATTTTACAGGTACATTTCTTGTTATCACTGGGGACAAGGCTATACATATATCTTTAATATACAGTTAGGTCCAGAGTTATTGGGACAGTGACACAATCTTCATGATTCGGGCTCCGCTGCCACCACATTGGATTTGAAATGAAACAACTGAGATGCAATTGAAGTTTAGACTTTCAGGTTTAATTCAAGGGGTTGAACAAAAATATCCTGTGAAACGTTCAGGAATTGCCACCATTTTTCTACACAGCCTCCTCATTTCAGGGGCGCAGAAGTAATTGGACAAATTAACATTACCAGAAATTAAATGTTTTTTTAATACTTTGTAGAGAATCCTTTGCAGGTAATGACGGCCTGAAGTCTGGAACCCATGGGCATCACCACACGCTGGGTTTCCTCCTTTGTGATGCTTTGCCCGGCCTTTACTGCGGCGTCTTCACTTGTTGCTTGTTTGTGGGTCTTCCTGCCTTAAGTTTTGTCTTCAGCAAGTGAAATACAGCTCGATCGGGTTGAGATCTGGTGATGACTCATAGCTGAATATTCCACTTGTTTGCCATATAAACTCCTGGGTTGCTTTCGCAGTATGTTTTGGGTCATTGTCCATCTGTCCTGTGAAGCGACGTCCAGTCAACCTTGCTGCATTTAGTTGAATCTGAGCAGAAAGTAAATCCCTGAACACTTCAGAATTCATCCGGCTGCTTCTGTCTTCAATCACATCATCAATAAACACTAGTGACCCAGTGCCTTGGGCAGCCATGCATGCCCATGCCAACACACTGCCTCCACCATGCCATCACACTGCCTCCACCATGCCATCACACTGCCTCCACCATGCCATCATACTGCTCCCACCATGCCATCACACTGCCTCCACCATGCCATCACACTGCCTCCACCATGCCATCACACTGCCCCCACCATTCTACCACACTGCCCCCACCATGCCATCACACCACCCCCACCATGCCATCACACTGCCTCCACCATGCCATCACACTGCCTCCACCATGCCATCACACTGCCTCCACCATGCCATCACACCGCCTCCACCATGCCATCACACCGCCCCCACCATGCCTCCACACTGCCCCCACTATACCATCACACTGCCTCCACCATGCGATCATCCACCACTGTTGTCTTCCGTGGACGTCCAGGCCTTTTGAAGTTTTTCAAGAATGTACCAAACTGTTGATTTGGCCACTCCTAACATTTGTGCTTCTCTCTGATGGATTTATTCATTTATTTCAGCCTAACGATGGTCGGTTTCACTTGCATTGAGAGCTCCTTTGGCCTCATGTTGTGGGTTCACAGCAACAGCTTCCAAATGCAAATACAACACCTGGAATCAACTCCAGACCTTTTACCTGCTAAATTGATGATGGATTAACAAGGGAATAGCCAATGCAGCCCATTAAATAGCTTTTGAGATAATTGTCCTATTACCTTTGGTCTCTTGATAAAGAAGCAGCTACATATTAAAGATCTGTAATTCCTAAACCCTTCTTCAAATTAGGATGTGAATACCCTCAAATTAAAGCTGAGTGTCTGCACTTTAAGCCCATATAGATTATATAACTGGATATTCAATGTTTTGGTAAACAGCTAAAATGACAAAACTTGTGTCACTGTCCAAATAATTCTTGACCTAACTGTATATATAATAGTTTTTAAAATCTTATGTACAACACAAACGTAACCTGCAGCAATGTGCAGTTTTGTCCTTCTTTGTTATCAACCATGTACAGTATATACAGTAGATGAAGATTGATAATCACTAACATGACTGTGGTAGCACCCCTTTCCCTGGGGAGTTTCGGAGTACACACATTCTAGGACTTGGGAGATGGGATGCATTTTGCCTAAATCTGCCAGGGTATGTTTATAAAAGACCCCTTGGTGTACATTAAAAATGTGGAAAACGTTTTTTACTATCTCCCTTCTTTGCCGAGATCTGATTGCGTGAAGTTACAGGTCACAGTCCTAAGGCTGCACTACTGAGAGATACTCAGTAGTGCAGTCTCAGTCTTTGGGCCTGTAACTTTAAGTGATCATATTTCAGCCTAGAAATAAGATATTAAATTTTTTTTTAATTTTTTTTTATGTACACTAAGGGGCCTTTTCTTCTGGGAGGTCTGTATTTAAACTTTTGATGGGCTTTTTTTTTCTAGATGATGTGGCAATACTACATGCTATCATTTATAAGATATAACTGCTACTGAACTGAAAAACCTTTATTTTCTACACTTCCCGTTGCGTCTTAATCCAGCGCACAAGCTTATTACCGGTGAAGACTGAACTCTTCCTGTCTGATAAAATTATTTTTTAAATTGTTCCTTTTAATTGTATTTTTCTGCTAAATGAATTGTTGCATTGCAGGATAAATGACGTTAGTGCGCAAGCTGACACATTGTAGCAGCAGCTCTGCCTCAAGCTCACACATGAATACATCTTTGTTAATTAATACCAACTCTTATAATTTCTCGAAGGCCTAAACAAAGCCAGGACTGCGCAGATCTGGCCTGTGAGCAAGCTCATTACTATCTCGTTACAAAGGCACAAGGCAGATGGCACGACTTAGCCAAGGTAAAATGTGTGACCTTCATTGATCCAATGCTTGTTCACAGCGTCACTAGCCCTGCACCAAAAACCTCATGTTCTCCAGGTTGCGTTTCTCATCTGGCAAAACAAAGTTACAAGACAGATTTATTCAACCGACGATATACTCCATATCAATGAAAAGGACCATTTAAAAATAAACATTTCGAGGGGTCAGTATTCTGTTTCCCTCTTTATGAGGTGCCAATCCTCCATTGCTTCACATTGGTATAATTAGCGTCTCACAGTTACCGCTAGGGGTTAAGGGCAATAGGAGCCAAATACAACAGACCTCCAAGTATTTAACAGTATGGAGGAACAAAGGATCGATCCTCTGTATTAAAGAAACAGATCATTGACCCCTGTGTTGGAAAAGTGGTAGTGCCCTTTTATGGGGCCCAAGCTATATCATAGCCATGACGCACTATTAAATCAAGGTGCAGGTAGGGGTTAAAGGGGTTCTGTATTTTTTAAATCTGTTTAGAGTGCTGCTCTTACCGGAGTTTCTAGAATTACAGGTAAAGATTGTGATTTCTTCTATAACCCTCGATGATTATCACGAATGGCTGGAATTTCAAGCCAATCATTGCCTTTAAAGGGGTTGTCCACTTTGGACAAGCCTTACTTGGTAGAAGGGCCACTTGACAAAAAAAAAGATCACTGATCAGCTGTAATCTGTGGGGAAACCTGGCAGTAAATGTCCTGTTTCCCTGCAGCACCACCACAGGAGAAAATAAGTATTACACACGGTCCATTCATATCAATGGGTTTTCTGCGTAATGCAGGACAGGATAGGTCCTCCAGAGCGGGAGACACTCTCCACTCTGCCCAAGAGATGAGGACCCTGAAGATATGATATGGAAATGGGTTTTCTAGACTAGACAACTGCTTTAAACTAAACAAGTCTCATTAAATTGTGATTCCACAAGTAATAACTATAACATATAATGCCATATTTATCCGTTTCTGTTGATTCTGTTCTGTAGACCTTCTGTGAAATCGACAGCGTCGGGAATGGCATCATTCAGAAGAAAGATTTGAGAAGTGTTCTATATAGGTTTTCTCTTCCTATTACAAAGAGTGAATTCGAAAAACTCTGGCAAAGGTGGGTTCAGTAAACCTATGGAATCTGTATAGTAAAATTCCATTAATCCAACCTTAACGAGACCTAAAAGATCCTGGATTTTTCAAGTGTTCTATTCTAGATTATCAGAAGGGCAGACACTGGTAAATAACATTCCCAGCTTTCCTCACCCATTCCATGAATTTACACTGTGCTGATGTCTAAGTACAGATGGAGAGTATCTCAGACTACCACTTCCCCCATATTGGTGCTGCGGGGTAGCGGTAGTCTCGGATCAAGGTGGCATCAGTCGATACGATCACTGCGGGAATCATGGTAGCGGCTAAATGTAAAGGATATCAGGCCTTATATAGCAATTCAGCCATGACATCATATGCAAAGTTGCTGTCTGACCACTGTAACTTGAGGGCCAATACCCACCTTACCCCACAGCGTTGGCTATACAGTACAGCTTACCTGCTTAAAGAGGACCCGTCACTAGGTCATATAAGTTGAACTGGTTTACTGACCTGAATAGCACTGTTTTCCTGATTCCAGCGCTGTTTTTGGGTTTTTTCCTGGACCCCCTGTTCCAGAGATATGGCCCACTGTTGTGTTGGCTCCCTCTATGCTAATTTGCTGTAGTTAGCCAACAGGGTGTGAACTACCCTCAAGCTGCCTTGCGCTGATTGGTCAGCATAAGAGGCAGGGAAGTTAGCTCCACCCCGTTGGCTAACCACAGCAAATTAGTATATAGGGAGCCAACACAACTGTGGGCCATATCTCTGGAACAGGGGGGTCCAGGAAAAGAAGAAAAACAGTGATGGAATCCGGGAGACAGCGCTATTCAGGTCAGTTAACAAGTTCAACTTATATGACCTAGTGACAGGTCCTCTTTAACCCCTTAATGACCAGGCCATTTTGTGTGTTAATGACCAAGGATTATTTTTAGTTTTTCCACTTGTATTCCAAGAGTCGTAACTTTTTTTTATTCTGTCGACATAGCCATATAAGGGCTTGTTTTTTTTGCGGGACGAGTTGAATTTTTAAATTGCATCATTTTTGGGTGCATATAATATATTGATTAACTTTTATTAACTTTTATTTTAGGAAAGAATTGAAAATAAAGGGCAATTCCAGCATTGTTTTTCACGTTAAAAATTTACGCCGTTCACTATGCGGCATAAATAACATGTTACCTTTATTCAATGGGTCGGCATGATTATGGGGATACCAAATATGTAGAGGTTTTATGTTTTCCTACATTTGCAGAACAAAAACCCTTTAAAAAAAAAAAAATTACTTCTTTTTGCATCGCCGCATTTCAAGAGCCGTAACTTTTTTTTTTTTTGTCCGTCGATGTAGCCATATGTGGGCTTTTTGCGGGACAAGGTGTCGTTTTCATTGGTACTATTTTGGGGTACATGGAACTTATTAATTTATTTTATTTTTGATGGTGGGAATGGGAGACAAAAAGGAATTTTGGCATTGGTTTTTGCGGTTTTTTTTTGGGCGCCGTTCACCTAGCAGTTTAATTAATGCGTTAACTTTATTGTTCGACTCGTTACGATTGCGGTGATACCATATAAGTGTATGGCTATGTGCACACACACTAATTACGTCCGTAATTGACGGACGTATTTCGGCCGCACGTACCGGACCGAACACAGTGCAGGGAGCCGGGCTCCTAGCATCATAGTTATGTACGATGCTAGGAGTCCCTGCCTCGCTGCAGGACAACTGTCCCGTACTGAAAACATGATTTTTTGGGTTAAATGACTTCGATTCCGGCAGTTGTGGCAGGAGCCAGGCTGTGTATAACATCCGTGCTCTTGCCGCTGATCGCGTGGGTACACTGGCAGTACCCACCCGATCAGAGAGACGGGAACGAACACCTGCTAGTGACTGATCTATCCGTCGCTCGTCGTTAAGGGGTTCATAAAGCTCATTATTAGCACAGTATTTCGAGATATTTAATAGATATAGAATAGCCTTGGAAGCTGGGGCTGTGTCGGCGTGAAGCGTTATAATATACACATTATATATCACCCTTGTTTTCAGTTAAACAGTTCATATTCAATAAGTAAGAAGCTTTGCACGAAATATAGATTGCTTTATTAATGGTTTTCCACATTTTTAACATACTTAAATGGTCATATTTGAGGGTTTTAATGCATTTATTATACTTTTGCACTTGAAAATATTGCATTACATCCAGTATATAAACATTCCATCCCCGATGTGAATGTTGGAGGGGAAAATAAAACGTACATTCTGTTTCTTAATACGTTTACAATGAAGACCTGAGCTCTGTTGTAACTTGTAATTAGGCAAAGCAGGTTTAGTTTTATTCTTTACAAAGTGCTTGACGTCCTTGGATGACGAGATGAAGAAAAATAAAATAGACACCACTTAAAATTCCATATCTTGTTTTGTCACGACAGTCCGTCAACAACACAAAAATTATATTCGAAATCGGTGAACAATCTTTACGTCAGATGGCACCAAGAAGTGAAATATTAACTGGAATCTAAAAAAATATCTAAGAAAAATGTTTTAAATCATTCTGAAAAATAGACATTCGAAACATCTTTAAAGCTTGTCCTCGCCCAAAACCTAAAAACTCACGTGCGACTCTCGTAACCCTCAATATCCATCTCCCTTTACCCCCACATCACACTCCGGGCTCCAGGATGCGGAGATATTTGCTGAGTTTCTCACATGGAAGAGCTTGTTTCTTGCCCACCTCTGCTGCGTGTCCATGGCCTCTGCCTCCACCACGCCCCAGCTTTCTAATTTTTTGGCCACGGGCATTCTTCTGTGTGCAGTCCCTTGATAGAGGACCTGTCTACTCTCCTGACATGTCTAAGTAAATATTCCCCATGTAATAACTATTCTGGAGCATCTTTTCTTAGTATTGTACCGTTCCTCTGTTGTTCCTCCTGAAAATTTATAAATGCATTTGCAACTGGGTGTTCCCATTCCTCCTGTGTCCCTACACAGTCTGATAAAATCATGACTAATTGGACAGTGTTAGACTGTGCAGCGACAGGTCCTCTATAAGAGCACCTAATGTTCCTTGATGTTATTTCTAAGTGTTTTAGCTGATTGACTGCCTGTGACAATGAGGCGGACCAGTCCTGTGCGTTATGTCTCTTGATTCTGCTCCTGTTCTACACAACTGGTACCGACTTGGCCTATCTTAAGTCTGTCACCCATTGCCTCTAGCAACCTTTGGCAGCTACCACCATTGGAGGTCATTTGGGCGGCCGTAACATGGGGGTACGTATCCGCAAAGTGCAGAACTCCTTCCTGTCGGAGCATCATTTTTTAATGCTTTAAATGTAAATTATAATACGACTTCATGGCTGAGAACTCCTCTTGGGACCCGGCTGAGAGGATGGGGGCTCATAGGCTCTTGGAAGTAAGAAAAAGGGCATGCAATTCCTCAATCACATGCCCAGTCAATGCCCAGTTACCAGCCCTTTATCTTATTTCATAAAATGTGTTTTACATTGAGGTCCAGAAGTGCAAACTTCTTTTGGTGGAAACAGAAAATGGCCACGAATGCAAAGAGGATGCGGTTTGTCACTTTTAGGATCAGTTCACACGTTGCGTAAATACTGCAGCAAATACAGTAGCAGTAAAGTGGATGAGATAAAACAAATCTCCTCTATAATAACCTCCTCTTTTTCTGACCACACGATACCTTTTACTCCCGCTTTTTTCCTGCTTCATTTAAGCGACATTCCTTTCCATCGTACAAGAAGTCTATTCTCCGACATTTGGTTAACTGCACGAGCTTCTATACCTGTTTTGTGGAAGAGCACGGAACCCCCCTCTCTCCGACTCCGGTTTCTAAAGATTGAGGAAATGAAACGCATGGAGGACCTCACTTCCCACGTGATTAATCGACGTGACATTTTATCTAAAACATGGTACCATTGGATTGTCTATCAAGACACCCCAGAATATAGGATCATCATGACCACCTGAGGCAGAGATTTCATACCTCCTGAGATGTGAAGTGGACCATGTGCCTACAGAACACCTTCCCACCTTTTCTCCTCTTTTTTTTTTTTTTTTTTCTTTTCTTATTTTGTTTGTTCACTCTTTTTCTTTTTCTTTTCTCTATTTTCCTCTTTTTCCCCTCACTTTGATGCTGCCATGCCGAACTTTGTCCGTTGAATTGATGCAATATTGTGGACCTGCGTGTCTACTATTTGGCATATGTTATTATTTTGATTTTAGTCCCCCCCCCCCTTTTTCTTCTTTTTGTTCCCTTGATTAACATAGTCTTCGAATTGAAAAATTGTAAAAATAAAGAATTTACAAAAAACAAATCTCATTTACACGCTGCGTAAATACTGAGCGAAAAAAACCCGCTAATGATTGACCTGCTGTGCGAAGTTTTATTCGGCAGCATGTCCATTGTATTTACGTAATCTCTTTATTTGTTGCAAGTTTTCCCCATTGAATTAAATGGGGAGGTAAAAGCCGAAACAAATATCAGTTGTTTTGTTTTTTTGCCGCGGGTTCGCAGCGATTCTGCCGCAAAAAAAGCCACGAAAAAAATCAACACCTCATACCTACCCAAGAGTCTGCGTTCCTCCCTTCAACGCGACCTCCTGGGATGACGTTTCATCCCATGTGACTGCTGCAGCCAATCACAGGCTGTATCGGCGGTCACATGGGATGAAACATCATCCCAGGAGGCTGACCTGTATTACGTCAGAGGGCCGTCCTCCTGGGATGACGCTTCATCCCATGTGACCGCCACTGCAGCCTGTGATTGGCTGCAGCGGTCTCCTGGGATGAAATGTCATCCCAGGAGGCCGGCTAAATGCTGCAGCTTTCCGAAGCGGACATTCTGGGTGAAAAACTGCACCGTATCTGCCCCGTGTGAGCACAGCCTTATGGTTACCATTTTTTAGGTAAACCTGACAACCCACCAAAGCTTCTGTTTTAATAATGTAATATTGTACTGTATCCACCAATGGCTAGTATGGACCAAAAACTTACAATATTCCCAAATTTTGACCCTCTAGACTGCAAAATAGCTATCCCCCACGAAGAAGAAATCTGTCTCTCTAGTGACACCTATAGGTATCTACCCTGTAACTCAATGTCCAACCCATTAAGGAGCCTTGAAACATGACTAGGGATATCGGCCAAACCAGAGGCAACTTATCTGTAGACAGCAATGTTTCGGGATTGTTGCTCCTCATCAGTACAGAATAGGATACTGGTTGGCTAGGTGAGATGCGGTAGATGCTTTGGAAAGTACTGATTCCCCTTCATCAAAATCCAGCTGTTGTAAGGAGTCTTAAGGGCCTTTTACATCGGCCAAAAAGACATCCTTGATCGGTGCTCGTTTGCTGCTGTCACACGGAGCTATAGATGGGGACGAGCGGTCGTTACTCCGATCGCTCGTCCCCATACATTATCATCATGTCGGCAGCGCGTCTCCCTGTTTACACACCAAGATGTCCTGCCGACGACGATTATATGTAACTTTTTAAAACGATACGACCAGCAGATGATCCAGCGTTTGCTCGTTCATCTGCTGATCGCTGCCTTGTTTACACAGGACAATTATCGGCAACGAGCGTTCTATGAACGATCGTCTGCCCGATAATCGTCCAGTGTAAAACCCCCTTTACAGGCAGTGCATCCTGGGAAAAGTATGCAAATTAGCTCTTCTCCAGAAGTAAGAAAACTGTCTCTCTAATTGGGACATTGACTTACAGGGTAGCTACCTATTGGGAGCACTAGAGTGATCGTTTCCTTCCTTCTGGAGGAGGGCTAATTTGCATACTTTTCCCAGAAAGCATTGCCTTGTAAAAACTCGTACACCTGCTGGATCTCCACAAGAACAGTACCTTCCAAGGTACAAAAAATAGCTAAAGCCAGTAAAGTTCTTGTCCACAGTGAAGATGTCAAAAGTGTCTTTCAAGTTCAAACTCCACAATTCTACTGGTTTTGTGTTAAAATGGGTTTTTGTATTTTTACCTCAAGACATAGTATCATGTGTTGGGTGTTGTTTTCCTAGATATGATCCAGAAGGTAAAGGTTATCTCACCCATCAAGAATTCCTCCAGAAACTAGGAGTGAATTTTGCCACTGGGGACAGTGGTCCAAGCAAACGTATCATAGAAGACAACCACCAAATTCTAGAGCAACACTACAACTCTCAGCAGAAGATCCACCAGGAAATGCATGAATTTCACAAGCATCAAACCCGAGCCCTGAACATTAAAGATATAGAACAGCAGATCAAGTAAGAAATCGAACATGTTTTCATTTGCACCAATGCGCCACTTGTGGCCGGGAGTGGTACTTCTGGGAACATTATTTGGGGCATAACTCCAGAGGCCATGCAGAATCAAAGCCAGGACACCCCAATCTGTCACAGCCATTTATAAACCTGCTCTTCATTTACACGGCAGAAAAGCCTATGGGCCCCCTCAGGCACCAGTCCCCGGGTGCGGCTGGAAACTGGGATGTTAGCAATATTGGATTTAACCCAAATTTCCAAGAAACCGTTATATCCAGCAAAATAACGTTACACATGTGGATAGATCAGGGACATATTTATTCATGTATTTTTTTTAATTTAAATTCCCTTTACAGGCGTTGTCTTTATCATAGATAACCTCTTTAAAGGCTATGTGCACCTTTTGAAAGGCATATATATTTTTTAATAAAAAGGTCAATCAGTGTGTTTGGTGCAACTTTATAATTAGTTTTTATGAAAAATAAGTTTTCTTTTTGAGATACAGCTGCTTTGTATCCTGTATACAGAGCAGTTGTATCATTCGCTAAATCCTGTTCCCGTCAGGTCAGCGGGACTGACGGGTTCGGTGTCAGCGGGTCCTGTGTATCTCTGACACGCAGTATTGAGCTGTTACCGATCACATCTAAGATATGAACTTAGATGTGATAGATAACAGGGGGATCCTGCGTGTCAGAGGAACACAGGACCCGCTGACCTGACGGGAACAGGATTTAGCGAACGATACAACTGCCCTGTATACAGGATACAAAGCAGCTGTATCTCAAAAAGAAAAATTATTTTTCATAAAAAATAATTATAAAGTTGCACCAAACACACTGAGCTGTTTGCTGGCATCACTCCTTTATGCTTCATAGACGGGGGTCCCGAGTGGGAGATCCCCATCTATGATGTCTATATGCTCTAAGAGGACATATGGAGAGGGGTTTTCCATTGATAGGACCCATTTAAGTCCTTTTCTTTACCCTACATTACCCTATTTTCTTCTTTATAAATGTTATCATGGTATAACGTCCGCTTGTCTAATCTACTTCTATTGCTGTAATGATGAATTATATGCTGATCTTTGTGCCCACAGAGATAAGTTTAGAGAGTATTATCCCGATTTTGCTGCAGCATTCACTAAAATAGATAAAAACAAGGACGGATTGATAACTATTGAGGACTTCCGACAAATGCTTGAAGACTTGAACTTTCATCTAGACGACGATCAATTTCTCAACATCTTATACAGGTAATGAGATAAAGACAATAAGCAGAATCCAACATAATCGAGTCAATGAAAGGGTTCTGAATGGTGCACCACATCCAGAAAATGCGGAGGGACGTACATTTCTAATATACCCCTTGTCCTAATTCTGCTTCCCCTTCCACTCCGCAATCCTGGAAGGGATGTCTTTAATGTGTCCTTCTATAGCCTCATCCCTAAAGCTCGATCTCGGTAACCAGACATTTGTATGTAAGTGTTTAAAGGGTAACTAAACTTTTAAAAAACTTTTGACATGTCATAGTGACATGTCAGAAGTTTGGATCAGTGGGGGTCCATGCCAATGCCCACCAATCGCTAAAATGAAGGGATAGAAGCGCTCGGGGGTGCGCTGTGCAGCATCATTTCTGATCGGCTTTCCTCGGGAAGCCGAGCAAGCGTTGAACAGGTTAAGCCCATTCACTGCTGAAAAAAGCGGATCAGAAACTAAGCGACACAGCGCTCACCCGAGGGCCTTTGCCGCTTTGTTTTAGCGATCGGTGGGGATTTCCGTGCTCGAACCCCCACCGATCAAAATTTCTAATATGTCACTATGACATGTCAAAAGTTTTTTAAAAGTTTAGTTACCGTTTAGGGTATGTTCACACGGCTTATTTTCGTCCGTTTTTCGGGCCGTAAACGACCGAAAAATCGGAAACCGAACGCCTCCAAACGTCTGCCCATTGATTTCACTGGGAAAAACGGCATTCTGTTCAGACGGGACGTTTTTTACGCAGCCGTTTTGAAAAATGTCCACTTTAAAAAATGCCCACGAAAAATAATTGCATTCGAGACGTTTTTGGAGCCGTTTTTCAGCTCCAAAAACGGCCGTAAAAAAACGCTAGTTAATTAAAAAAGTAGAAAATCAGGGGCTGTTTTCCCTTCAAAACAGCTCCGTATTTTCATCCGTATTTTGTTAGGCGTGTGAACATACCCTTAATTGCATCCGCCCGTGAACCTACTGTGAAGATCGACTTGACATAGAGTGAGTAATGCCAAATATTGCAAATAATAGGTGATCTATTAGAGGAGCGGGTTATGTGTTCAATACGGTTATTACAGTTCAGTAGGAAGATCTGCTCTCTATCTGTTGAGTTCTCGTGTGGATGAGGGATGATTATGGCATTCAGCAGATGCCGGGTATAATGCAGGGTAAGTGAGTACGATCAGTGTCTATGGGAGTCATTCAAAGGTTCCTTTCTATGATTAGCGGCTCCTCATTGTCGCGGTCCCGCTCCCCAGTGTTTGTAATATTGGTTAAACATAAAGGGGAGACACTGCAGCTGCATGGGTATAGCGCCATCTCCTCCCACATAGACAGCAGATGTTTGGTGCATTGTCGCAGCTCGACTTACGGGCACGTGTTCCCAGACCTCCGTGCATCACGTTCATCGTGCTTTCCGAGCCAATTCCCTCTGACAACCTCAGACATTGTATAAGTATTAATATTTATTATCAAAAAGCTTTGCAGGATCATTTCGGCCGTACACTACATACCCCTCCAACAAGATGCAGAGTCGCTCGGGGACGTCCGATTGAATGGCGACTGTTTTTGTTTTACTTTATTGGTTAAATAATTACATGTGCGGCCCACAGGAGGCCTGTGACTAGAATACAGATTGGCCATGTAGGCTATAATGCGTTGTGTTTATGTAGTATAGTATAATAAATCATTGAATAATTCTGTGTAAATCATTATAATACCCGCATAATAATGATATGAGAATAATAAAATTAAAGGGCATACATGGAGATTCCCAGTTGCGCGTCACACATGCGACTTTAGAGCAATTTTCATTCGACTTGGTAGCGCATCTTTTTTTTTTTCCACCTTGTTTTTCTTTTTAGTGGCAAATTATTGGTAAGTCACGTAACATCGGGCATCTGCGTCGCACAAGAGAAAAGTCGCACATGCGCACATGTTCAAATGAATAGGAGGTGACTATTGAACGACCAGAGTTGAACCGGAGTGCAGCTTTGGCGCAGTATGAAGTTGCTCAAATTGTGTGACCTAGTGCTTTTCTATACTGTTGTGCGACTAAAGCCCTAGCCTAAGGCTCTGTTCACATCTCGCCTGTTTAGGCATATAAAATTCTCTTAACATGTAGCCTTGATCTACTGTATCCTCATTGACTCCCATTGTAATAAAAAGTTGACTACACTGCAGTGAAACTGAAGGTATACTGACATATACTGCCTGAATGTATGTGCCAAAGTAGTACTTATTTGAAATATGTAGGCTCACTTTAAGCTATACAGATGTTCGGCACATACATAAGGACCACTGGTATACCACTACCGGACCACAGGATCGGTCATCAATATATGATCGGTGGGGGTCTGACACCCGGACCCTGCACCGATCAGCTGCTCCGGCTGCCTCCAGGCACCAAACGTCCATGCCGGAAGCAGTTGGTTCCGGTCACGAAATAGCGGCCGAGCTGCAGTACTGTTCAAGGGAATAGGAGCAGAGCTGCAGCACGGCCGCTATGCAGTAATCGGAGCCATCTGCTTCCGGCTCCGAACACTGCATACTCTGCATAACATCCGGCAGCTGATCGGTGCGAGGTCCGGATGTCTGACCCCCGCCGATAATATACTGATGACCTATCCTGTGGATAGGTCATCAATTGTCCGTGCGTGGAAAACCCCTTTAAGACGATTACAGTCATCGTCAGCCTCAGGGGTGTGTGACCTCAGGCGCACAGGAGTAATCGGCTACTCCTTCTGAAAAGGGGCACCACAAATAGCCTGGCAGCCAAGGTTCACGACCACCATGAGTCCTATTATTAAAGGGTTATTCCCATCTTGTAAAGTGATGACCTATCCATAGGACATGGTATAGTGTTGTTATTGGAATACCTTATGTATTTTATTCATTGAGCACTGTATGGCGGTCTTTACATGGCGGCATAGTCTGGCACTGCTACCTAGGCACTTTTCAGTCTGGTCCTGCCGGCACTGTATAGAATTAGTATTAGGCAACTATATTTGACCTACGCATGGAACTGATATTTAGACACCCTACTGTATTGTGCTTATGTTTAGACACTGTATAGTAGGGTTATTTGTAGACTGTATGACTGTTCTCCAGATGGGGGGGGGGGGAGTGTAAACAGAAGGTACCAGACTTCTAGATCATATGGTTGGCACTGAGGGAGTGAACCAGGATTTGGACACCTTCTTCAATACAGAATGACGTATTGGTCATAATGCCGTCAATCAGGATTTACAATGGGATATGATGAGATATGAGTTCCCGCTGCTGTTATACGTGCGGTTTATTCTTCTTACAGGTTAAGGCTAAAAGTTCTTGACAACAAACTCTCTTATTTTGACTTCCTGAAAATGATTGACGATGGAAGGGCTTCAAAGTATGGACAAAGAGGAGAAATGATTGTGCCCACGGAGAACATCCTAAATCTCAGCCCACAGAAGGTGCTTGTTAAGCTGAAAGAGTCCGTCAAGAAATCTCAGGAGGAACTGCATAAAGTAAGAAACTCCTATTGTATCCACTCACAGCGCGGGAACATCCAACATGGTAAATCGATTTTAACATACAGCGCAGGTCATTCATTTCTTGTAGAATTAGCGAGACTTCATGTAAGGGCGCATCATGGGAACTTGGATTCTATCTGATATTTTTTGTTAACTAGGAACTTGGTTCCTAGTTCCCTCTTGTAGGATCTGTTCTTGGTGCAAAGAGACCAAAAGTGAGGCAAAAAGTAAGAAGGGATGCAAATTTGCAGTAAACAAAGCCCATAAAGTGAATGTTAACTTTTTATCACCTCGTCGTTTTTAGGTCCAGAATCCTTTGCTGAATAACTTCCTAATATATCTTTATAGGAGCGTCGTTGTTCTCCTGCAAAGCTCCAAATCCCCTTCATAAACGTAAAAGTTAGGAGTTAAAATTCTGGCTTTTTTATAGCCACCACTAGGTGGAGCTTAGGAGCTTTCTGCCTACTGGTTTTATTATTGAGTTCACTGTATAAACAGTATGCAGTAAGCTCCCCCTAGTGGTGGGTGGAGGCAGCCAGAATGTTATTTTTTAAATCTATGTCTATGCAGGACATTTGGAGCTCTGAACCAGAAAAATGGAGCTCCTCTCAAGATATATTAAGAAATTAGTCCGCACAGAATTTTAAACCTATGTAGATTAAAGTGAATGTTCCCTGTGGAATACCATTTTTTGTTTATTTTTTAAGAGCACATTCCAACTGGGAGGGTCTGTATTAGTGCCTTACAACCCAACACATATACTTTAAAAAAATAATAATTATTCTGCCCAGAGTCTAAAGGTCGCAGAGGGATGGTATTTCGCTAGAATACGCCATCATTTTACGATGGGGGGTCCGACTGCCGAACCCCCACCGATCCTGAGATTGGAAACTCCCCAGCACTGATTTTAGCGCTGCATCCTATTCTGAAGGCCCTTTTACACTGGCCAATTATCAGGCAAAGGAGCGTTCAGAGAACGCTCGTTCCCAATAATTGCCTAATCTAATAATATGGCAGCCATGAATCTTTCTAAACTTGATGGCCAACATTATGGCTGACCCCACTTATTTCCTATATCCCTTACAAGATGGCTATCCTCTTTACCTCGGATCATCCTCTCCTCTGATGAGCTCAATATCACATTTGTCCGCACCTCTAATCCCCCATACACTTTTTGTATTAGTCATTTCCTGCCCGTCCTCTTTTATGGCGGCGACATTCGCGTCCCACATCGATTTGTAACAAGGCGTGAGTTGTGCGAAATGTATTGTTTTTACACAAAAACATGGCAGCCTATGAACACTTTGCCAATAAAGTCACCGCATATTATGCCATATACTGTTCCCAAAGTGACTGAAAAATAATTCCAACCCTTTCTTGTCACCTTCAGGCGTTTTCTTCATTTGATAAGGACGACACCGGCACAATAAAGCCGTCTGAATTACACCGGATTCTTGACAGTTTCTGTTTTAAGCTTTCAGACAAGCAATTCAAGTACGTCCTGAGTAAACTCTCGCTGAACGAGAACAACACAATAGACTGGAAAAGCTTCTTACATAATTTCTCCACCTTCACCGCTGAGGTATGAACAACCGCTTCACGTACATAAGCGAGATGCATTTTTTTTTTCCCTTGTTGTTCTCGCATCGAGAATTCCCGAATAAAACCTATAATTTTAACTTATAACAGATTATTAAGCACCTGACCGATAAAAACACTTAAAAACACAGCGCTGACATGCAGACAATAAGACGCTCCGAAAATATGAGGCCTTGTCAGAACCGCCCGTGCTTGTCTGTCGTTTCTATAGTTTGATTACCATAAATGGACGGACATTTTTACTAACGAGTGAAGATTTTGTCTACGGGCTGCAGCTAACGAGAGTAAAAAAAGAAGGAAAAGGGCTGTCAAGATAAACACAATCATTATTACACAATACAAACACTGACGGGATGTTGGGTGTAACTGCACCAGCCCAAAATTACATTTATGGAATAAAGCATTTGAGCCTATGACTGTCTTTAGAATAGACATTGAGGCGAAGGCAATACGTACAATGGGGGCAGACCTTCCAACTTCTTTGAGGCCCCTGGAGAGAGGGGGCCAAATCAGTGTTACGTTTCTCACCGAAGAAGAGAATTCATCATGTTTGGTGCTGGCTAGACTGGGGAGCAGATTATAAGGGTCAGTTCACACAGCAGATTTTGAGTGGCGGGTCATGTCGCAAAATCCGCCGAGGAATTATTCCTGCGGTCAGCAGGAAGATTCGTCCTCCCATTGACTTCAATGGGGAGGTTCGGGCGGAATCTGCCCGAAGATCGGGCAAGACGCTTCTTTTTCCCGCTAGCTGAAAAAAATCAGCTAGCGGGAAAAAGAAGCATCCAACTCCCATTGATATGAATGGGAGGCAGAATTTTGCGGCAAGTTCCGCCGCAAAAATTCCGCCTTGTGAACAGGACCTAAGAAATGTCCACATTCTTCACCCATAGCCCCCGCAAGGAAATATGTATCATGTAGCGTAGAATTTGTAGTGAAGTTAAGAGTCAATACGAAGAGTAGAAAAACAAGAGTCAGACGACAAAGGGCAAGAGAGGAGCATAATCCAGGGACAAGGCCGATGCCAGGGTCAGGAACAGAGTCAATGTAGCAATAGCAAACACAGCATAAACATTAGTATATCCATATTATTCTTGACACTTAGTGAAGTTCAGTTTAAGACATGGACATGCCAGAAGATGACATCATTGGTGAGCTGTGAGTCAGAAGCCCACTGATTCTCCCATCCAGTGGTGTTGCTATCACCAGGGACACATGCCGGGATCTTCCAGCACCAGTGATCCATACATTCAATTGGTGTCCTCCCATTCCGGCTGTGCCACATGGTGCCCCAACTATCTTCATAGTCTAACAACACCCCTGATCCCAATAATGGGGCCCATGGTTCTCCATAGACCACCTAAGTCCCATTTGTTCTACTCTGATATCTTTGTCTTGATTTCAATGGTTCTATATCGTGATTGTGGGAAAAAAGGGAGCTCTTTATTTGGAGGATTTTTGGGATTCCAGCTCAAGGAACCTAAATTCTTTTACATGGAAGTTCTGAAATGAGGTAGCAAAGGATTTCACTACTATGAAGCTCTATAACATTGTCACATCTTAAAGAGGACCTGTCACTAGTTCATATAAGTTGAAATGGTTAACTGACCTGCATTGCGCTGTCTCCCTGATTCCAGTGATTTTTCTTTTTTTCCTGGACCCCCCCATTCCAGAGAGATGGCCCACTATTGTGTTGGCTCATTATATGCTGTAGTTAGCCAATGGGGTGGAGCTAGCTTCCCTGCCTCTGATGCTGACCAATCAGCTCAAGGCAGCTTGAGGGTAATTCACGCCCTGTTTGCTAACTGCAGCAAATTAGCATAGAGGGAGCCAACACAACAGTGAGCCATATGTCTGGATTAAAAGAAAAACTGCGCCGGAATCGGGGAGAATGCGCTATTCAGGTCAGTAAACCAGTTCAACTTATATGACCCAGTGACAGGTCCTCTCTAATTTGTATGATTTGTAAATGTAAAATCCATTACATCACTGATATTTCGTTTTCATATCGTCACAGCCTGTTTCTACCTGGGTGGAGAGAGTGGAGAGGGCCACCAGGCCAAGATCGGGTCAAGAGCTGACAATGAAGGACATCGTGACACATATACAGGAAGTAATCGCAGCTCGCTTTTACTCGATCACTCAGGACTTATTCAATATAGATTATGCAGGCATCAATATCATTTCAAAGGAGGACTTTCGAGAGTTTTTCCATAAAAATTTCATGTTGCTCACAGATGACCAGGTAAGGAGAATAAGTATGTTATTATGCAGCCATTATTTTGTTAAATTACACTATACACAATGCTAAATTGGTGGAATTGCCCTTCAAAAGAGTTGTTCCATAAAGTCGACACTTACTAAGGGTTCATCTGCTTTCATCCCTGTGATCATCAGTTATCACCGGGGGAGGCCCCGTCCGGCCATTCTTACATGTCCGCTACCTGTCCTGGATCTTACAGGGAGTCTCCAAGAAATGGACCCACCCTATTTTGCCCATATGCCCCTTTAAATCATTGCAGCACCTGTAGTTTTAAGTCATTTGGGGGGAAAAAAACATAAAAAAATACAACTCATTGCTGGAAACTATGAACATTACTCTATAAAATTGAAGAAAAAACTAAAATTGATCCAGTTTCTAATTGACTATTCGGGAAAGCAGTAGGACGTACCCTACAGGAAGGTGCATGTCGTAATTGGACATTTTCAAAAACATTTGTTCCGCCATTACTTGTCTACTACCTCCTAAATCCTCTTTATTGGCATCCATTCCCTACAGATAATCCCACATTTCTCAATATGCATGATCAAGTTACATTCTTTTGGTAGTAAAATGTGGTTTTTTTTTCTCCACAGTTCGAAGTTCTTTGGGACATTTTGCCTCTAAATCCGTATGGCAATCTCAAATACCATGATTTCTTGAAGATATTTAGCAGTGAATTGCCAACAACCCCATTACCATTATCATATAATACAGAACCAAACTACAAGACACAGTCACCAGTTAGACAGGGTCGGACATCAGTTAACAGACGCCCAAAAACAGCACCACCCACCTTAAAAAAGGCTCCTGTAAGTTCTGTTCTTTTTACATTAAAAAAAACCATCCATATCATTTTCACATATAAACTGTGTATTAATATGAGATACTTGATGTTGACTAGACTTAGACGCCTCCAAGAATCAGGTATAACCTTTATACTTTTCTGGCACTTTTATTTACGTTGCACATAAGCTCATGAGTCAAGAACTTCACAGGAACAACGAATTGACCAACTATGTACCATGTATAGTACCATATAGTACCATTTAGATCGCCTAAAGCCAACCATACACAAAAGACAATGATCGGGCGCAACATCGACGATCATTCGTCTGTGGGTTTGTTTGTATGAATGATCCCACCGACAATAGTAGTCTAAACTGGCCAAACAGGGGGTCAGTTTCAAAAACACGACTCCCTGGGGCTGGCAGAGAGTGGCAAATGATCGGTGGAATTCGGCCGATAATGCAACACACGTGTAGTTTCAGCCGTAGTGGCCGACTTTTTCCAACCTGACCGCATTTTTGGCAGACACAAGTGTTTTGTCGGCCATGAACGATCGATATGGCCAAATTGGCCATTTGCCCGGCTTTTATCTCATGTGTATGGCCAGCTAAATGGAGAATTAGAAGATGCTAGCTGTACAATTTTACAATAAATTGAATATCCAGATTTTGCGTTACACAGTCTTCATTGAATTCATGTGATGTATGGACGTGCTCTAATAGCCTCTATTATCTTAAAATTATCTAATCGGGTATTTGAAAATGGGTTTTCTAAACGAGACAAAACATCTAAAGTCTGCTGACCCATGGAAAACAAGGCTATTATCCGATTCCTCCTGGGCTTCATACACAAACTAGTTCTACCAGAAACTAGACCCCCCCCCCCCTCCACAAATATAAGAGAATGTATATCATAATTATTTTCACCAAAGGTAATTTGTAATCCACCAACATGCCCAAGAAAAGGAAATTAAATTCTTATCTGGTTCATCTTCGATTATCTTATATTCGTTGGAAAACCAGTATGTTATGACAAACTTTCATCCGTCTATGACCCTCTTCAGAACGACAGAATGGAAATGACCATATTGTGTAGAAACACAGATTTCGTACTATAACGAAGAGACCTTTAGCTACACGTGGACTTGTTTGTTTCATTAAGAAGGGACCCTTGATAATAAGCCGATCACAAAGTGCCCCTCTGCTAGGACCCCGCAGTGATCAGTTGTGATCTGTGGGGAAACCTGGTAGTAAGTGTTACATTTCCCTGCAGCGCCACCACAGGAGAAATCACACAGTGGCCATTCATATCAATGTGGTGACTGGGTAAGGCAGGACAGGACAGGTCCTCCAGAGCGAGAGACACTCTTTATAACCACTCTCCACTCTGAACAAGAAATGAGGATGCTGAACACCGGACCCCCATCTATTAATATGAAAACTGATTTTCTAAATTGGGCAACTCCTTTAACTCTTTCTTCTTACAGACTCCTGCTCAGAGGCCACATACAGCAGCGCCACACTCCGTGACAATAATAAACTGCGAGAAAGTCGAAAATAAGTTGAAAAGTACACTCTTCAAATGCTGGCAGGACGTTCATAGAGCATTCAGAGAAAAGGACCTGGCCAAGGAAGGTCAAATCCCATCTGCTGACTTCTCAGGTAGAGTAAATACGACATAGCGCTACAGTGTTATAACTGTTTCTGTAGACGTGGAGCCATTATGGAGTAACTTCTAGACCTGGGTACAGATGGTGGTGGCAACAAGGAGGGGGTTTTATACATAGTACTGTTTAGTCATCCACCTTCAGTGTCATTTCTGATACTCCAGAACTAAAGTTGAGTGATTTAAATTCCTTTGTGAGGGCATAGAAGTTTGGCGACCGTGATAACCATCTGTGGTGGGATCTGCTATATTAGATACGTTTGAACAAGTTGGACCACCCCTTTAATGTTACCTAATGTCTATTTATTGGTCTCCTAGTCCCAATGGAATTGATACTTTGGCTACTTTGTCATAACTATCCGCAGTGTAGATGAGTCCACTGTTTGTAGGTGACTTGTGTACTACAATTTTAACATTATGGACCTGTACAGTGGACCCTTTGTTTTATCATTAGACAGTGGGGTATGAAGTCTAAAGAACCCTGGTCTTTACATTCAACCACTGCAAAGAGGAATGGTCTTTGCTCCATGGCGATATCGAGATTGTGACCGTCAGAATAGCTTCCAGTTGTCAGTGGCTGACCAGGACACGGGCAGAGGAGAACTGAAGATATAGGGGGCGCTAAAGCCAGAGTCATTACTAGGAAGCAGACCGAGGTGGTAGACCAAAGTCATCAGCGGACAATGGATAAGTTAGAATACAAAAAGTTATTGTGGCTAGAAAAGAAATTGAATGGACTGGAACTATGACGAGATGTAACATTAGACCAGGAGAAAAAAAAGCAAACGTTACGACAGTCATTAAGCGCAGGAATACTATTGGTTGGGTAGCAAATGCCTGTGCTGTTTGGACTCAAAAAGACCTTATCAGGTTTGCATGGGCAAAGGGGCCGTTGCCCTGGGACTTCCACCACCCCGTCACTACCACAGCCAACCAGCTCTAAACTTCGTCTTTGCCAGGTCATGTCGAACTTACATCGTGGTGCCAGCAGTGGTGCAGTATTACTAAGGCACGACATGACACTTGAGTGCTTTATGCTACGGTTATGTGCTCACTCTGTCCCTATAGGGGCCTATATAGACTTTGTATGATGTAGTCATTTTATGGTGGTATTATAAGGTCACAGTAGGGCATTGGTATTTGAGAAGTAATGCCAGATATGTTCTCCATTTACCTCCTTCCAAACAAAATGAGAGCAAGTCGTCTACGTTTGGTCCAGGGGTCTCTCCTAACCTTAATCTAGCTGTAGTCATAACTGAAGGCCAGGGATGAAGAGAGGGTAAATAAGTGGCATGGGCCGATGATATCATTATCTAGAAGATTGGATGCAGTTGTGTGAGGTTGACCATTTCCACCATGGAAACGTAGACCGGTGGATGATACGTAAATTAAACTGTATTGTAAAATGATTCTGTATCTTTCAATTGTAAATTGAGTAAAGTTAGATGCCCGCTAGGATCCTTCTTCTTATCCAAACTCCATTTTCTACACTCAGATGAATACAAAGCTAATGACATTTAAAGGGGTTTTCCTGTCAGAGACATTTGACATATGTATTAGCACCTTTTAATTTAAGAGGATAAATGGGTGGGGCTGTGACAACCTCATTCGTTTTTATGGAAAAACTGGGTGGTCAACCCTGTGAACAAACAAAATAGCTGCAACTGGACCTCATGGACCTGCGAGTTTGTATGGAAGGGTGTTTGTACTATAAAGGCAGCCAATCAATGGAGAGAGGAATCAGCTAGAGGGTCCTTCCCCGTTTCTTTCCTAGACCTAGGTGCGTGTATGTACCAGGGTGTGAGGCGTGGTGGCGTGAACCATTACCAGGAGTATAATTACCAGGAGTATAATTTGCTATGGCCCCTACTCTTCTATGTCTACCCAGGTATGTAGGTTTTCAGTAATGGCTTTCCGTGACTGATGTAAAGGATGACAGTCACCTTCTATAAACATCTTTTTATACAATACCCTTTTATAGCTATTCTGCGACAGTTTAACATGGACGTTTCCAAGGAGGAACTTGAGAATTTAACACTGAAATATGATTTAAGAAACAATGGAAAGCTCTCGTATTCAGATTTCCTGCGAAATGTCACACTCGGAACAACACCTCCAAAAAATGCCCGACTGCAGAGGATGAAACTGCAGAAGCCACGCATACCGGTATGTAGTCAATACAACATCGCTCTCCTCACACAACTCCTCCAGCCCCAGAATTACCTTCCCTTACCATGGTGTGAATTTACTAGGGCCAACCTTTGAAGCCTGATACATATAAAACGGGTCTTGTCTACGTCATCCATATTTAAAACTTTACTATCGGGTTAGCCAGGATTTCAATATTGATGGCCTACCCTTCGGATAGGCCATCAACATAAGATATGTGAAGGTCAGACTCTGGGTACTCCCAGCGATCAGCTGCTTAAAGGGGCCACAGTGCTTATAGGAGCGATGCAGCCTCTACATTGTTTACCACGGGTTTCATTTCTGTTCGTACTTGCAAACCGGAGGTAAACCGGAGTCAGACCCCCACCGATCTAATATTGAAGGCCTATCTTAAGGATAGGCCATCAATTTTAAAATCCTAGGTAACCCATTTTAATATGTTTTCGATATATTTATGTCATTGACTCACTGTATATTTTATCGGACTGTAGATGAGCAGTGGATTATACGGGCCTTATTTCCTAGATGCTATACTTAGAATCCAGCCAGAGATCCTGAACTGCTGGAGAGCAATGAGAAGAACCTTTCAGTCTTATGATGAGACCCGGACTGGGTATATTAAAATTCAGGATTTTAAACAGGTAATATAGGAATGTTCCATTCAACAACAGTATCGTTTCTCCAGAGTAAGAATTCACTCTATTCCAGGTCCATGATAACATTTCTGCAAATTTTGTTCTGTGGAATTAATCTAAAGTGATTACACAAATGACTAGAGTCTCAGTTCTCATAATTGTTATTTTTTTTTGTCTGCTTTGGGTCCTTTTTTTGGACCGGATCCAAAGATAATGAACATATGATACAGGAACCCATGATTCATATGAAGTCTGCCTGCCCTTCACCATCTACACTGATCTAGTGTGTGTGTATATATATATATATATATTAGTAATGCAGAGGAAACCAGGTTTGTTACTTATTGCTTATGAGCTAGACACACCCTCAAAGCATATTTTGCATATGCTTTTTCGAGTCTTTTGCTATAGTAATACTATACTGTACTATACTTCTGTACTGTACTATAGTACTACTGAACTACTATACTGCAATATAGTACTACTAGAAAAATATACTATAATGTACTATACTATAGTATTGCTAGAATATTGTACTATACTAGAATACTATACTGTACTATACTATAACATTACTATAACTATTGTACAATACCACAGTACTACTAGAGTACTACAATACTACTAGAATACTAGACTATACTGTACTATACTAGTACTAGAATACTAGACTATACTACTACTAGAATACTGGACTATGCTGTACTATACTACTACTAGAATACTATACTGTAGTACTACTACTATTACTACTACTAGAATACTAGACTATACTGTACTATACTACTACTAGAATACTAGACTATACTGTACTATACTACTACTACTACTACTAGAATACTAGACTATACTGTACTATACTACCACTAGAATACTGGACTATACTACTACTACTACTAGAATACTAGACTATACTGTACTATACTACTACTAGAATACTAGACTATACTCTACTATACTACTACTAGAATACTAGACTACTGGACTATACTGTAGTACTACTACTACTACTACTACTACTACTAGAATACTATACTGTACTATACTACTACTAGAATACTAGACTATACTGTACTATACTACTACTAGAATACTAGACTACTGGACTATACTACTACTAGAATACTGGACTATACTACTACTACTAGAATACTAGACTATACTGTACTATACTACTACTACTAGAATATTGGACTGTACTATACTACTACTAGACTGTACTGTACTATACTACTAGAATACTAGACTATGCCGCACTATACTACTCCTAGAATACTAGACTATATTGTACTATACTACTACTAGAATACTAGACTATACTGTAATATACTACTCCTATACTGTACTCTACTACTCCTAGAATACTAGACTATATTGTACTATACTACTACTAGAATACTAGACTATACTGTAATATACTACTCCTATACTGTACTCTACTACTACTAGAATACTAGACTATACTGTACTATACTACTACTACTAGAATATTGGACTGTACTATACTACTACTAGACTGTACTGTACTATACTACTAGAATACTAGACTATGCCGCACTATACTACTCCTAGAATACTAGACTATATTGTACTATACTACTACTAGAATACTAGACTATACTGTAATATACTACTCCTATACTGTACTCTACTACTCCTAGAATACTAGACTATATTGTACTATACTACTACTAGAATACTAGACTATATTGTACTATACTACTACTAGAATACTAGACTATATTGTACTATACTACTACTAGAATATTTGACTGTACTATACTACTACTAGACTATACTGTACTGTACTACTAGAATACTAGACTATGCCGCACTATACTACTAGACTATATTGTACTATGTTACTACTAGAATACTAGACTATGCTGTACTATACTACTCCTATACTGTACTCTACTACTCCTAGAATACTAGACTATGCCGCACTATACTACTCCTAGAATACTAGACTATATTGTACTATACTACTACTAGAATACTAGACTATACTGTAATATACTACTCCTATACTGTACTCTACTACTCCTAGAATACTAGACTATATTGTACTATACTACTACTAGACTATACTGTACTATACTACTACTACTAGAATACTAGACTATATTGTACTATACTACTACTAGAATACTAGACTATACTGTACTATACTACTACTAGAATATTTGACTGTACTATACTACTACTAGACTATACTGTACTGTACTACTAGAATACTAGACTATGCCGCACTATACTACTAGACTATATTGTACTATGTTACTACTAGAATACTAGACTATGCTGTACTATACTACTCCTAGAATACTATATATTGTACTATACTACACCTAAAATACTATATACTGTACTATACTACTCCTAGGATACTATATACTGTACTATACTACTCCTAGAATACTGTACTATACTACTACTATAATACTGGACTACTTGACTATACTGTACTATATTACTACTAGAATACTGGACTATACTGTACTATACTACTACTAAAATACTATATACTGTACTATACTACTCCTAGAATACTGGACTATACTGTACTATACTACTCCTAGAATACTATATACTGTACTATACTACTACTATAATACTGGACTACTTGACTATACTGTACTATATTACTACTAGAATACTGGACTATACTGTACTATACTACTACTAAAATACTATATACTGTACTATACTACTCCTAGAATACTGGACTATACTACTCCTAGAATACTATATACTGTACTATACTACTACTATAATACTGGACTACTTGACTATACTGTACTATATTACTACTAGAATACTATTCTATAGCACTACTAGATTACTATACTGTAATATATTTATTACTACTACAATTCTAGACCCTATTGTACAATACCATAGTACTTCTAGAGTACTACGCTACACTATACTATATTACTACTGGAATATTACTCCTTATAGATGAAAAATGGATCTGAATACTTAACATAATTTCCATATCTGACGGTATTCAGTACCTTAAGATGTTTGATTAGTGTAATTAAAATCCATTTCTTATTGCAGGTCCTGCGGAAATTTGGCATCAACCTTTCTGAGGATGAATTCTTCCACATTCTTGGTTACTTTGATAAAGATTTAAAATCAAAAATATCTTACAATGATTTTTTGAGTGAATTCCTGAAATAATTACATGTGATGTGATGTGAATATTTCCTTGAAACGTGTGAGTTGATTTTCTGCTTTGATGAGAATGGGATAAATCCATTTACAAGTCACCAGAGTTATGTTAATGTCGTCCACAGCTCCTAAACCGCAGACTGATAAATAATATTGTAATAGGAAAAAAACATGGTTTCCAAATTGCACGGCAAAGAAAAGTGTCGGCTTTCATCAACCTCATTACTTTAATTAGACAAAAATAACGAGGGCTCTTTAAAGTTTATAAAACAAATTAAAAAAAAAAAAATTATTAACAAAGCTGGGAATCGAGAAAAATTATTTTCTCTAGTTCATAGATGTGTGATGGATTTTTTTTAATCATCTACCAGAAAGAAGTTCTAAATACCATGTATAAATAAACCTAATTAATATTTGTGCTTTCATGAAATCTATTAACTCAACGGTGGACCAATATTCGAAAAACTTGGCTGCTTTCTTCCAAAAACAGTGCCACCCGTGTCCACAGGTTGTGTGCGGTATTACAACTCGGCTCAATTCATTGCAATGAGGCTGAACTGCAATACCAGACACAACCTATGGACAGGTGTGGTGCTGTTTTTGGAAGAAAGCGGTTATGTTTTTCTAATCCTGGACAACCCCTTTAAATCTGCTGTAAAAAACAAACAAAAAATAGCTAAAATTTCTGGTGCTTATGTTATTTGCAGAAGGTATTTATCACTTTTAATGCTTCATCAAAAAGTTACCCAATATAGATTATATATTTTGAGTAAATAAATTTTGGTATTGAAAAAAAAATTGTGTTTTTGCTTTTTATTTGTATTTTTTTTTTTACTTTTATATTTTGTCACAAGTAGGTAATTTTTACATGTTTTATAATATGTAAGTATATGTATAGAGCCAATTTTAAATCCGACAAAATTATTGGAAATAACCTCCATAAAATCCTTGATTTGGATGTAGCACCGTTTTCTATCTTCATAGTGAATAATAATGAAAAACAAAATCCTAGAAATATTATTTGCTTTTGTGAAATTAATGTAGACTTCGACAATGTACCTTTTGTCCTTACAGTTTTGTCTTCTAATAATGGAGCATATTTTCCCTAACAATGTTTCATTACAATATAATAGGATCCAAATAAGCCGCGCATCATACTGTATGCTGCTTCATATTTGTCTGGAATCAGAAAAATTTATTTCCATGCATGAGAGGAAATAATAGACTTGAAATTGAAGCCATCGAAGCAAGAAATTATCATATGGCCTGTAGCATTATCTTTAACTTGACTAAATACAGGTATCGGCATTCCTGCAAACCAAGGAATTTCTCAAGCTCATCATTTAAACCAAGGATTGAAAATATTTATATTCTTTAACCATTCCCGGTGTACAGTACTGACACGTTAACTTTTGCCGAATTCTCAGTCCAATCGTTATCTATCACAGGTAGTACAATAATTGCTTGACTTTTTAGAGAATTTGCAACTTCTTATTTAAAAAAAAAAACATTAAAAAAATAAATATATAAGTATATATATTTTATAATATCTATTTTTTTTTTAAATATGTAATCTATATCAATCGGCCATAACAGTAAAACCACCTACCTAATATTGTGTATGTCCCCCTCGTGCCACCGTAACAGGTCTGACCCATCGAGACATGGACTCCACGAGACCTCTAACAGTGTCTTCTGGTATCTAGCATCAAGACCTTCGCAGCAAATCCTTTAAAGTGTAGCTAAACGTTTGACAAACTTGTGACATGTCATAGTGACATAGAAGTTTGGATTGGTGGGGGTCCGAGCACTGAGACCCCCACCAATTGCTAGAACGAAGCAGCTGAAGCCCTCGTGTGAACGCTCAGCTTCTTCGTGTCTGTTCGGCTTTTTCCGGAAATAAATGTATTGGAGGATGGACTCAATAGAAAATCTATGAGTCCGTCCTCCGATACCTCGGCTTTCCGGAAAAACAGGATAGGTGATTAATATCTGATCGGTGGGGGACCGACTGCTGGGACTTTCACCGATCACGAGAACAGGCTTACCTTGCCGTTCCTGGGAGCCCCATGGGAGTGGAGCCGTGGTTGAGATGGGGCCTCCATGGACCACACTTGTTTTTCCATCACATCCCACGGTCGATCAGGTTGAGATCTGGGGAATTTGGAGGTCAAGTCATCACCTTGAACTCTTTGTCGTGTTCCTCAGACCATTCCTGAACAATGTTGGCAGGGGGCATTATCCTGCTGAAAGAGGGCGCTGCCACTAGGTAATGCCGTTGCCATGACTGGGTGTACTTGGTCTGCAGCAATGTTTAGGTAGGTGGTACGTGTTAAAATAACATCCACATGAATGCCAGGATCCAAGGATTCTCAGCAGAATATTGTCCAGAGCATCACACTGCCTCTCCTGGCTTGTCTTTTTCCCATAGCGCATACTGGTGACACCTTTTCACCAGGTAAGCGACGCACACGCACCCGGCCGTCCACATTTTGAAAAACAAAATGTGATTTATTAGACCAGGCCACCTCCAGTTCTGATGCTCATTGTAGGTGCTTTCTGCAGTGGACAGGGGTCAACATGTTTACTCTGACCGGTCTGCAGCTACAAGGCCCCAAAAACAGCAAGCTGCGATGCTCTGCATGTTCTGACACCTTCCTATCACAGCCTGCAGTAACTTTTTCAGCAATTCTTGCTACAGCCGCTCTTTTGTAGGATCGGACCACACGGGCTAGTCTTTACTTCCCACGCACATCAATGAGCCTTGGTTCATCCATAACCCTGTTGCCAGTTCACCAGTTGTCCTTCCTTGGATCACGTTTGGTAGGTAGTAACCATTAAATACAGAGAACACCCCACAGGGCAATCTTTAATAGGAATTCAATGACCCATCAGTACGTCTTTGGAGGTTGGGTGGAAACTGGAGTACCTGAAAGAGACCTACACAAGCACAGGGAGAACATACCAATCCCATGCAGATGTTGACCTGGTAGCCTTCAAACTCTGGACCCTAGTGCTGCCTGCCACCCTAACTGCCCCATTTATGGTGTTGTTTTTGTTTTTTTAATGTATTGAATTCTCTTTCATTTCGGATGACCGTGACTCCATCATGCTTGGAGGACATCCTAGTTCATCAAAATATCTCACAGTGACGGGCATACAGATGAACAAATATTGGTTGTCCTACTGCCGAAATTCAAAAAATTACTCTATGACTATTTATTGGGAATTTTTGGGTTTTGGGAAAAATGATCTGAAAAATCGGGCAAGTACCAATTTGTATTGCAGCCACATTCCCAGTTGCGGTTCGGTCTATTGATTGAAGTGTAACGTGTATACTAGTTATTTTTTGGACCGTTAAGGTGATTTTTACGGCTTTGTGTGTTTTTGCGTGCCCGCGTATTTCTCTTCTCCTCCTCACCGAGAAGCTTTACTGTCTGATAAACCTAATCAACAGTTATTTTAGCAATCCACTTAGCACTCAGCCTAACAAAAACATCCATTTCAAATGTACTTTATCATCAAGCATCTGTTCTACGCGTCTGATTGTAACAAACAAGTGAAAAGGACATCCTTCTTATTCATTTCTGGCGTCCTCGCTGCGATCGTCTCTGCTTTATATCTATACAGAAATACATTTCATCCCCAACGTCTTCATCTTGACGTGAGCTGAATATCGATCAGCTTCATGGAGAGATTCTGAAGCCATAATTAAATGAACATTTCATATTCTGTCTGTTTCTGCCTGTGAAAACACAAATCTGATATTAAGCGACGTCCACGCAACCGGTAAGACATGTCTTGCTGGGTTTCATTGGAAACTGGAGGGGATCGTCCATCACCGTATACAGGGAATGTGGAAGATTCATGGGCACTCAGGAAGTTCTCAATGACAAACGTTTACTGGTTTAACGTCAAGAGATCGGCAATTCAGCCCATTTGGGAACGCGTGAAATATATTCTATAACTGGGCAATTCAGTTATCCGTTTCAGTGTTGCACTTAAAGGGAGTTTCCCCCTAAAAACAAATTTCTGTAAGTAGTAGAAGTCATTGACTCTCCACTTTTGTAAAGTTGCTGAAACTCGTTTTCAATATGGCCGCCATTACATTTTTCATAGTACTCAAACAACGAGTCCTAAATGGTGAATCTGCTTAGATATACAAGGATATGGGAGCAGGGAATGAGTCAAGTAGATTTGGCGTTTGAGAGCTAATTTGGCCATTATGTGACCTGTGCAGTTACAGAGGGAGCATCACCTTGCTCTGCTGAATGGGGTACCAATGGCCTGGGCTCCCAGAGCTCAAATCCCACACTTCGAGCCTGGATCTATGGAAAGGCAGCTACATTCTGTCTCAATTATTGATTGGCAGAACTACTTGGGCAACTGTATGGATCTGTTATTTGGGCACCGTTGGCACTATTATCTGGGTACTGTATGGTGGTGGAAATTGGGCACTGTATGGTATTGGTATCTGAATACTGTATGACCGTATTATTTGGGCACTATACGGTATGCCACATGGGAAAGGTGCCTATAGAACGCACAGCATGGAAAATCTTGCAGCTTAAAGCTGGTTCTACATATTATTTGTTCCCAGGCTTTTCTAAGAGTAGAAACTAAGCAAATATATATATTTTTTTTTTATAAAGTTGACGGACTTTTCATTTTATAGAGAATTTTAGGACTCCCCTTTCCAATTCTAATTCATCTGATGCCTATTGGCTGTTTTTTTTTTTTATTGATTTTAATAATGCAGTCTGTGTCAAAAATCATCCTCTAGTGTCATCTGTGTGAGGTTTTTTTTTTTTAACCGGTACAGGATTTAATGTGTACAGGTGATTTTGTCTTTACCCTTTTCTTTTTGTTACAGATAAAGGCCTCAAAAACATAAAATTCTATTTGTACAATAGTCTTAAAGGTGACGTATCTTTTCATGGTTGTCAGAACCATCCTGGGAAATGAGCCCAACAAGGTTGTCAGAAGTTCGAACGTAACTTTTCAAAAATTGAAGGATGTGGATAAAAAAAATCTCTTTATGTTTCTTTACCTCTAATTACACGCACCACATATACATAATTCCTGCCTTTGTCTTCTCTTCTGTGCGATGCCAAGTGAGAGATACTCATATAACTGATAAAAAAATACTATGCTGGATGAAAGAAATGAGAAGGCCTCGTATGGGCATTTGTGCCTCCCACCACTGAATACCCAGATTGGACATATCCAAACAGTAGAGATACGGGCAGCTCAGCAGAAGTAGACCTCACTGGGGCCAAAGGGTGGCAGCCTCCAGGAATCCGATTTGTAGATCCCACAAACGTAGACGGACCAAGGAGAAGAGGCAGCACTCCAAAGGAGAAATCCCAAAAATTGTTGGGATTTCTACTTTGGAGTGCTGCCTCTTCCCCTTGGTCAGCCAGGTTGGACATAGTCCTTAAAAAGTTAAAAAAATGTGTGGGCCCTTTGGATATTGAAGTTGGTACATATTAACAGTAGGAATATTTGGTAGATCATAATCATGCATCTTAATAATCAACTTGAATAATTTTTTTTTACCAGTGTTTTGTAGGAGTTCAGGCATCAGGACTGAAGAATTGAGGAGATGGAGAGAAAAGTAAGTACAGAGCATTCTGGGTAGAATAGGAAAAACCGACTTAAAATATGAACAGTTGTCCAGGCTTTTTGGATCTGATGTTCAAAAATAGAGTCACTAACCAACCTCTCATTTTGTTGTCACAGTAGAAATTGAGACTTGTGTTGAAAATCTTTGCTTTATTTTATGTTTTTTTTTTTTTTTTTTTCATTAAAAATAGTAAAAAAATTCCACTTAGTCCCTGCACACGCTGCAGATTTTGTGCTTGCTGCAGAAACCACCCCATTCAGATGAATAAAACTGATTTTCAATCACAGAATTAAAAAAAAAAAAAAAAAATCTGCAACGTGTAGAGGGGTTGGATTCACACGAAATGGAAATGATGCAGATTTTCTGCAGCATTTCTGCAGCAAAACACGTGTAAGGTTTTACACGGATTTCACCCATTCTACATTAAAAAGAGTAAAATACGCAGTCAACATACGGAACAGAATCCGTGTGCTGCGGATTTGAATATCTGCAACATGTTTTGATTTCCATCTGGAGAATGTTCTGTAGCGTTACAAAGAGCGTCTCTCTCTCTGGAGGACCTGTCCTGTCCTGCATTACACAGACAACCCATTGATATGAATGGACACAGTGTAATGCTTAATTTCCCCTGTGGTGGCGCTGCAGGGAAATTGAACACTTAGGCTGGGTTCACACACCCTATTTACGGATGTAATTTGGGCATTTTAGCCTCGAATTACGTCCGAAAATATGGCTCCAAAGCGTCGGCAAACATCTGCCCATTCATTTGAATGGGTTTGACAATGTTCTGTGCCGACGTAAAAAAGACGCCCACGTCAAAGAAGTGCCTGTCACTTCTTGAGACGTTATTGGAGCCGTTTTCCATTGACTCCATGGAAAAACAGCTCCAATTACGTCCGTAATGGACGATGCGAAAAACGCCTGCACTTGCCATTACGTCTGAAATTCCGGAGCTGTTTTCTCCTGAAAACGGCTCCGTAATTTCAGCCGTAACAGAGGCTGCCGTGTGAACATACCCTTACTGTCAGGTTTTCCTACAGCCGATCATTAGGGGTCTCAGTAGGAGGACACTTTGATCAGCTTATTATCAAGGGACCCTTCTAACGGGTAAGGATTGTCCAAAGCGGGGAACCCCTTTAAATATATGAACGCTGAAGAGAACAGGGTAAGTACTAGGTAGACTGCTGTCGCTATCTTGCTGTGCATTACTGGTCGTTTAGAATTAAAAAACATCCAGCAGTTCCTTGTGGTGTATTCTTAGAAGATGTGTTCAACATGCATAATTTCCATTTTTAATTTGCATTTTAATTACCTGTCTCGGTCTGAAATGAGAAGGATAACGAGAAGAGAGCTTTCTGGATCTCCCTGGCTTGCATCGGGACATTTAGACAATGTGTTTTCTTTTCTCTGTTTACTTTGTCTACTAGAATGTTTTTATTGTTAAAGGAAAAAAGTCCTAAAAAGTCTTTTTTAAGATTTAAAAAAAAAAAAAAAATAATAATGTACAGAATATACAGCAATGTCCTTAATTTACGTCTAGTATTGGAATTGCCTACTTTTGTGATGTGACAAATCTAAATCTGGCCACACACTAGAGATTTTGGACAGTCGAAAAGATTGATTTCAACAATTTTCCAGCACCTTTTCGTGAAAAGAACAAACTTTACAGATGCCAACTGAAGACATATTTTTGGAAAAGTTGATCTGCCATTTTTGTTTTTTTCAGTTGTTGTAGTCTTGTAAAATGGTTCATACCAAACGACAGATCTGCATCCCATCAATAGAAGCCCAGACCAGGCCACAGATCAAGGCTGAGATCCATTTGCGTTGTGTCATTTTAGCCTATGGCGTCGTCATCCAGAACGACAACTTTCACGGAGCAACCGTGAACGACGAGCCAATCAGAAAATGGTCGTCTGAAATCACTAATATGCAGTAGAGGAAGGTAGCAGCAGGCAATTGAAATTGAATGCAATGCTCTACTACTATGTTCACACGCAGCAGATTCGTTGCAGAAATTTCTGCAACCAAAAATTCCAACATGTGCATAGACTTCTGCCAACCCCATTCAGATTAATGGCAAAGTCGCAGAAATTTCTGCAACAAACTATGGGGGAAATTTATTAAGACTGGTGTTTCATACGCCAGTCTTCATAAATGCCTCTTAATAAATGTGCCACATCTTTTGGCTAACTGTGTGCCACAATTATCCCTCCCATCCACTCCCCGCAACCACTGCCGGCCCCTATCCCTCTTTGCTCCCCCTCTCCCCCAATTGTACATAAAATAAATTACAGACCTCACCGCTCCGCTTCTCTCCTCCTGGATCTCCTCAGGCTTTCACAGCAGGCTCCGGCCCAAAAAACTGATGTACCTTCCTTGTGGCGGATTTATTAGGTGTTTTAGACACTTTTTGTGCCTCCCTAGACCGTTTTGAAAAAAGAGACCCAGCTTAGCGAGAAGGACGTGGCTTTTCGCTAAAATATTGGTCTAAAGTAGGAGGTGACATAAAAGTTAAAAAAATATCTCTAGCAAGATGCACCAAATTTATCTTACGGTGTGCACCATTGTGATAAATTTGGCGCATCTTCTGTCTGCTTGGTCCAGTTTGAAGCTGTCTAAATTTAAGACTGTGAGGCTGGGTTCACACGAGCACATTAACGTCCGTAATGGACGGACGAATTTAGTCCGGAAGTCCCGGACCGAACTCAGTGCAGGGAGCCGGGCTCCTAGCATCATAGTTATGTACAACGCTAGGAGTCCCTGCCTCTCTGCAGGACAACTGTCCCGTACTGTAATCATGTGTTCAGTACGGGACAGTAGTTCCACGGAGAGGCAGGGATTCCTAGCGTCGTACATCACTACGATGCTAGGAGCCCGGCTCCCTGCACTGAGTTCGGTCCGGTACTTGCGGCCGAAATACGTCCGTCCATTACGGACGTTAATGTGCTCGTGTGAACCTAGCCTTATAATAAACCTGCTCCAGTGATTGTGGTGCTAGGACAGCAGACCAATACAAAGCTTTGCATGAAGCTTAGGGTCCTTTTACACGACCCGACATGGGACGTGAAAATCAGTGCCGATCAAAGAGACCGTGTTGATCAGAGGTCCTTTGCTCCTTTCACAAGGAGCAATGATTGGTTATGTATCCCCGAGTGCTCGTTACTACGATCGTTCGTCCCCATACAGTTCCATCATGTCAGCAGCGCATCTCCTGTTTACACAGGGAGATGTGCTGCCGACTAATGACCATATTATTAGCCGCATAAACGAGCAGCGCAGCCGATGAATGAGCGTTTGCTCATTCATCAGCTGATCATTGCCCCGATCATTGGCCCGTGTAAAACGGTCTTCATAAGACAGATGGCATTTACATTGGGCCAGTTCCCTTCGTCTTGTTCTAGAAACCGAGAAGAATAGAAGACCTTCATAAGTTCTCACCATCTACTGGGAAGGATAGGACAAGCTGTTCCCGGTTATGCTGCCGGTGTGCCATTGTGTCTACTACTGGAACTACATTTTCACCTCCCTTTACTTTTTTGAAACTTCTGTCTCCGGCTTTTTTCATTGTTTTTGACTTGAAATGATTTACTCTAAAACCAGTGAATTATGGGTAATGTCACTTCTTAACCTCTGCTAGAAAGAGGCACTAGTAGTCTACCTTGACCACCAAATTAACCTCCGTGTCTGTATAGTGAGCGTGGAATTGTGTTTGTACAATCTATTCTATTCTACCCAGCGGCTCTCCTTCACGTATTCAGAGATTCAACGAAACACTGAACCGTAATCTATCTTCTCTCTAGTCAAGGTAGAATGACAATTGAACGAGCTTTGTTCAAAATTAAGTAATTTACTATAACTCTCACTTAGCCCAGGCTACAAAAACACAAATAAAATCCCCCTGTGTTGGTTACTCATAATAAAAGCTGTTTTTTTACTCTGAACGCTTTCAAGAGCTATTCTAGTTATGCCATGAAACCATATACATAAACGGCGTAAATTATAGAGGAAATCCACGCCAGCTCCTAGCTGGCGTAGATTTAACTCTATGGGGCGTAGCAAGGTAGAGGCCCGTGCTGGGCCCCTATCTTGCCACTCTCAGACTACCCCCTGCCCCTTCCTTTAGACCGTTAAATAAACAAAAAAAAAAAAATATATATATATATATATATATATATATATATATATAGAAAAAAAATTATGCTTACTTCTCTGCTCCTCTTCTCTCCTCCGGCTCCCTCATCACCCCAGCGCCGCTCATACAAGGACTTGGCGCCGGGCAACATCAGGATGCGTCACAACACTGATGACGTTAAAGTGCTGAGTCACATATAAGGGCCCGTCGCTGCTCCGCGTCAGGTCCATGTATGAGCGGCACTAGAAGGATGAAGGAGGAGAAGAGGAGCGTTGAGGCGAGTATGAATGTGAGTTTTTTTTTGGCCGATGTGGGGTGGGGGGTGTTTGGCGTATTGCCGTTGTCCTGCTGACATTTGCGTCACATTTAAAGAGGCTTTTGCCTCTTAATAAATGTGTTGGAGTTTACTCCAACTTTTCGGTCTATTAAAGACTGGCGCATGAAAATCCCCATTGTATAGGAGTCTAAAGTTCTTCGTTGTGTGTAATATATAAAAAAAAAAGTTATTTCTTTGCCCTCTGTCCAGGACACTGCATATCTGGCAGAAGAATGAAAAACAGGAGGAATGTGTTGCTGGTGGAGAGATCAACTTCCTACATCTGCTACATCACCCGTGTATTACTGATAATACCTTATAATACATTACTTGGGGCATGTGTTCTTATGCAGGTCTTGTAAGTTCTTTGAGTACAGCATTTTATCTTTGCTTGTATTGTTCCTACATACAGCTCAAAAGTTGCAGAATTGTGAATTCAGCTCTGGAACATAATACAGTCTGTAACGCAGTATAAGGTAAGTAATGTTATGTATTAACAAAGTTTCTAAACTCTCTAATGATGTTCAAGGGACATATCTTTTCATTTACTATGGAAATTGTCCTGTTAATAATTTAGAATTCTTTTAATCTAGTATTATCAATTATATACAAATATCTCATTTCTAATGCTTAAAGGGATTATGCAGGACTAGGAAAACATGGCTGCTTTCTTCCAATTACATTGCCACACCTGTTTATGGGTTGTGTATAGTATTACAGCTCCGCTCCATTTAAATGAATAGGGGCTGAGCTGCAATACCACATACAACCTGTGGACAAGTGTGGTGCTGTTTCTGGAAAAAAAAACTGCCTATTCCTTTGCAATCCCTTTAATGGTATAAAACAGAATTACTTATATTATCGCTGAATTATTTTATTTATATACAGAAAAAAAACCAGTAACGAGAATTTTTTATTTTTTTTTTGCATTCAAAATGAAAGAATATTTCAGCCCAAAACAACAAACGTGAATTGTGCTTGCAAAAGAGGCGAGATCATCGGTGCCGCCGGCGAGACTCAGAGCAGAAATAATCAACTTATCAAAGCAGATATAAAACAGTCTCCTTATAGTTAACCCATTTGTAGACGAGCTGCCGGTACAGGGAACATAAGTTTTTTTTTATTTTTTTTCTTCGGCATCTTGAGGCATTTAATGTCCGTTTCCTTGATTCCTGCTTAGTCGGAAGTGTAAGAAAAAAGTACTTTCTTTTATTTTTAGATTTTATGTTGCAGTTACTGTGCTTTTAAACAATAGCAGCATAAATCACTGTATGTAGGACCATCGATGTTGAGTCAGGTGTGGCCTGATGACATCATTATGACATCACACGTCTCTCAACCTTGCTGGAAATGAATGACTGGTTGATATCGGGTTCAGCTTGGTAATGATTTTCATACTACAGGCTTGCACAAAAATATCCACCTTCGGTCCTGCAAAGCCCATAGGTTTTCATTATGGTAGTCATCAGTGTTGAGAGCTGGTTTTTACATCACACATGTATGTGGCACCCATGGACCAGCTGATGATGATGCCCATGTATGAATCACGTGTTCCTTGGGTTTGGCAAGTCAATAACTATGGGTGGGTTTACCGGCTGGTAATTGACCGTACATACCGAGGAGTTGACGTATGTGGTGGTTCCATCTGCCATGACTCCATAACCTACAATATAAGAAATACAATATTCATTGGGGCTGTATACTGTTAAAGGGTAACTAAACTTTTTAAAAACTTTTGACATGTCATAAGTTTTGATCCGTGGGGGTCAGAGCACTAAGACCCCCACCGATCCTTAAAATGAAGCGCTCGGGTGAGTGATGTGTGGCTTAGTTTCTGATCGGCTTTCCTCAGGAAGCCGAGCGAGTGTTGTACGGGCTCGATAGAAAGTTTATGGGTATGGATTCCGTTTACTTGGCTTTCCTCGGAAAGCCGATCAGAAAAGAAGCCGCACATCGCTCACCTGAGCGCATCTGCTTCTTCATCATAGCGATCGGTGGGGGTCTCAGTGCTCGTACCCGTACCGACCAAAACTTCTGACATGTCAAAGGTTTTTTAAAAGTTTAGTTACCCTTTAAAGGAGTTATCTCATGAAGACAAACGCCCTATTAGGGCATATGGACATTGGAGAGGGTGTCCCCCACTCACGAGGCCCCTCTATGAACCAGAACGGAGAGACGCTCTGAATGAGTGGCTCCAATTTTTAAACCATCCATATATTACACGGCTGCTATGTAATACTACAGTTTGCCAGGAGAGGGACCTGTGGCGATCAGCTGGACATATCTCACCCATAGAGCAGCATGGCATTATTATTCAGGGGTGGGTCATTAGGGCACCTCCTAATTCAGTTACAGCAAACCTCAAAGGGATTGTGTGAGATTAGTAAAACATGATGGCTATCTTCTAGAAACAGCGCCACTGTGGTCCACAGGCTGTGTTTGCTATTGCAGCTAACCCTCATTTAGCTGAACTGCAATACCAGACATACCACACGCACGTCTTGTGGCACTGTTTCTGGAAGAAAGCAGCCATGTTTTTTTTTATTCTGATACATCCCCTTAAAGGGGTTATTCCAACAATAGATTTTTATTGCATATCTCCTGTTTCCCGCTGTGTTTTTGAGCCCGGCAGCAGCAAACGGGAAGGGAAGTGAGTCGACACTACATGTGTGTTGTACTGTAACCCAACTAAAGTTTTGTTTTTTTTAACTTTAGGGTTTGGTAAGGGGCCCATGACCTTTAATGCTTGGGGCGCAGACCACTCTGTCATTACTGTATGTCAGCATTATTATATAGCTACACTATGTGCTGTATTTAGCATTGTATGGCGGTATAATCCTGCCCTTACTCGACTTTAGAATCGCTCAAGCACAACGTAACATTACCCTGCCTTATATAAAGAGACCGTGCAGCCCGTAGAAACAAATATGGCGGTACACCTGGTCCCGATTCATTTTCCCTTTGGATGTAACTTACCTTCATGTATGTGACCAAACACATGTAACCTCGGCTGAACTCTCCTCTGCACTGTGTTCAATAATTCTACACATCCCACTCGCTGTAATTTCTTCGGCACCCAATCCAAAAATCCTGTCATAAAAATGATATATAATAATGCTGTATGGCAAACGACGTCATAATCAGTTGTGATCAGTACCAAGATGTCCGAACAATAAAGTGGATCCTTCGTGTTGTATATATTGTCCTATCGGCTGGCCACATGTCATAGGGCAGGGGAGCTGAGCAGATTCATATAGAGTTATGTGGGAAAAGTTCAGTATAACTTCTGACTTATAGATTAGTTCTCTATCAGTGTTACCTCACATCTCACTGCACCCCCTGCTGCAGAGGCGTAGCTAGGGGTTCAGGACTGGGGGGGGGGGCAAAACACATCTGAGTTGGCCCAAACCCAGTGGGTCCCCCAATGCATGTTCACAACTACAGAACCGCATCCGGGGAGGTCAGAATTATGTAATCAGAAACATTCACAGTATAGTGCCTCCCCACACCATATAATGCCCCTATAGAGCCTCCCCAAACACAGAATAATGCCCCTATAGTACCTCCTCACACAGCATAATGCCCTGACAGTATAATGCCCCCATAGCTGCCCGACATAGTACAATGCCCCCATAGCTGCGCCACACAGCATACTTCCCCTATAGTGCCTCCCCATACAGTAAATTGCCCCTATAGCTACTCCACATGCAGTATACTGACCCTTAGTGCCCCCATAGCTTCCCCCACACATTATAATGTCCCCGTAGTGCCTAATAAAAAAAATAATTACTCACCCTTCCCCGTTCACATGACTAGTGAAGGAGATCACTCTGCTCCTCCAGTATGTGTGACTCGGCGCAATGACGTCACTGCATCGGGCCCTGTCTGTGCCAAGCCGCTCATGACCAGCGTGACACCGTGAATGCTAAAGCAGGGAGCTTATCGCTCCCTCCTCCAGCATTGGATTCAACTGTATCTGCATCCTGAGGACGCAGATACAGTTGAGACAGGGACATGCCACTGCAGCCGAGCCTGCCCCTGAGCCCCATCATCTCAGTGGGCCCAGGGCTTCTGCTGGCTACGCCTCTGCCCTGCTGGTTCAGTGTCTGTATAGAGCACATTCTGTTGTGATGTGTTGTTGCTGGAGATGTAGGGTTAACATGAGTTTCTACTACACTTTCTACAATGTATTGCATAGGATTCTTGGGAGATTACAGATGACAGGCAGCAGAGTTATAGCTCTGGCTATAAGACATGGCTACCGAATGGTGATTATTTTATCATGTAATGGCAGGTAAATTATAAGTCACTACATACTTGGCAGCCTGAATCCTTTTCTAGTATAATAATAGTAATAATAAAAATACTCTGCTACTGGTCTCAATGAACTGGAGTTACAGCAGCACGTTCACTTTATGGCCTGTGATACAGTAAACACATCAAGTCGCAGCGGAGAAGTAGATACAATTGTATCCAGTCTAGACCATGCTCTGTGAGCTAAACAGCCTGGACTCCAGACTGATACATTGTAGCAAAACTAGCAGAGAGACTTGTGCAGCTGCTGTGATGTATTTAGCTCGCAGAGCATTGCCCAGACTGGTTAGACTGGAGCACTTGCCCATAGCAACCAACCAGGGCGCTACTTTTATTTTCAAAGGACCTATGAGAATTGGTTGCTATGGGCAACTGCTCCTCTTTTTCACTAGTATTGATAAATCTACCCCATTGTGCGGCTCAATGCAGTGCAAACGTAGGATGTCAAGGACAAGATTATCAAGGGGCAAATGCCCTTCACCACCACCCTCAGGATGATTCACTTCCGGACCTAACTTCCCGTTTCTGATGTCTGCTTGAAAACTAGGACCTAATCTGAGTTATCTGGACATTGTATAAGGGAGGATTTACACGAGCGTGTGCGTTTTGCGCACGCAAAAAACGTGGCGTTTTGCGCTCGCAAAAGGCACTTAACAGCTCCGTGTGTCAGCCCCGTATGATGCGTGGCTGCGTGCTTTTCGCGCAGCCGCCATCATTATGACACTCTGTATGTTTGTAAACAGAAAAGCACGTGGCGCTTTTCTGTTTTCATTCATACTTTTTACTGCAGTTGCGCAAATCACGCGCGTCATACGCAAGTGCTTCCGTGTGAGTTTCACGCACCCATTGACTTCAATGGGTGCGTGATGCGCGAGAACCGCACAAATATAGGACATGTTGTGAGTTTTACGCAGCGGACACACGCGTAAAAATAACGGACTGTCTGGACGGCCCCATAGACTAACATAGGTCCGTGCGAGGCGCGTGAAAATCACGCGCGTTGCACGGACGTATATCACGTTTGTGTAAATCCGCCCTAACAATGTCATTTAGGCCGTCCATAGGAAAAAAAAGGGGAGATTTCCCGCGTGCCTCACGTCCTCACCTCATACGCCACTCTCCCTGTTCACTCCCGTGCACCACTGCAGACATCGTCCTGACGCCGGGACGTGAACAGGACCGGAAGCTGCTGGAACGGGGGAGAGGATAAGTATCTGCTGGTCTGGGGTATATATTAGTTTAGGGGATCTGAAATGGGGTCTGTGTAAGTTTAGGAGGTCTGGGGTTGTATTAGTTTAAGGGGTCTGGTCTGGGGTCTGTATGTATTTAGGGGGTGTGTATTTGTTTAAGGGTCTATTAGTTTAGGGGTCTGAAATTTGTTTATGAGGTTTGATCTGGGGTCTGTATCTGTATAGAAGTTCTGGTCTGGCGACTATTAGTTATGAGGATTGATCTGGGATCTATATTTTTTTACAGGTTCTGGTGTCTGTATGTACTTAGGGGTCTGTACTACTTTAGGGGTCTTTGTTTAGGGGGTCATTTTTCTGAGTTTCGATCTGGCACCTGTATTTGTATAGGGTGTCTGGGATCTGTATTTCTTTAGGGGGTCTGGTCTGGAGTCTGTATGTATTTAGTGGATCTGTATTTGCTGAGGGGGTTTGGTCTGGGGTCTGTTCATTTAGGGGTCTGTATTTGTTTATGTCTGGGGTCTGTATTCATTTTGGATGTAATTAATGGGTCATTGGTACTATTTATTATTTAAATGCCGTATTTTGGGGGCGTATCCTAAAAAAATGGGCCGGACACAACGGAAAATAATTTGCCATCTTCCGACGCTCTCCCTGATGTCCCTTCTTACAGGTTAGCCGGTATGATTTAAAGCAGTAAAAAACACGCTCTGATATGGCCGACTAAAATCGCATCAGTCATTGTGCGACTTTGTGGCGTCTTCAAGTACACAAAATTCCTAGAAATATACAGATGTAGCCAAGTTTAACTTTACTCTGATAACTTGCAGTGTGACATCACACCACAAAAGCCATTGAAAAAGTTCAGAAAACGTTTCAAACCAAGATAAAGATGGCTACATCTGTACCACGCCAAATAAGTGGCCTCACATGGCATATATTCCTCATACATTATGGGGCATTTTTATTAATATGTTTCATGGCTAAGACGACTGCGCCATTTTGCCGTGCCCATGCTTTTCAAAGGACTTCTATGTGGCCCACACACAGGGTTTGAGAATTCAGAATGACATTTTCATTGAAAATCTTTCGCACAGTCTGTGTCAGCAGTGAACAGGTTAACTATAACAATATGCCGGATGACAGACAGTCCGTCAGCGACGAGCAATTTCATCAATGTCTTTTACATCCAGTAAATACGAGCATAATTGTTCCCTGACAGTCTCCATCCTATAAAATGAATCTCATTGGTTTTCTTTCTGCGCTTCCAAATTTATCATCTGTTTCACGAGCAGCTGCCATCGAGAGGAAGACAAAAAGATAAAACCGTTCCCTCAATGCCACTTCCTTGTTTCAGAAATCAAGAGGTCCGGGGGATTTGAAGGCTCTGGTGCCAATCCCGCTGAGAAACGATCAGACAGATTTATTTTAACATGACGTTCCACTGAATAGGACACAATATGAAAGGTATCGGCAAGGATCTCCGGGATTAGAAAAGTTACTGTCAGAGGCTCCTGGGCCCCTGATGTTAAATCTGTAACTGGGCCCCCACCTACCATGTGCCATTTATAATACTGGTGTCTTCTTATATGGCAGAAGGGCTTTCGGACTCAGGCAACAGGGCCCCGGTGCGACTGCTACCTCTGTACCCCCTATGGCTATGCCCCTTGGAAAAAATTGAAATTTAACGTTTTGTTTTTTTTGTCAGCCTTCTGTATATCTTACCAAGGGGCGGTCCGTGCGTTATAAGGATGTCTGTGCTTTCAGGTATTAGGTTCCACTTGTCTAATAAAGCCTGCCCACGAGGGAGATTAAATCCCCATCCATAGAACCAGGGCTGCCTGTAAATGAAAGGGAGATGTTGTCAGTAATAGTCCACCGTTATCAATAGTAAGTCTTCTTAAAGGGCTTGTCCAGTTTGGAAAAATTATTATCATACGCCCTATTAGGGAGCTGCGAGTTGGTAGAGGTATTCCTCTGTTCAGGATCTTCATCTCTTGGAGTGGAGAGCGGTTACATAGGGCGTCTCTCGCACCGGAGGACCTGTCCTGTCCTGCATTACACAGACACATTGATATAACTGGACAATGTGTAATACTTAATTTCACCTGTGGTGGCACTGCAGGAAAATGAAACAGTTACTGCCAGGTTTCCCTACAGATTACAGCTGATCACTGGGGGTCCCGGCAGGGGCACCCTTAACAATATGTAATCGGCATATTGTCAAGGGACCCTTCCAACAAATAGGGGATTCCCAAGAGCAGAACCTCATTAAAGGGCACCACTCAGCTGTTGAATAGATGAAGAAGTAATTTATGGAGCCAATAAAAAAAAATGCCCCTCAATCATTTTCTTTATGATCCTGCATATAGTCTGTCTAGGAAAACACAAACTTCAGACATCACCTAGTTAGGGCTGATCGTATGCCGGAGCTGGTAGTGGTTACTTCTGTTGGGGGGGGGGGGGGTGGGTCTGTTACTTGTGTATATGTGGCCCCAGACAGTAATGGAAGGAATACTCCAGTCAAAATTGACACAATGGCCCACATTTATCATGCAATTTACGCCAGATTTATGCCTAAAATGTGACCAAAAAAAGAGCAAAATCGCAATCGGTGACAAATTTGCAGCAAAATGTGCAACTTTTCTCATCCCTCGCCAAATTTGGAAAGTGACGAGAAAAGTAGTCGTGGTTTTCAAGAAGACATAGTTTAGCCAAATTTAGTAAGTAGAAATCCTAAAAATGGCGAATTTGGCAGGCAAAGACTTTTATTTATGCCTCTCCGACTGCAAACTGAGGCACATTTATTAAGAGGCATGCATCTTTTAATAAATTTGGTGCAAATCACGTAAACTACCTCCTCTAAATGTGGGTCAGTGTCATACCTAGTGCAGGGCCTGAGGGGGCGGAGCATGACACGTGAATTCAAAGTACAACTAAAGAATTCTGGAGTCCTGTTCTGCCCCCTTGAACCCTGCACTTGGACGACACGAACCCCAAAATACCATGACTAGTCATTGTCTGGTTCATCTCTTCCTTTCGGAATAGTTCGGCAAAATGCATCTTAAATGGGGTGGAGCTCTTTCAAACGTACCCAAAATGGGCACTTCTGGTATATTTTGTGGGCCTTCCGGGGCAGATTGGGGTTGGGATTAAAATGTTGGAAGGAAAATGTTATTATAACTTGATCTATACATTTTTCTGGGTTGTTACTGACCCCTCCCATCGTTTCAGCTTTTAAACGACTTTTTCTTATGTGGAGAATCCCGGGGTAAAAAAAAAATAGTTTGGATCGGCATTGACCACAGCAACAACCAATCAGATTCCGTATCTCACGATCTACTATAGGCTTGAAGGCAAAAGCGGCGACCGGATTGGTTGTTGAGGACAATGCCTCCACATTCGATGTCCAATACGTAAAAACCCATAATCACCTTGACATATAGCGTGGCGCAGAATTACATTTCATTAATTTCGGCCAAAAAAGTTAAAAAATTTGACCTTAAACCAAGTAGGAAATACACAAGAAGCTAAATATTCACAATCTCACACTAGGAAATTTGCTTTTCTTTTCTGAGGTAATCATACGAATTCATTTCGTACGCAGAATGATGGTTACCATGGAAACCATCAAAAATTCTCTTCTCAGAAACAGATGTCTCATTTAGTAGAAAATTATAATGTAAAAAACCAAACCCTGGGGAAAATTAATGCAAACGTTACCTATAGTGTGAGGTCTCCTATATAGCGGTGGCGTCAGCAAGCGAAACATGTACCGGTCCTTGTCCGACTGCGGCGTAATATCTCTCCTCGTCTGGTAGCCTTCATTTATTGTCTATTAACCCCAATGATCGCTCCTGGGAAGCCTTCGTTATCCTACATGGCCTGCAGCAAAGTATTATTAACCCCTATTACTTCTTAATTCGCTAACAATCGCTAGGTGGTCATTCCCAGCACAGGTCGCACTCACTCGCAGCTGCATTTTACCGCAGTCGTCCAACGCAATCTTATCCAATGGGAATTTTTTGAATTCCCATTGACCATTTGCATTATTTGCAGGGGTTATAGAGCCTGTCGCAACCTAAAATTTGATTTTTGAACCTTTTATTATAGGTTTACACTATTTATAGTTTTTACCATTAAAATCCCTTTCTGATTCACTGGAGGCACCTGGATGTGACTGTGGGGGAATATGTAACCTACCTACGGTTATAGGGGTGTCTGTGGCTGAAACATTACTATTGGGGCTTCCGTGGCGGACTAGTTTTACGAAGGCATCTGTGGATTTCAGACTTATGGGGGCATCTGTTCCTGATACATTTTTATGGGGGCATCTGTGGCTGACATTGTTATGGAGGCATTTTTGATTGACTCACTGTTATGGGGTAATCTGTTGCTTACCTACTCTTTAGGCATTAATGGCTGACACACTGTTATGGGGATATCTGTGGTTGACACACTGTTATGGGGACATCTGTGGCTGACACACTGTTATGGGGACATCTGTGGCTGACACACTGTTATGGGAACATCTGTGGCTGACACACTGTTATGGGGATATCTGTGGCTGACACACTGTTATGGGAACACCTGTGGATGATGCACTGTTATGGGGACACCTGACCTGTGGATAATGCACTGTTATGGGGACACCTGACCTGTGGATAATGCACTGGTATGGGGACATCTATGGCTGACACACTGTTATGGGCACATCTGTGGATGATATACTGTTGTGGAGACCTCTGGATGACGCACTGTTATGGGGACATCTGCGGATAATGCACTGTTATGGGAACATCTATGGCTGACCGTTATGGGAACATTTGTGGCTGACACACTGCTATGGGGACATTTGTGTATGATGCACTGTTAGGGTATGTTCACACGGCGGGGGTCCGTAACGGCTGAAATTACGGGGATGTTTCAGCCTGAAAACATCCCCGTAATTTCAGCCGTACCGGCATGTGCAGGCGCTTGAACGCCGCGTCAATTACGGCCGTAATTAGCGCTGCTATTCATTGGAGTCAATGAATAGCGGCTCCAATTACGGCCAAAGAAGTGACAGGTCACTTCTTCTACGCGGGCGTCTATTTACGCGCCGTCATTTGACAGCGGCGCGTAAATATACGCCTCGTGTGAACAGACAAACGTCTGCCCATTGCTTTCAATGGGCAGATGTTTGCCAGCGCTATTGAGGCGCTATTTTCAGACGTAATTCGGGGCAAAAACCCCCGAATTACGTCCGTAAATAGGCCGTGTGAACATACCCTTAGGGGAACACCTGTGGCTGACACGCTGCTATGGGGTAATCTGTGGCTGACACGCTGCTATGGGGTAATCTGTGGCTGACACGCTGTTATGGGGTAATCTGTGGCTGACACGCTGTTATGGGGTAATCTGTGGCTGACACGCTGTTATGGGGTAATCTGTGGCTGACACGCTGTTATGGGGTAATCTGTGGCTGACACGCTGTTATGGGGTAATCTGTGGCTGACACGCTGTTATGGGGTAATCGTTGGCTGACACACTGTTATGGGGTAATCTGTGGCTGACACGCTGTTATGGGGTAATCTGTGGCTGACACGCTGTTATGGGGTAATCGTTGGCTGACACACTGTTATGGGGTAATCTGTGGCTGACACACTGTTATGGGGTAATATATGGCTGACACTGCTTTAAGGTAATCTGTGGCTGACACTGTTATGGGGTAATCTGTGGTTTAGCGCACACTGTTATGGGGTAATGCATGGCTGGCACACTACTATTGGGGTATCTGTGGCTGGCACAGTGTTGTGAGGACATCTATACCTTACTATAAGGAACTTTGGGGCCACCACAAAAAGGGTTATGTGAACTATATACTGCGGCACACAACATATATCTTTTACATGTGTCCAAAACGGGGGATTCAGGAATGTACACTACACGGCATCCACTGAAATCACCGGGCTGTCTGTGTAACGCGCGACGTGCGGGGTCTTCCAGAGAGAAACATTGCTTGTAGACTCTGCATTCTGGCTGACAGATAGAGGTCCTAAACTTGGGACTCCCCTCTATTAACTTAGAATGCTCTTATCTAAACTAGACAACCCCTCTAATGGGGAAGCCGGCAATGTAATTGTCAGCCAGGAGACTTTTTAACTGATAATTATGTTATTCTTATAACCGGCAATAGTCACCTCTTCATATACACCATCCTGCAACTTTATCAGCACACTACCATTTTTAATCATATAGCCTATAAGCAAACAAAGTTGAATTTGTGTTAATATTTGCATCTGTGGACATAATGTTAGCACAGACTAATTCATGTATGGCGCTCCTAGCGTCGTACATAACTATGATGCTAGGAGCCCGGCTCCCTGCAGTGTGTTCGGTCCGGGACTTGCGGCTGAAATACGTTCCGTCCTTTACGGACCGAACATGCTCGTGTGAATCCACCGTTTTTTTGCAGGCGGAAATTCTGCCTCAAAATTCCGTTTGGAAGTTTGAGGCAGATTTTCCTCTCCCTGACCGCCGATTTTCGTGGTGTTTTTTGCCCGCGACCATTGAGCGCCGCGGGCATAAAACGCTGCGAAATACGCTTTCTCTGCCTCCCATTGATGTCAATTGGAGTTCAGAGGCGTAAACGCCCGAAGATAGGGCATGTCGCTTCTTTCTCCCGCGAGACTGTTTTACCGCTCGCGGGAGAAAACCGCCTCCGCCTGCCATTGAAATCAACCAGCATTTTCGGCCGTTTTTTGCGGAGCGGTTTCCGCGTCAAAAAACATAGTGACCTGCATCATCTAATGAGGTAGACACAAGGAGGGGGCATCCTCTTTCAGCCCAGCAGCACCAATGCGACGCAATCACGGGGTGCCGATAGTTTGTCGTGGCAGCAGGGGGCCTAATAAAGTACTGTCAAATTTAAAAAAGATTATCCAGTGCTGTTACCCCCTCTCCTTTATCCCATTACTCACATAATTTATGCTTAATCTAAATTGACTTCCACTTTAATATATGCATACAATGACCTCTCAAGTCCTGTACATGGCAGGTGTTTTCTTATTACTGTACATATATACATATAACAGTGAAGGGAATGCGAGTGTCACGGTATTCCCACATGTAGCAGGTAAAACCACAGTAATCATGACATAATTCCTGCTGTGTGCGGCTGGCTGCAGGCAGCGCGCTCAGAATAAATGAGATTTGTCATTCACTCAGAAGGAACGGCAGCCTTAATACTGAACGCGATCACCGACTTCCTCTTAAGGCATCAATCTGAAAACTATTTTCTGGAACTGTGTAACTTTTCCCAGGGAGATTAAAAAAAATAATATCTAAAGAATCGTACAAAACGACATAAAAACATTATAGTAAAAACTTAAAATGTTACCAACCACAGTGTCCTCATGACAGTACCAGGCACAGTGCCCCCACAACAGTAACAGCCAAGCCCCCGTTACAAAGCAAATTACAGTGCTCCCAAAGTAGTGTCAGTCGAAGTGCCATAACAAACCAGACACCATGAACCAACGATAATGCCACAGTTCCTCCATAACAGTAGTAGTCACAGTCAACCCATAACAGCATTCTCCGTGCCAGCCAAAGCACATTCTGTAACGCCCCATAAAAGAGTCAGTCACATTTGCCCATAACAGAGCCAGCAAGAGAAACTATAACAGTGCCCCCATAACAGAACCAATACCAGCTCTGGAATTAATGGGCATCAACCCATACTTAAATTTGCTACACTAGCCCCACAACTCTTACATGCCATTTATAGTACTGCGACAGATGAGTCGTTGGACCCTTTGAGGCACGAGGGCTGGGTATAGCTGCAATCCCTGCATCCCCTATAGTGATAACTCTGCCAAGTAGAAGATATGAAAAGAGGCTGTTCATAGCAAATATCCTCCTTAAAGGGGATCATCTGCCGCAAATGTTATAAGATGACAAAAAAAAAAAAAAAATTACCTATCCCCCCTCCAATCCCTTGCCGTTCCCGCGAAGACGCTCGGTGGTCCTGCTGGTCTTTGTTTACAAGTGGCCGTCTCCTGGGCTACTTTTGATGATGTCATCGGGGCCTGCTATTCAAACCCAGTCAGGTCTTTCACTCATTGCCTGAGTATCCGTTTCTATACAGATACTGCCTCTAGCCTGTTATATACATATATTGTCTGCCTGTGTTTGACCTTTCTTTTGCCTGGATTTTGCGTTGCCCTTTGGATTCTCGCTCTTCCGTGCCTTCTCTGGTTTTGACTCCTGTCCTAAACTCTGACTCTGCCTTCGTTAGCGCCTTTTAGATTGTCGCACCCAATTGATCTTCTGGTTCTGACCCACGGCTCCATCTAACTCACAAGTCCCGTCATCGCTGCTGCTAACTGGTGACTACTCTGGGGATCAGACCGTTTTTTTTTTGTTTTTTTGCACATATAATGCGGACTAAACTGCAATATTCTAGCAGTGTCATTCCTTTCTTCCCAGCTCAGTTGCATCCATGTATTTTAAACTCTTTCATAATGGGCAGCTATGTCATGTGATTTCACTCTGACCACCAAAATAGACCACGCTATCATGTGTAGACGGGAGATAATTTTTGACTGTGAACTACAGGATTACATCATCACCTATCAAATCCTTCCTGGCAGCTCTGAGACCCATCCTCTCCCCACCCAGCTCAACCCTCCTTGTTTCTCTGTATTCCCCCACCATGCATAGAGTACTTCTGAAAAGATCATTTCTGCCCTATCTAAAGGGAGCAATGGTACAGTGATATAATAGTTGAGTCTATACAATGATTATCTGCAGTTATAAAACCCTCTGACTCACACTGCCTGTCTATACTAACTGTGAGTGCTGTGGGCAGAGTCCAGTATATTTCTATGAGATGCTGCTCCTCACTGTCTCCTGTGTAAAAACTTACATGGAGAAACCTATCACTAGCAGGAGGCAGAGGAGACAGGCTGATCTGCATCACATAGGATACACAGACTGCAGTGTGAGGACAGAAGTTCAATGTCACTGATCTATCACTTGCAGCACTTGGATAGGACTCTGAGCAAGGGCAATGTGATGAGACTCTCCTCTGTCTCCCTCTGCAAAGCTAGAGGCTTCATGGGAATTGTAGTCTGCATTAGGGGAACCATATTAGAGGGGAAGAAGGAACCCAGATGGCAGACAAACCATAAATGGCCCATCAACTAAAACAGGCGCTCACAAGTCATACATAAAAGCCTCTACATCATTCTATAATTATATGCCTATTCTGCACTATATAGCCGAAAAAAGAATTGCTGGAGTACTTCTTTAAATCCAAACTTCCTAGCGGGGGGTCCCTGGTGAGGACCAAGATGATCCCTTGGACTGCACCTCAGTCAGCACCAGACCGGTTGTAGCCTCAAGGTTCTACTTTAAAGGTCTGGCGGCCTAACCTGCTCGATGTCTATATAAAACTCTATCACGGCTCAGGAACTGAATTTGATCGACTCCATCAAATTGTAAATTTGCAATATATTTTTGTCTTAAAAGGACAAAAATAATTTACATTTCCATATTTATTTGTCATATTCTCAGGTTGCTACCGGGGCCATTGTAACTCCTGCAGAAACAGATTCCCTCTTGAAGTAAGTAATCTGGAAAACAATTTACTTCCAGATAGCTGAATCCTGTCTTTATTACGCTCGCACTACAGGTGGCTCATATCTTTTCGGTATTTACAGGGACCAGCTTGTCTGAACAGACACCCTCTCCGTGTTTTTGTATTCTTGTCATTTTTTTTCCCTAATACACAATTGAATTGACAACCGAACGGAAAAATTCAACCGAATATTATAACTTATCTATTTCTAAAGTGGAAACACAATACAAATACTAACCCTGATTTAAGATCATTTTCCCCTAAAGTCAAAAACATCACTAGCCCTAGAGTCGTCTTCGGACAAGTTGTTAAAAAAAATCTATTCAATTGTTTCCAGGAAAGCATGGGAATCAATATGGCCTCCATCACAGCTCACATTGGGGGGGGGTCATCCACTTTTTCTAGCCTCCTTAATGTCCATTTGGCCACAACCCAAGTGGGTGACAACCTATGTGAAACCTTTAGTGACCTCCATATTGATTATTATTTGGCTTTTCCTGAAACAGAAATAACACCGATACCAATTAGAAGAATTTTTGCCAACTTAATAAAAAAAGACAACTCAAGGCGTTATATTTACTGGTGTTCTTTAAAGGGGTATTCCTATTACAGACATTTATGGCATATCCACAGGACCGGATAGATGCGGGTCCCACCTCTCCATTCACTCTAACCCCTTTTGCACACGACCAAGTTCGGGCCGTGAAAAATGGTCCGTGTGTCGGCCGGATTTCCCAGCCCGACCACGGTACAGGTGAACGGGACTCCTGGCGTCATAGACATTTTACGATGCTAGGAGTCTCTGCCTTCCCGCAGAACTGCTGTTAAGGTACTAAACAAAATGATACAGTACGGAACAACAGTTCCACGGGGAGTCATAAATGTCTATGATGCCAGGAGTCCCGTTAACCTGTACCGTGGACAGGCCGGGAAATCCGGCCAACATGCGGGCCGTTTTTCACGGCCCAAACTCACTCGTGTGCAGGAGGTGTAAGCCTGGATGCGGTGGGATGGGGTTCGGGGGAACCCCATTCTTGACATAGGTGCTAGTCCCAGAGGTGGGACTCCATCTACCAGACATGGCATAGATGTCTCTGATGGGAATACCCCTTTAGTGAAGTTTGCCTATAATTCCACTCTTTCTGGCGATACTGCACATGTTGGCAGGATACCTCCCAGTGTTGAGGTCCCTTCGCCACCCGATTTCAGGTTGTGGGGGACAGAGAAGGGATCTCGACACCGGGAGGGTTGTCATCTCCATCCACCGACACAAGTTATGGACCAGGCTAGAATGTTTGAATGTTGCTTAGATTTTGGATGATTAGGCCTCATGCACACGACAGTTGTGTGCAGGAGGATATACAGCGGCATACAGGAGTTCCTGCGCCACGCCCCTTTGGCTATCGTTGGCTCTGCTCGGCTTTTGTCTGAGTGCCGCATGGCCAGCCCATTGTCATTGAAACTGAAGTTCCACTTGGCTATAAAATAAGAACTTTGTGCTTATGGTTTTATTTTTCGGAATCTCCAGTCAAAATTCCCCTTTTGTAATGCTGCTATCTAAATGTGATCATATTTCTGGGTCAACTAAAATACGAATTTCTCATTATGTGACAGATGGAGCCTTCTTTTGATACCACGCTGAAACTAGTATGTATGGTATCTAGGGCAAAACAAGCAGAAGAAAAAAAACAAGGGGGAAGGGATTAATTGTTGTGGCATGGACACCCGCTATGTAATATACACCCATGTCATGCAGGGCACAAAAAAAAACCTGAATAGTCTAGACTATTTATCTATTTTCTGACCACAAAATGAAAAAATATCCTTACTGGGACACAGTAATGCAGAGGAGACACCATCTGTGCCTCCCCTGCCTTTTCTAATGCAGAATGATGGTATAATAGCAGCTAAAGTCGCTTTTTATGTTCTGTTTACATAATTTCTTTTCACATTTATCTTTCATAACAATTTCATTAACTTAGCAAAGCAATAATATAAATAGACTGTGTATATAACATGGTATGTTGAGATAATGACCTTCAACATCCAACTACAAATTCATCATTCGGTATAGTGACCAGGAATGAAGTAGTGTAGATTCCTCATATCCAGTAGCAGAGATATAAAGGCTGCTGGGCACTGTGGACGGAAGGCCCTTTCGCCCCATAAGAAGACACATGTATTATAAATTGCACACAATAGGTGAGGGACCCTATCATTTTGCATTGGGGCCTAGGAGTAGGTTGCACCTCTGGTTCACACGGAGACAACCATTGACTCCATCATAGACATTATAGCATTTCACCGGCTAACATTCAGCATCAATCATAAGATAATATACGTCCAATGAATAAACATAACCATAGGTGCGCCGGCCTAGCGTGAATACGGAATTTTTACGATGCCATACATTAAGACACCAGAATGAGTTATACATCAGCGCCACCGCCCTCGTTCCACGTTCGCTGTATTTCTACCTGATGCAAAATGTCAGTTTGTTATACGTCAGCTTTTGCCGGTTTTAATAAGTTGGTCTTACCATGGGGAACCATATATCCTGAATCCGCGCACGGTAACATCAGAATCCTGGAGATAGATGCAGTTTGTGAGCAGAGACTGAACATTTTCATAATTCTCCGGCTTCAGTTTCGACACAGAAGGAAAATAATAGAAATCTTGTTTGATTAAGTCTGCCATGAACTCGTGGTCAAATGTCAACTCGTGATTGCCGGCAATTACTATTTTATACTCATATGGGAGGCTTCCTAAGAGAGAACATATTTGACAGCGTTAGATAAGAAGGGCAAATGTGTAAAAATAGCCTTATACTGATGATATTACAGACATTATCATTATAATGGTAGAAGCATAGCAAAATTACACCAGAAAATAGAACACATGCACCATAGTATAAAATACAAGCATCAGGTCCAAAAATATGACTGGGTATCATCTAGTAGGGACGTTTTGCAAGGGCGTAGTTGGGGGGGGGGTGGCTGATGGGGTATGTGCCCGGGGTACTTTTAATAAACCACTTTGCCTTTGTCTGGGTACTTAGATAGAGGGCCAGGGCAATAAACTAAATTCTTGCCTGGGTATAAAAAGACTTGCTATGACCCTATGAACCAAAAATGGTGTGCCATCGGCTAGAAGTTTATGAACTCCTTGGTGATTTTTCCAATATTTGTAGAAAATTTCCCCATTTTTGCCAGTCTTGCAACAAATAGTCCTGCAAACAACATTTGATACACAACCGCCAATATAATTATGGAAACAATGGGTGTCCCTACCAATAAGCATCCCATGTGGTTTTTATGGGGTCTCTAGTGACTATGGACCCAGTGCTGCTTTGCCCCCTGTGTCACATTTCATCTACTAATCCTTTCCAAACTAGAGGGTGGACACAGTTTAAAGAGAACCTATCACTAGGTCATATAAGTTGAACTGCTTTATTGACCTGAAAAGCGCTGTCTACCTGATTCCAGTAGTTAGCCAACAGGGTGGAGCTAGCTTCCTTGCCTCTGATGCTGACCAATAAGCACCAGGCAGCTTGAGGGTAGTTCACACCCTGTTGGCTAACTACAGAAAATTAGCATAGAGGAAGCCAGCATTACAGTGGTCCATATATCTGGAATGGATATAGACTCGTCATGACATGAAATTGGCTGCCAAAGGAATCCCCCAGAAGAGCAGATCCCACCAAGTTATACAATTTTTAGTAATTTTTGTTTTTCAGCTATTATAATCTTCTAAAACATTTACTTATATTATAACCCTACAACACAAGTGCCATTTTGTGACTTCATGCTTATATTTGTGCATAAATACACCCATTTTTAGATGATCGTTGATGCAGAGTGCAATATTTGGCATTACTAGATAAGAAATGTTGGCTATTCCTTTCTTAAAGTGGCCTAATCCCAGGAACATACATTACATTGTTTCCCTATACATGAATGTGGCCAAACAAAGCTGCAACTCAGTGTTGGACTATGTATGTGGGTAGATCAAGGATACGTTCTACTTGCCAAAGCAATTAAAGACGTTGATCAATATAAGACCCCATCAAGGTAAAACCTAAGCAGGCCTGTATCTACCATAGAAGCAGCCCCTGTGGCCTCGATGGAGCCCCTGTGCATGGCTCCCCCTCTATACAGGCCCCGGCCCGAGCATTGTACCATCCTTCTCTTCTACAAGGCATGGAAAGTGTCTGAGCCCCAAACCCTCCTTTTCCCATACATAATGTGATGACACACTGGCGCCAGAATGAGACACCATTTGGATTTTCCAAGGTGACCCTTGTCTTCCATGTACACATTTGATCGGCACCATTTTTATGGAAAGGCAATTTTACTACCACCATTTTTAAAGTGGTTTTTGCTTAGGCCTTCCTTGACTTTACATCTATACAGATACCATAAATCCAGTGGACGCACAAATCACGTTCAATCTGTGACCCCCTAGGAAACCCTCTAGGTTTCTTTTTTGTCACTTACCGAGCCAATCATTAAACTTCTTCACTTCACTCGGTAGTCCAAGTTCTGTAAAATCTCCAGCGTGAATCAAAACATCTCCATATGGCATTTGGATGAGATCAGTTCTGGAATGGGTGTCTGAAATGCAGACAAATCGGGTATAGCCAGGTGGTTTTGGAGCATCATGGGGTACGGGATCTACCCTGGAGAAACATACAATATATAGTATAGCGTCAACATATCGTAAAATAAACGGAGAAGTAATAAAGTCACCCACTTCAATAATACGAAATGAATGAGCTATGATGTCTGGATCATGACTTGAGACATTGAGAAAATGCCAAGAGCAGTGCCAGATACTTAGCAACAGCGGCGTAGCTAAAGGCTCATGAGCCGCGGTGCAAAAGTCCTTCTTGGGCCCCCCCCAACTTCTCTTCATGGCTGATGGCCCGCAGCTTTCAGCTGCATCGCTGGGTGTCCTAAGTGTCCCATCGCGGCAGGACTACCAGACAGCGGTGCGGCTGAGGTCTTGAAACATCAGGGGCACAAGCCCCAAGACATGCTTTGCCCCCTTAACATTTTTATTATATATCAGAGACAGTCTATTTATAAGACTATGACCCCAATAACTCTGCCACTGTTTAGGATTAGATACTGCGGCTTCGCAGACCGCATCACACATGATAGGCTTAGATACAGCAGTCTAGCAGCAGATACCGTCACACATGACCGAATTAGATACAGGGTCCCGGACACAGTATGACACATGATAGGTTTAAATAAAAGGCACAGCAGACCGTATCACACGTGATAGGATTAAATACAGGGCTCAGCCGACAGTATCACACATCATAGGATTAGATACAGGACCCCAGCAGACAGTATCACACATGATAGGATTAGATACAGGAGCCCAGCAGACAGTATCACACATGATAGGATTAGATACAGGACCCCAGCAGACAGTATCACACATGATAGGATTAGATACAGGAGCCCAGCAGACAGTATCACACATGATCGGATTAGATACAGCACCCGACATACAGCATCAGAAATGATGGAACTAGATACAGGGCACAGCAGACTGCATTCTTATACTTACCCTCCTCACTCCTGAATCGAGTCCTCTTCATCACCAACGTTGTATGCACATAAAGTTGTGATGCTGAAAGGCGTCAGGACACAGCGCAGCACCCAGATCCCACTCAGGAGTGAGGTGGATAAGTATACTGTTAATGTAGTAACAGGGGCCCGTGTAGTTTACTTCATAGGCTCCAGTTACTACAGTAACTGTGGATACACTTGGTGCGGAATGGCCATGGGGCCGCTTGGCTTTATGGCCGGATTGGAATTGCGACCCCTATAGCTACACCACTTTTTAGCACACCACTCTGGCTGCCACATTCCGATTTTTATAGGCTGAGAAACAGAAATAATCCTATGTGCAAAGAAGCACCCAAATAAAAGTGATATATAATGGCTACATAAAACCACCATATAATGTTAAAACAGTCATACAGTACCCAAATAATACTGCCATAAAGTGTTATACAGTGCCCAAATAATACTGCCATAATGTGTCATACAGTGCACAAATAATACTGCCATAAAGTCATACAGTGCCCAAATAATACTGCCATAAAGTGTCATACAGTGCCCAAATAATACTGCCATAAAGTGTCATACAGTGCACAAATAATACTGCCATAAAGTCATAGTGCCCAAATAATACTGCCATAAAGTGTGATAGTGCCCAAATAATACTGCCATAAAGTGTCATACAGTGCCCAAATAATACTGCGATAAAGTGTCATACAGTGCCCAAATAATACTGCCATAAAGTGTCATACAGTGCCCAAATAATACTGCCATAAAGTCATACAGTGCCCAAATAATACTGCCATAAAGTGTCATACAGTGCCCAAATAATACTGCCATAAAGTGTCATACAGTGCCCAAATAATACTGCGATAAAGTGTCATACAGTGCCCAAATAATACTGCGATAAAGTGTCATACAGTGCCCAAATAATACTGCCATAAAGTGTCATACAGTGCCCAAATAATACTGCCATAAAGTGTCATACAGTACCCAAATAATACTGCCATAAAGTGTCATACCGTGCCCAAATAATACTGCCATAAAGTGTCATACAGTGCCCAAATACTGCCCTAAAGTGTCATACAGTGCCCAAATAATACTGCCATAAAGTGTCATACAGTGCCCAAATAATACTGCCATAAAGTGTCATACAGTACCCAAATAATACTGCCATAAAGTGTCATACCGTGCCCAAATAATACTGCCATAAAGTGTCATACAGTACCCAAATAATACTGCCATAAAGTGTCATACCGTGCCCAAATAATACTGCCATAAAGTGTCATACAGTGCCCAAATAATACTGCCATAAAGTGTCATACCGTGCCCAAATAATACTGCCATAAAGTGTCATACAGTGCCCAAATAATACTGCCATAAAGTGTCATACAGTGCCCAAATAATACTGCCATAATGTCTCATACAGTACCCAAATAATACTGCCATAAAGTGTCATACCGTGCCCAAATAATACTGCCATAAAGTGTCATACAGTACCCAAATAATACTGCCATAAAGTGTCATACAGTGCCCAAATACTGCTATAAAGTGTCATACAGTGCCCAAATAATACTGCCATAAAGTGTCATACAGTGCCCAAATAATACTGCCATAAAGTGTCATACTGTACCCAAATACTGCTATAAAGTGTCATACAGTGCCCAAATAATACTGCCATAAAGTGTCATACAGTGCCCAAATACTGCCATAGTGTCATACAGTACCCAAATAATACTGCCATAAAGTGTCATACCGTGCCCAAATAATACTGCCATAAAGTGTCATACAGTGCCCAAATAATACTGCCATAAAGTTGTCATGCAGTGCCCAAATAATACTGCCGTAAAGTGTCATACAGTGCCCAAATAATACTGCCATAAAGTTGTCATGCAGTGCCCAAATAATACTGCCATAAAGTTGTCATGCAGTGCCCAAATAATACTGCCATAAAGTGTCTAAGTTGTCATGCAGTGCCCAAATAGTGTTTTCATATGATGCTCAAATAATACTGCCATAGGGGTGCACATAATATCCCTGTACATTGCATAAATAATACCTCCATACAGTGCTAAACTTATTTGCACTACAATCTGCCAGGGAGGAGATGGAGGCCGGGACTTAGCTTTGATCATTGAATACAGGGTAAGTACATATCTTTAATTTTTTTTCTAAATGATTTAGTATCAGAGGAGGGAAACCGGCAGTGGACACTGACACTACAACACAATTTAAGGTTGTCAGGCGATACTTCCCAAGCAGACAACCTATAAGCAAAAAAACACAGGGAACGCAGCACCCAAAGAAATATATAGAACTCCCAAGTATTGTAAAAAATATAGGAATCTTTATTACATGATACATATTATTTATCATGTAATAAATATATCTACATTTTCTACAATACTTAGAAATTGTCTACTTGTATTGTGGTGAACCCTTTTTCTTTTTCTTTGGCTTGTTGAGGTTTTATGTAGGTTTATAATACTTCCCTAGCAACTTGTCCCTCACAAAATTTGGGAAAATCTGAGGCCAGAGTAGGGGCAAGGAGGTTTAACAGGACTGTAGCCAGACTTTTCTCTAAATTTGTCAGAACCTCTTTCAATTTATTGCAATTTACATTTTGGAAATGAAGTCGCCCTTTAATAACCGTTCTACAATGTAGTTCTTTAATTCTTCCCCTTTGAGTTTGTCATCGAGCCTTAGAGACACAAGCGTCTCTCTCAATCTGCTATTAATATTTGTTTCAAGCTGAAATCCTTGTGAAGATTCCCTGGATGTCGCAGATTAAAATAGCTGCAGTACAGAATGTGATCTACCTGTGAAAGAAGAGGCTGCTCTGCATATTTTACCGGCAGATACTGTCCCCATCATCGCAGGAGAGCTATATAGTATGAGAAGGATTGGCTCATTGTTAATGTAGATTCATCTATCTCCGGAATGGAGCAAATTGATTCTTAATATTCTACCTGTTCACCTGCAGGTTCAAAGATAGATAGATAGATAGATAGATAGATAGATAGATAGATAGATATGAGACTAGATAGATTGATATGAGATATACACTACCGTTCAAAAGTTTGGGGTCACCCAGACAATTTTGTGTTTTCCATGAAAACTCACACTTATATTTATCAAATGAGTTGCAAAATGACTAGAAAATATAGTCAAGACATTGACAAGGTTAGAAATAATGATTTTTATTTGAAATAATAATTTTCTCCTTCAGACTTTGCTTTGGTCTTGGAATGCTCCATTTGCAGCAATTCCAGCATTGCAGACCTTTGGCATTCTAGCTGTTAATTTGCTGAGGTCATCGGGAGAAATTTCACCCCATGCTTCCAGAAGCCCCTCCCACAAGTTGGATTGGCTTGATGGGCACTTCTTGCGTACCATACGGTCAAGCTGCTCCCACAACAGCTCTATGGGGTTGAGATCTGGTGACTGCGCTGGCCACTCCATTACAGATAGAATACCAGCTGCCGGCTTCTTCCCTAAATAGTTCTTGCATCATTTGGAGGTGTGCTTTGGGTCATTGTCCTGTTGTAGGATGAAATTGGCTCCAATCAAGCGCTGTCCACAGGGTATGGCATGGCGTTGCAAAATGGAGTGATAGCCTTCCTTATTCAAAACCCCTTTTACCTTGTACAAATCTCCCACTTTACCAGCACCAAAGCAACCCCAGACCATCACATTACCTCCACCATGCTTGACAGATGGCGTCAGGCACTCTTCCAGCATCTTTTCAGTTGTTCTGCGTCTCACAAATGTTCTTCTGTGTGATTCAAACACCTCAAACTTCGATTCGTCTGTCCATAACACTTTTTTCCAATCTTCCTCTGTCCAATGTCGGTGTGCTTTTGCCCATATTAATCTTTTCCTTTTATTAGCCAGTCTCAGATATGGATTTTTCTTTGCCACTCTGCCCTGAAGGCCAGCATCCTGGAGTCGCCTCTTCACTGTAGACGTTGACACTGGCGTTTTGCGGGTACTATTTAATGAAGCTGCCAGTTGAGGACCTGTGAGGCGTCTATTTCTCAAACTGGAGACTCTAATGTACTTGTCTTGTTGCTCAGTTGTGCAGCGGGGCCTCCCACTTCTCTTTCTACTCTGGTTAGAGCCTGTGTGTGCTGTCCTCTGAAGGGAGTAGTACACACCGTTGTAGGAAATCTTCAGTTTCTTGGCAATTTCTCGCATGGAATAGCCTTCATTTCTAAGAACAAGAATAGACTGTCGAGTTTCACATGAAAGCTCTCTTTTTCTAGCCATTTGGAGAGTTTAATCGAACCCACAAATGTAATGCTCCAGATTCTCAACTAGCTCAAAGGAAGGTCAGTTTTATAGCTCCTCTAAACAGCAAAACTGTTTACAGCGGTGCTAACATAATTGCACAAGGGTTTTCAAGTGTTTTCTAATCATCCATTAGCCTTCTAACACAGTTAGCAAACACAATGTACCATTAGAACACTGGAGTGATGGTTGCTGGAAATGGGCCTCTATAAAACTATGTAGATATTGCATTAAAAACCAGACGTTTGCAGCTAGAATAGTCATTTAGCGCATTAACAATGTATAGAGTGTATTTCTGATTAATTTAATGTTATCTTCATTGAAAAAAACTGTGCTTTTCTTGCAAAAATAAGGAAATTTCTAAGTGACCCTAAACTTTTGAACGGTAGTATAGATAGATAGATAGATAGATAGATATCCAACCTATTCAATCCTTTTCCACAAAAGCCAGAAGTCAAGGTACAGTGGGTTGTCCCCAGGGATATTAGACTATTGGTGGATCCTGTTGACGTTAGAGGGATCCACCATAAAGAATTGAATGTCTATTGCCAACTGTTCCCTGTCCATATTCCGCCTCTGTTCCTGGATCGGGGGGATTGCAGTGATGCTGATCTTAGCAGGGGGGGGGGGATATAATTGCCCTAACCCGCACCATGAAGGACCAACTTTAACTCCACCATAGGCCCCTCCACCTCTGACTTGAGAGCCCCAGATTGTATACACTATGTCTCATCTATACGCTCATATAAAAGCCAAGGCTCATCAGCCCTTCCCCCGCCCTCTGTCTGTCACTGCCTCCACCATTTTATACAATAGATATACATTGGTAATAATTAGCTCCTCTGGGATTGCAGGGGATAGAATCACAGAGCAGCAGGGAAGAGGCACAGGGGAATATTCGGCTTGTCAGATGAACACTTCCCTTTGTAGTCTGACAATCGTGAAGTGTAACATATTTAAAGTGCAGCGTTCAGCAGTCTGACTCCAAAAGGGTGCCCAGAGTTGAGATGTTACCTACTAAAGTTTAAATTGGTGTCAGATTTATTGTAGATCCACAAGACACAAAGACAGCCATGTTTAGTTCAGAATATACATTTAAAAAAATGTTCCTTCTATCTATCTATCTATCTATCTATCTATCTATCTATCTATCTATCTATCTATCTATCTATCTATCTATCTATCTATCTATCGATCTATCTGTCATCCCATTTTCCAAGTAGCCACTGAAGGGCTTTCCCCTCTTGTGGTCACAACACTGCCCCTCACTTTCCCCTGGTCACAGAAGTTCCTTCTTTCTAACTCCCCAGTAGTCACAACAGTTCCTCTCCCCCTTCCTAAAACAAATCAGAGCAGATCCCTATCCAGTAGTCACAGTAGTGCCTAACCCCTTCATACTAACCTGCCACACTATCTTGTGAAGTGTCCTCTTCCAACTACACGTGAGTAGCCTATCACAAGCTGCTATCTACAGATGTAGCCAAGTTTATCTGGACTGATAACTTGCTGCAGCGTGATATCACACACCAAAAGTCATTGAAAAAGTCAAGTTAAAGTTTCTTGCCACTGTGTATTTAATGTGTTAAAAATCAAGATAAAGATGGCTACATCTGTATTTCATATCTATCTATCTAAAGTTTGTATGGTTGAAAAAAATTTCCAAAGTCCATCCTGTTCCGGTTATTATTCTGTAATGTTGATCCAGAGAAAGACAAAAACAAACCATGAGGCAGAAGACAATTTTCCTCATTTTGGAGAAAAAATTCAGACTACAAAAATTATACCAGATTAAATTTCTAGATCAATGACCCATCTCCAGTAATCTAGGGACCATTACCTGTAATACTACACTAAAGAAAGGCATCCAGGCCCCTTTTGACCTCTTTCAGTAAATTCACCATAAGAAATGGCTGACGGCTGCGGAACCGCTGGCATCTTCCCTCCTCTGGCGGCCGTCAGTTTGTTTGTACTTACTGCCGGCATCTCCCTCCTGCCCAGGGACGCCAGCGCGCCCTGCCTCCTGCTCCGGTTTCCCGTAGTGTGTCTCCAGCATATCCCTGTACACAACGTGCTATGTAGTTGGACCTGCCCTCTGGCCCAGTGCCTGAGCAACGTGGTTACTAATTTAGTGTTAGCCTGCGAAGGTTCTGTGTCCATGACAAGTCCTGTATCCGTGACCAGCCCTGTATCCTGTGTCCGTGACCAGCCCTGTATCCGTGACCAGCCCTGTATCCTGTGTCCGTGACCAGCCCTGTATCCTGTGTCCGTGACCAGCCCTGTATCCGTGACCAGCCCTGTATCCTGTGTCCGTGACCAGCCCTGTATCCTGTGTCCGTGACCACTGTGGAAGTCCTGTGTCCGTGACCACTGCGGAAGTCCTGTGTCCGTGACCGATCCTGAGTCCTGTGTCTGTGACCAGTGCTGAGTCCTGTGTCTGTGACCAGTGCTGAGTCCTGTGTCTGTGACCAGTGCTGAGTCCTGTGTCTGTGACCAGTGCTGAGTCCTGTGTCTGTGAACAGTGCTGAGTCCTGTGTACGTGACCACTGTGGAAGTCCTGTGTCCGTGACCGATCCTGAGTCCTGTGTCTGTGACCAGTGCTGAGTCCTGTGTCTGTGACCAGTGCTGAGTCCTGTGTCTGTGACCAGTGCTGAGTCCTGTGTCTGTGACCAGTGCTGAGTCCTGTGTCCGTGACCGATCCTGAGTCCTGTGTCCGTGACCAGTCCTGTATCCGTGACCAGTCGTGTGTCCTTTGTCTGTTACCAGTCGGTATCCTGTGCCCGGTATCCTGTGGCCTGCTTCCAGTAATCCGGCACCAGCTTGTACCCGCTACCTGCAATCTGACTGTATCCAGCTGCCACCAAGGCACCATCTAGTGACTGCTTAACACATGTCTGGCCAGCAGTTACTCCATTACGGCCTGAGTAGCCCAGTGGATTCACAACCCCATTGGACGTTACACCAAACTTCTTCTGGCAGAGATCTACATAGTCTCACTGCTCTTACAGTAAAGAATCCTCTTCTATGTTTGTGTAGAAACTTTCTTTTCTCTAGACGTAGAGGATGACACCTTGTTATAGGTACAGTCCTGTGTATAAATATATCATGAGAGAGTTCTCTGTATTGACCTTCAATATATGTATACAGAGTTATTATGTCTCGGCTCCTTTAATGTAATGGCTGGTCTGTGTATGGACGGACACCTTTGATTGGCTGCAATGGTCACACGTGATGAAACATCATCAAAGAAGGCCACCTGTACACAGACCAACCGGCGAAACGGGGACGTTTGGACATTGAAACGCCAGGACATGTGAGTAAAGTTTTTCTGTTTTTTTTTAAGATTCTGCAATTGCGATTCCGCAACATAAAATTGACATACTGCGAATTTATAATCCGCACTGCATGGCAATGTATGCCCGTATTCTGTGCGGAATATTTACTCCAGCATGTGAAGAAGATTTGATCAAATTTCATCCATTTTGCTGCTACGGTAAATGCTGCGAATTTTCTGCACTGAAAATTTGGCCGGAATTTCCGCAGCTTATACGCCACGTATGAACATACCCTAAGGGACAACCAATAAAAACCCCACAGACTACACCCAGCTTTTCCAGCCGCCTGAATTGTAAATCTGCCTGGCTATGCATAGATATAGGAGTGGATAATCTATCGCTGTTGGGAGGGAAAGCCGGATTACAACCCCTATGGAAGCTCTAATAGCGATCATATTGGTAGTCACCCAGAGACAACAATCACTATGACTTAAGACCCTTTTACACTGGGCGATTATCGGGCAGATGAGTGTTCGTATGACGCTCGTTCTGGTAATTGCCCTGTGTAAACAGGGCAGCGATCAGCAGATGGACGAGCAAACGTTCCATCATCTGCTGGTCGTATCGTTTTAAAAAAGTGAAATATTATTGTTGTCGGCAGGACATCTTGGTGTGTAAATAGGGAGACGCGCTGCCGACATGATAATAATGTATGGGGACGAGCGATCGGAGTAACGACCGCTCGTCCCCATCCATAGCTCCGTGTGACAGGAGCAAACAAGCGCCGATCAATGATGTCTCATTAATCGGCGTTCTATCCACCGACCGATTGTCGGCCGGTGTAAAAGGCCCTTTAAAGTTCTCTAATCCTGAATGTTCTAAATTCTTTTTCTGAGTATCAGACTTACAGATTCTCCATGGAAATGCAACTACAAGAGGAAGTTATTACCAGGAAAAGAACTGAGGGATGGCCCCTTTAAGAGATATAATAAGCCTGGCAGCGTATGAAAGCATTGCTTCCCGAATAATGACTGAACGCTGCGCCTAACAAGAGGCTGTTGATGAAGATGCTCCAAATCGCGGTATAATTGGTGATAATTTACTCCAGTTATCACATAGAGCACTGGGTTTTAATTAGTGTGAATCCCCAGTATCGGAGACCGCTGCACTGACGAGGTTAATTACAGCTTCTCCGAGAAGATTAACCTTTATTCCTACATTGCACCTAAAAAGAATTCAATAAAACCTCTGCAGGGGTTTCATTAATAAGAGCGGCAAGGACTTCTGCCAGAGAGGGAGAAACCAGCGAGATTAAGGGTATGTGCACACACACTAATTACGTCCGTAATTGACGGACGTATTTCGGCCGCAAGTACCGGACCGAACACAGTGCAGGGAGCCGGGCTCCTAGCATCATACTTATGTACGACGCTAGGAGTCCCTGCCTCTCTGCAGGACAACTGTCACGTACTGAAAACATGATTACAGTACGGGACAGTTGTCCGGCAGCGAGGCAGGGACTCCTAGCGTCGTACATAACTATGATGCTAGGAGCCCGGCTCCCTGCACTGAGTTCGGTCCGGAACTTGCGGCCGAAATACGTCCGTCAATTACGGACGTAATTAGTGTGTGTGCACATACCCTAAGTGGGACACATAACACAGAGGTTAGGAGACCCATATAAAAAGAGGCGGGGGGTGGGTGTTAAAGGGGGTTTTCAGGAAACTACATTGACGACTTATCCTTAGGATATGGTGATCGGGGGAAGGTCTGACCACCGAGACCAAAACAAAACAGCAGGACAAAGGGGAAATCCTGCATAGGTCAGCCCCAATCAACCCAGGTGTTTGACTCCCACCGATCACGCATGATCGATTCGGATTTGAGTCCTCATTTTCTAAAGGAGATTCGAAAATGGAAAAAAGCAATCTGACTGGTTGCGATAGAAAGCCGCAGAACTTTTTGGCTATATTTGAATTTAGTAAAACCCCAATGATCGACTCTCAAGTGTCCTGGAGTTAGTGGGACAGTCCTAGCTTGTTCATACGCTACATATGTGGTAGGATGCAATTTTTCTGTTCCTGGATGATAAGGAGAAGAACAGCATGGGAGAGTGGAGAAGGTGTCTGGTACTGTTATTGGGGCACTTTGGCTGGTACTGTTATGGGGGCACCTTGGCTGGAACTGTTATAGGGGCACCTTGGCTGGAACTGTTATGTGGGCACCTTGGCTGGAACTGTTATGTGGGCACCTTGGCTGGAACTATTATGTGGGAACCTTGGCTGGTTCTGTTATGGGGGCACCTTGGCTGGAACTGTTATGGGGGCACCTTGGCTGGAGCTGTTATGGGGGCACCTTGGCTGGAGCTGTTATGGGGGCATCTTGGCTGGAACTGTTATAGGGGCACCTTGGCTGACTTTCTTTTTAATCTCTGACACCTCCCATATCATCCACTGTCCCCTGCAAAGATGTCGGTCAAGCTTAGATGATAGGGGTTGCCACCGAGATCGCGGGACAATTCCCTGCTGAAGAATCGCCCAGTGGACACTTCTAAAGTAATTTGTATATAAGGCAGGAATGATTACAACTTGGTTTTCTAAGGTAAGCCTTTTATTATTGCTGGCACACGGGGGAGTGTTCAGAAATGTTTCTCTAACCCATATATATGTGATAGTTTAGGGGGTCAAAACTGCTAACAGTTTCCTTTTTAAAGTTATTTTCTTTCCTTTTTTGCAGCTACTTATTTATAAGATGTGATGTTGGCTATGCATAGCAGTCAAACAGAACATCACAATTCTTTCAGCAATGATAAAATTATAGTAGCTTTAGCACTTCTACCTGACATTGAGTTCTAACAAGAAAATGTTCCATCATTTTCTCATAACTAAGGAAAGCACATACAGTAATAGCATCTGTGACCCAAATGTTTAGGCCTAGATTAAACCAATTGAAATAACCACTTCAAATTGTTGTGAAAAATGGTCTTCTAGAGGGTGGTCTTCTTTAAGAAGACCGTCTATATACATACGGTATAAACAAATCTGTCACAAAAAATCTAGTCTGGATCAAGAGTGGTCTTCTCAAAGAGGTGGTCTCACTGTACTAGTCATGAGACATTCTCTAATGTACATATTAGTGAAACATATAAGATCTACCTTTGCATTAACAGCAATACCTAATATATATATATCCGTGGCTTACATAGGGGTCAGAAGGGCTATTGCAAAGATAATAATTAGGCCCTTTTCAGCTGCTGCTTGACATTGCTATACTCTTAACCAACTATGATTGGACGTCCTGGTGCCCCCATCCTATTTTCAGGATTACAATACCATGCGATGGGCCCCCTCTATCTATAGATATTTTTTAAATAAATTGAAATTACCAAATAAATATATATAATATCCAATATTGCTGACATGTTCCTAAAGAGAAAAATAAATGGTAGAGTGCTTCTCCTGGTTTGATTCCTTCCATCCCTCTCCTTTTTATCTTCACAGACAAGCGGCATCAGTTCTGCTTTATTCTGTATTTATCACCGCAGCGCTCACAGATATTTATGGAACATAATAAATATTTTTCAAACCATCCATAGAAATAATTCCTTAGATTGTCAGGTGATGATTTTATATTTCATGGCTCAGACAGCGGAACAAGTGATGGGCAAAAGTAGAGACATAAACTTTCATCTCAGTTTCCCTTTATGGCTCAGAACAAGCCCAACATTATATATTATTAATAACGGTTTATGTTTAGTAATTACTCACATCTTATAAATGAAACAAACAAAGTAAATCATTCTATCTATCTCATATCATATCATATCATATCTCTATCTATCTATCTATCTATCTATCTATCTATCTATCTATCTATCTATCTATCTATCTATCTATCTATCTATCTATCTATCTCCTATCTATCTATCTATCTATCTCTCATATCTATCTATCTATCTATCTATCTATCTATCTATCTATCTATCTATCTATCTATCTATCTATCTATCTATCTATCTATCTATCTATCTATCTCATATCTATCTATATCCCAAAGAAATAAAACTTGCAGCACTCCTATAGAATAGATTAAAAACTGTGCTTTTTTATTCAAGCCAACATAGAAAAAGTGCGACGTTTCAGTCCAACATTAGGACTTTTTTCAAGCATGGTGATACATATACAATCCAAGGTTTATAAAGCATAAGGATCTGGAATACTTGCTGGCACCCGTTTACATATCAATTTGACTGTGTTGGAGTGCTGCTGTCTTTTCTGCTGGTATCTATCTATCTATCTATCTATCTATCTATCTCATATCTATCTATCTATCTATCTATCTATCTATCTATCTATCTATCTATCTATCTATCTATCTATCTATCTCATAACTAACTATCTATCTATCTATCTATCTCATAACTATCTATCTATCTATCTATCTATCTCATATCTATCTATCTATCTATCTCATATCTATCTCACATCTATCTATCTATCTATCTATCTCATATCTATCTCACATCTATCTATCTTTTATAATAACTTCCAAACATTATTTAACACATTAACTTAATAAACTTGCAAAAACATGTGAACATTATTAAGGAACAGTTGGGTCATCATAAGTCAGATGCATTAAAGCTTGTGAGTTGAGTGGTCTGTAGTCCGGTTGAAACAGAGTAAATACGACATATACAGAGTTTAGAAGAAGTAAAAAATGTTTCTACTGCGCATCATAATAATTCTCTAAGTCGATGCAGTAGGTTCACCTGCAGTCCTATGTAAGAGCAGACATTTGTGCTACATTATTATCCTAATTAACAACTTCATTTTAGCTTCATCGTTAGGAATAAACTTCTTCGATAAACGGAGAACGGTTACTCACATTTGAACATGGGGCGGCTGGAATCGTCCCTGATTGATGTTGTAGAACGTGAAAGCCTGTGTAGGATTGGAGCTGTACTCGTCTAGTTCAATAATGACACGACTCGGCGGATGCCTTCTTGATGCCATGATGTGCGAGTGGGTGTACGCCATCGTCGCAGTGTGGTCCTGGTTTTATTTCCATACGATTGTCCCTGCTATCTTCCCACCCCGATGAGAGACAAGTATGTCATCTTTTCTGTCTACAATACACTCCCCTCCTTGAAATCCTAAAAAAAAAAAATGAAGAAGATGTAACTGTTTCACACATAACTCATGTGAAGAATAAAGGGGGGGGGGGGGTGAGAAATAGTCGGGAGGGGGGTGTATATATTTATGATGGGGAGGTTGATTGCCCCATATTGGTAGGATTGCCGTGGCCTGTTATTATCCCAAAAACTGTTTTTTTGGGGGTTTTCTTGTTCGCCCTTAGTTAATTTTGTCAATGAGAGATATTTCTGGAAATCAAGGGGTTAACACATCGCAAAAAAAAAAAAAAAAAAAAGAATAAAAAAATTCATCTCCGGTTTCCAAGAAATGAAATCCCTTTTTTGTATTTTTAAGCTGAATCCTCTATTAAGTGCCGCTCACTATAAACAATCCTTTTTTTCTCTTTGTATTAATGGGTGGTATTGTTTTTATTTTTTTTTCTGCCGAGATAAAAAAGAAAATTAATTTTACATGCCCACACATGACAAGCGACAAGCCTTTAAATGTTGCTAAAAAGCAGCACTTAAATGGCAGAGCTTTGTGTTTTTCGACAGAAGGTAAGTCCTCCCCCCCCAAGCAAAAATAATTACCGCCAGACACAGAAAACCGGAGCAGATTTCTAATTGAGGCTTTCTTTTTTCAACCCAATTTTTTTAGTTACAGGAACAAAGTGACTGCGTGCGTCAGTAGTCAGAATTTTTATTGGTATTAATTATAGTTTTTAATTTTGTTTTAGCAAAATTGAATTTTTTTCTTAAATTTTCATCAAATATTCCAGATGTCAGAAGCTAGGGTTTACATGTCATTGCAGGCCAAGTCTAAATTTGGGGAGACCTGCTCCCGTTTTCTCCCATATTTTCCCAATTTCAAATTGTACATAAATAATACCGCCATAGAATGCCCACATAATACTGCTATACGTGGCCCATATAATAGTGCTTTACAGTAAACTTATAATTTCTCTATATAATGCCCAAATAGTGCTATACGCATCCTAAATAATCCCACTATAGATAATGCCATGACATAGGTTCAAGATGAAGGAAGCTGTAAGTGGGGAAGGAAAACTAGGGGCCCCTAAATGGTGTAAATGGGGCAATTGCTACAATCTATTTAAAGCTGTTCAGGATTAGAAAAACATGGCTGCTTTCTTCGAAAAACAGCGCCACATCTGTCCACAGGTTGTGTGTGGAATTGCAGCTCAGTTTCATTGAAATGAATGGGACTGAGCTGCAATACCACACAAGACCTGTGGACAGGTGTGGCGCTGTTTTTGGAAGAAAGCAGCCATCGTTTTTTTTAAATCCTGTCAACTTATTTAAAGGAAATCTGTCAGCAGATACCCTTTTACTTTTTGTCTCGCATGACCGAAAAACAGACGTTTAATTTCCCCGGAGCTGCGTTCGCAAGTGCTACTCTACTCTGAATGAATGCTCTAGCAGCCAATCAGCAGACCGCTACTGCGGTCACTCAGAGCAGAGGACTGGGGCTGGCAGCGTGCAGTGAGGAGAGCTAAGGAGCACTTGCACATCAAGGGCCCACCTTAGTGGCACTTGCAACCACGGCATCGGGGGAATTAAACATTGAATTCTCAGTCATGCAACTTGCAAGACCGAGACAAAGGGTATCGTTACAATGTGCTCCCCCTCCTCTATATAGCGCTATCAGCAGTTTTGAGGCTCAAAATTGCTGACAGGTTCCCTTTAATAGGTACAACCTCTGGTAATGATGAGATCAAGATAACATTACAGGGGTTTTCCCATAAAGGACATTTGACATATCCACAGGATATGTCATAAATGTCAGATAGATGCGGGTCCCACCTATCTCTAGAACGGGGCCCCTAAACCCCATTCTAGTTTTTTGTGCTCTAGCTGACTCCCGGCCACTTCCTGATTACATGATTGGGAGTTACGGAAACAGCGTAACTCGTAACTTCCGGGCGGTGTCCCGCTGACCCGGATGCACGGGGGTATATCCCGCTGTCGACTGTATCTGAGTCCTCAGCTCCCTGCTTCAGAATTAGTTCAGAGCGGAGGAGCAGATGGAGCTCCTCCGCTCGCCGAGGACTCCCCGGGCACAGTGCTACTTTAAGCGCTGTGCTGGGGGAAGCCCTTGACATCACTGTCCATCCTGTTGCCGATGATCTGGCCGGGGTTTCCGTTCTTAGAGGAAACCCCGGAGGTCACTGTCCATATATGGACATTGACGTCAAAGGCTCCTCCTGGAGCGGATTCCTCGGCCAGATTAGGCAACGGGCATTCTGCTCAAGGAGTAGCCACTGATGTCACTGTCCATATATGGACAGTGACATAAGGGCTTCCCTCTAGGAGTGGAATCCCCAGCCTATGCTCTGGCTGGGGATTCCACTCCAAGAAGGAGTCCCAATGGCGCTATGTACCGGGGGGGGGGGGGGGGGGGGGAGTGGCGCTATCTACATGGACACTGTGGCACTATATAGGGGCACTATCTACAGGGTACACTGTGGTACTCTCTACGTGGGCACCAATTGCACGGGCACTGGCACCATCTACAAGGGCACTGGCACTAGGAGCACCTAAGGGGGCATTAGCTCTATAAGGGCAGCTATGGGGCATTATACTGTATGGGGCAGCTAGGGGGCATTATACTGTATGGGGGCATCTGTGTGGGCATTATACTGTATGGGGAGCATTATACTGTAAGGGGCCGCTATGGGGGCATTTTACAGTATGGGGCATCTGTGTGGGCATTATACTGTTTGCGGGCATCATACTGTATGGGGAAGCTATGGGGGCATTTTACAGTATGGGGCATCTTTGTGGGCATTATACGGTTTGTGGGCATCATACTGTATGGGGCAGCTATGGGGGCATTATACTGTATGGGGGCATCTGTGTGGACATTATACTGTATGGGGGCATTATACTGTGTGGGGCAACTATTTGGTATTATACTATGTGAGAGGCACTATGGGAGCATGATACTGTGTGGGCTAAATCGGGTGTGTATGGGCAGGGATTGGGTGCTATTAGAGGCGTGGCTTAAAATGCTACAATATTACAGCAGGGGATATGATCAGTCAGCAGGGATTACATGGTGATAACAGCTGATTGCCAGGAAGTGTTGCACCAGTGATCAACACATTGTTTTGTACGTGTCATATAGAAAGGGGTCGATAAAAGGAGGCAACGCCTTTAGTTTATCTAACCTGCCAAGTATAGTTTAAAGGGGTGCGCATATAGGAGATTGTATTTCACTGCAAAAATTGGCCCCTAATGGTACAGGCTCATGCCACCGAGAATATGGGAAGGGGGTTTGTCTGCACTACCCCTTTGTCCCCCCTATAGAGGAAAAGTGTGGCATGACCCTTAGGATGGTCCCTTGCCTATTTTCTAACATTGAGGTACCCATGGAGGGAGGATGGGTAGTCGCAGGAGCGTAGCTGGGGGCTACCTGGGTGCCTGGAGGATTTTCAACAAGCTATCCTCCGCTAGAGCATTTAGATACGGGGTTTGGGCAGCGAACTGATACTTTCGCACCGGGTGAAGAATAGACTAGCTGTGGCTCTGGGCAGCCATGCGGATACATGGCTTCCACCTAACTTGTGGTCCTCCGCTCCATGTGGCCCCATAGGGGCTCTTGAGCTCTATGATACATATGCCCTGTACATAGACATTTAATGATTACAATGGACTCCTTGATGATCAGATGGAGCCCACATCATAGAGAGACACCCCATCCTTCCCCTGAAAAGAAGGTTCTCAAATCCAGAATTTATGATTGATCAAATATCCATTTTTCATTTGCGACGTGTTCCACAGAGGACAGAAACCTACATTTAACAGAGTAAATGAAGGAAAGAATTTTTGAGAATTTTTGCAGATTTGACAGTTTTTTAGAACCCCCCCCCCCCCTTGACCTGTGCGATTTTTCTCCTGATTATGCGGTGGAAGGCATTTTGTTCTGCGCACTGTTGGTGGAGGAGCAGACAGCCCCCAGACCTCATTAACTGCAGCATATGTTTCTGTTAGTGAGATTTTAATAGCTGGATGTCACCGCATGATATTTATGGCTGGGAATTCTTACTTCTGTTGTAGGAACATGCTGAGGCGCTCACATAGAAAGTAATCACACTCACTTTTCAATTTCAGATCAGCCGCGTTCCTGACAACATCAGACGAACATTCGCTGGCCTCTCTGTCAACAAGGAAAACTCTCAAAGTGCTTCGTCTTTTCGTGCCTTGCGTGACTTTGACAAGGCTTAAATTAATCTCAACTAATCAAAATGATCACGTAAACTGGTGTAAACAGGCGCCAGATACTGTATTACTCAGTGGCGTAACTACCGCTGTAGCAGTCGTAGCAGCTGCTACGGGCTCGCGGCAGGAGGGGGCCATGCCCGCCCCCATATGCCCGGTGGCGCCGTTAGCAGCCATTACACCTTCTACTACGTGCCGCCGAGCCTCTAACGTTTATGGGCTGAGCGGCACGGGCCCTTTAATGCCCTATGGTGTCACTCGCACCGGAGGGGGCCCCGATGCTAACGACAGCCACCCACTCTTGCAATATTTGTACCTACGTCTATAGCACACAGGTACAAATACATGAATTAGCGCTGAATGGCCGGCAACATTCCGTGCCTGACCATTCTGCACCTTACAATGACGCTGATTGGCAGGGCAAAATGACTTGCCCCGCCAATCAGCGCTTTTCAACGACGCACTGCTTGCATCGGTCAGCTCCAGCAGACCTGCTCAGAAGAGAGCAGATCTGCATTGCCACCGGACGGCATGGGAACAGGAACAGGGGGAGTATGTAAAGTGTCTTTTTTTTTCTACTAAAACTGTGAGTGCCATTATCTACAGGGGGGGGGGGTTCTATATGTGGGGATGTGGAGCACTATATGCAGGTGGAGCTATATGTAGGGCACTATCTACAGGAGTGGGCTATATGTGGAGCACTATCTATAGGGGGAGCTATTTGTAGGGCACTATAGGGGTGGGCTGTATGTGGGATGCTATAATGCTATATACAGGTGTTGGTTACCTGTGGGGCACTATCTACAGGGGGCTATATGTAGGGCACTGGCTACAGGGGAAGCTATATGTGAGGCACTATCTACAGAGGTGGGCTAAATGTGGAGCACTATCTATAGGGGAAGCTATATGTAGTGCAGCACAGGGGCTCAGTGGTTAGCATTATTGCCTTGCAGCTCTGGAGTCCATATGTGGGCACTATTTACAGAGGGCTGTATGTGGGGCACTATCTACAGGGGCTTCTATGTAGGGCACTATCAGCAGAGGCTCTATCGGGGTTACTATCTACAGGGGGGCTATGAGGGCACTATCTACAGGGGGCACGGTGCGTGTGTGTGTGGGACACAGTGTATGGTACTATTATAATCAGGGACACAGTGTATGGCGCTATTATATTTAGAGGTGTTGAGAATTTTATCTTCGTTTATAGGTGCAGAAATATTTTAAAAGTGAGAAGCTGAAGACATCTGAGCGGAAAACTGCAGAAATGGGTCGTGGCCGGGAGTAATCCATCATAGAAGTCTGGACCGGAGGGAGAAAAAAAGAGGAAAAGAACTAGAATCTGATACGTCACCGATGAGTCACTTAATGTAAATGTTTATTCTGCCTCTAATCAGTACTGTAGTTATTTATGATCTGCAGCGAGATGATGGGTGGTATGATTTATTTTTTTGTGAAACAGCATCTCCCAGCATATCCTTACTATTGTTCGGGCCATGCTGGGAGCTGTAGTTTTACACCATAAAAAAAAGCTATACGGCACGGGTTGCACTAAATTGAGCTGTATTTGTTCTAGTGTTGTATGTATGTACTGACAGCTTGGTTCTGATGCTGTATTTAAGTACTGAGCTTGGTTCTGGTGCTGTATATATGTATGAGCTTTGTTCTGGGGATGTATATATGTACTGAGCTTTGTTCTGGTGCTGTATTTATGTACAAAGCTTTGTTCTGGTGCTGTATATATGTATGAGCTTGGTTCTGGGGCTGTATATATGTACTGACTGAGCTTGGTTCTGATGCTGTATTTAAGTACTGAGCTTGGTTCTGGTAGTTTATATATGTATGAGCTTTGCTCTGGAGCTGTATATATGTACTGAGCTTGGTTCTGGAGCGTATATATGTACTGAGCTTGGTTCTGAAGCTGTATATATGTACTGAGCTTGGTTCTAGTACTGTATTTATGCACTGAGGTTGATTCTGGCACTGTATATATGTACTGAGCTTGGTTCTAGTGCTGTATTTATGTACTGAGCTTAGTTCTGGTGCTGTATATATGTACTGAGCTTGGTTCTGGTGCTGTATATATGTACTGAGCTTGGTTCTGGAGCTGTATATATGTACTGAGCTTGGTTCTGGAGCTGTATATATGTACCGAGCTTGGTTCTAGTGCTGTATATATGTACTGAGCTTGGTTCTAGTGCTGTATTTATGTACTGAGCTTAGTTCTGGTGCTGTATATATGTACTGAGCTTGGTTCTGGTGCTGTATATATGTACTGAGCTTGGTTCTGGAGCTGTATATATGTACTGAGCTTGGTTCTGGAGCTGTATATATGTACCGAGCTTGGTTCTAGTGCTGTATATATGTACTGAGCTTGGTTCTAGTGCTGTATTTGTGTTCTGAGCTTGGTTCTGATGCTGTATATATGTAATGTGCTTTGTTCTGGTGCTGTATATATGTATGAGCTTTGTTCTGGGGATGTACAGTGAAGGAAATAAGTATTTGATCCCTTGCTGATTTTGTAAGTTTGCCCACTGTCAAAGACATGAACAGTCTAGAACTTTTAGGCTAGGTTAATTTTACCAGTGAGAGATAGATTATATTTTTTAAAAAACGACGGGATGTCCACAGCGGAAAACAGCAGGTAAAAAAAAAAAGTGTATACTTACTCCGTAGTCATAACGATGCGTCCATCTGATGTCCTGCAGCCCGGCCTCCTGGGGTGACGTTTGATCCCATGTGACCACTGCAGCCAATCAATTTATGAATGTTTTTTTGGCAGGTTTTTTATGCAGCGTGTGGATGAGATTTGTTCAAATCTCATGCACTCTGCTACTGTTTTACGCATTTAAATCCGTTGCGGAAAATCTGCAGTGTTTACGCCACGTGTGAACCCGGCCTCACGCCTTACATCTATTTTGTGGCTGCTCCTCAGCTGAAAGTGGATTATTATCAATGTATTATGTTCCTTAAAAGGGGTGCTTCAATTTTGACTAGATGTTTATGAGAAGAGTTCCTAAAAAAAAAAAAACTAATTACAGGGACCCCTCAGCGATCAGCTGTTTACTGTGGGGAAACCAGCAGCAGTTTTTCCCTACAGCACCACCACAGCAGAAACTAAGTATTACACAATTCTCATTTAAATCAATAGGCTGTCTGTGGATTACATGAAAATGTCGGGTCCTCCAAAAATAGAGACCATCTTTGTAGTTGTTCACTGCCCCATCTAGTTTGTAACAGACAACAAACAAACTTTGTATAGTTTGATCATGCAGTTATACTCCCTTCCATCTGCCTCCTACTTCTTGCTAATCAACTAAATGTATGTTAGGAAGAAGAAGAAGAAGAAGAAGAAGAAGGGGGCAGATGAAAGGGAGTATAACTGTAGTATCAGACTACATAGGATTTGTTTGTTGTCTGTTACCATGGAGACACATAGATCTGCATAGCAGCTATAGACACAAAACGGTAGAGATTTTTTTTAATGACAATTATTTTCAAAGATGCTTAATTTTTCATTTTAGATGCATTAGAGACCTTAAAAAAAAAATATAAATAAATAATTGATTGCGAAGGTGGACAAAGCATTTAATCCTCACACCAAATATGGGGACGAGGATGTCCCGACTGCCTACTGGGAATATAGGAAAACACTTTTTTTCCCCCTAATCACTGGAGGTGGATATTAACCCAACTACGCCCCAGTCGGACCAAACATAGGCATTTTTTTGGGGAACCACATGACATTTCCGGCATGTACAATCACCTTTGGGGAGCAATATTAAAAGTTGTGTAACCGTTCTGTCAAACGATTGACCTAGCACAAGCTCTGCTCTCTCACACTGCGTGATACCATTCAAAGAAATTAGATTTTTTTAATTTTTTTGGTTTTTTTCCTATAGGCCCCGCCGTTCTCTCAGTGTCGTTTTTAAGTCCTGCCTTGGACTCAACTTCTCACTAGGAGGTAAAAGGTCTGTACCCAAAAAGAGAATAGCGAATTAGCAGCACTGGGTTCTATGTAAACCGTGGTATGCAATGATGGCCGCCGCGTCTACACAGTGAGTAACTTTTTTCTCATAGTAACAAATGGATATGATGGGTGGCATCCGATAACGGGGGTGCCCAGCAGAGAATCATGCTCACTCGACTGTTTTCATATGCAGGGCTAGTTTTATAGAAAATTGGGCCCTGGGCAACAAGCAAAGTATGCCCTCCCCTATTTTATACACTTTTCTTCCAATTTCAGGTCACATAATACCGCCATATAAAGCCATGGTAATGCTGCCATATAGAGCCCACATAATACTATAATAAAGTATGCAAATAATATGCAGTATTCAAATAATACTCCCATATAGTGCACACCTAATACTGCCTATAGTACCCACACAATACTGCAATTCAATGCCCAAATAATACCGCCATACACTGCAAAATAATATTGGGTGGTTTATGTTTGCCTGTCCTTGGGGTCCCACTAGTAAACAGGCCCTGGACATTTACTATGTTTACCCTTTAATACCAGCCCTGTCCCTATTCCCATAGACTTCTCTCGGGTGTCTGGGGATAGGGAACTCCCAGTCTTGCGATTTTTGGTGGTCCCAATGAATAAACTTTTATTAGATATTAACCAAAGTAAAACCAATCTTCTGTATAATATTCCACAAATGTTGTATAAGACGGGAGATGAGATCAGTGTTACCTTTACCCAAGATGCGGGCAGCTCACATTGGTCTGATAGGATAAGGACCACCCAGACCTACAAATCCAGGAGTGTCCCAGTTTTCTAGTCGAGAATTCAGTCGGCAGCAATCATTTTCCAGTTCTAGATTTATTATGTGACCACCAGTGACCGTCAGTTCCCCTCTGGCAGGGAGATCTGTCCTTACTGTGATTGGACACGTTAGTATCTTACTAGAGATGCTGATACTGACCCCTTACTGCTCTAGACCACCAGGGATGCTAACATGTAACCCTTCCCTGCCCTAGACCACCAGGGATATTTAAATTAATTCCTTCGCTGCCCTAGACCACCAGGGATCTTGAAATTAATCCCTTCCCGGCCCTCGACACCCAGGGATGCTTACTATAATCTCTTTGCTGCCCTAGACCACCAGGGATCCTTAAATCAATCCCCTTATTGCCCTAGACCACTAGGGATGCAAAATAACCCCTTACTGACCTGGACCACCAGGGATGTTGACATTGATCCATTATTGCTGTAGACCCCCAGGGATACTTAAGTTAACTCCTTCACTGCACTAGACCACCAGGGCTATTGACATTAACCCATTCCCTGCCCAAGGCCATCGGGGATGCTTGCTTTAATTCCTTCACTGCCCTAGACCACCAGGGATCCTTAAGTTAATTTCCTTATTGCCCTAGACCACCGGGGATGCAACTATAAACCCTTACTGCCCTAGACCACCATATATGCTGACATTAACACATTACTGATATCGACCACTGGGGATGCTTAAAATAACTCGTTCACTGCTCTAGACCACCAGGGATGTCGGTATTAACCCTTTTTTTTATAATTCAATTTCCAAAAATACAAAAAGTGAAACATACATATGAATGACCTTGATGAGATATGAATAGACTTTAGGAGATCGGTATGAGATCCAGCGCAGTATTGAGAAGGGGGAAGGGGTACTTCAGTAGTCCCTGCAGCAGGGAGGTGCACTGTACCGGCTCGGTAGAAAACAGCCTAGAGCTGCTACAATCTGACATCCTACTATTAACACAAGTGCTTCTGATTGCAGATTCAGCTCTGCTACATTACAGTAATCCCACCACAAAATTAAGTCGAATAAGATGGCTAAGATCTCATCATCCCAACTATGTTGACATATACTATAACCTGCACTATATTATACATGTATATGCTAATATTCCTTAATTCTGGATTATCAAATGTTCTGGATTATTGGACAGATATGAAAAAGTGTCATGTGCATTCAAGTTACTTGTCAGGACAGGGAACCTCAAGGCAGAAGTCACGTCATTCTGGTCATGTGATTGTCCATAATATTATCATATAGCTCTGTGCAAGAGGTGCCGGACTATGAGACTTCTGGATTACCAGATGCCAGGGGAATTTTTATGGTATTTTATATATATATATATATATATATATATATATATAATTTTATATTTTGGAAACTTTTTGGACAAATCTAAGATAAACATTTTCGGTAATAACTATACAAAATGGTAAATATGAATATTCGGTATTCTTCTGCTTCATCGCCATCTCTCACTTACAGGGGTTCAGGAAGCTGAGATTTGGGGAGCTGTTTGATAGGGTCCAACTCCTCACAGATGGTAACCTATAAGCATCATAGTGGTTACTATTACTGAGACAGCTATCCACATACACTGAATGACATAAAACAGCATTTGTTTTTAATGAAGAGTAACTCTGCATAACAATATGGGTTTAAGCCATTCAGGGTCTGCGGAAAGCCGAGTGACAACCTCTTCAAGCATCATCGGGGGTTGTCATCCAGCTTTACATGGACCCTGAGTGGTATACTACTTTATACAGTGGGGTAGACTTAAATGTCATAAAAATGCAGATTTATGTCATTCAGGGTCTGTGGAAAGCTGGGTGACAAATCCGATGTGCACTGTAAAAGCACAGACCCCGAATGACAGAAGTCTGCATTTTTATGACATTTAACTCTACCCAACAGCATGAAGTAATATGCCACTCAGGGTCCATGGAAAGCTGAGTGACAACCCCTATAGGCATTATAATGGTTACCTAGTGGCTGTCCCCAAGCTTTCCACAGATCCTAAATGCCATGAATCTGCATTTTTATTATAATCTTCATAATAGTATACAGTAATATGCCACTCAGGGCCCATGTAAAGCTGGATGACAACCCTGTGAGAACTGTAATAGTTGCGACTTAGTGGCTGTCACTCAGCTTTCCACAGAGTCCGAATGACATATAAATCTGCATATTCATGAAATGTAACTCTACGTAACAGTGTATTACCACTCAGGGTTCATGGAAAGCCGAGTGACAACACTTATTACCCCTGCAATAACTACAATTAGTGGCTGTCACCCGGCTTTCTGAATGACATAACTATTGTTTTATAGAATTGAATATCATTAAAATGCAGATTATATGTCATTCAGGGTCTATGGAAAGCTGGGTTACAACACCTATAAGTATCATATTGGCAACCATTAGTAGCTGTCATACAGCTTTCTACATATCCTGAATGGCATATAACTTTATACTGTTATGCAGAGTAACATTTCATAATAATACAGAAGTTTGTGCCATTCAGGGTCTGTGGAAAGATGAGTGACAACCCCTAGGCTACCATTAGTGGCATTCACACAGTTTGCTATAGAAAGACAAATAATTTAGTATTATTCTGAAACTCAACTCTACATAACAGGATAAAGTCAGATGCCACTCAGGGTCCTAAGAAAGCTGGGTGACAACCTCTATGAGCATTATAATGGCCGTCAGCAGGAGACCAAGATAACTCAGAAACAGCCGAATCGAATATTTCAAGATTTCACACATGTGAACGACTCCCATTTCCAGGTCATTTTATAATTTCGGGTGATGTTTCTTTAAATAATATAATTACAGACTGGCACCTCTCCTGGCAGACGTCGCACTGTGCCCATGTAAAGACAATGACCCACAGACACAAACTAGAGGCAGGGCAGTCACAGGATGGACCTGCGCTGCCATAATAATTCTCTGGGACTGTTCACATTCTGCACTTTGCCCGCGGTCACTTAATCCGTCATTTTGCAGCGGTTTTACACTTTGTGGCATAAGACCTGATTGCACCGATTACCCTCTGGGATGCGGGCAGTATTGGAATGTCCCGCACTGAGCTGCTCACATACAATGGGGTTACGGGAAGAATGAAGTCATTTCGAGGCCCCTCCAGATCTGAGCACCCCCCAACCCAAGACACAATAAAACAAGAGACCCCCCCCCCCTTGGGCACTGACCTCAGTACAATGCCGGATCCGGGAGACGAGACAGCCGCTCCGCTCCCCGCTGACAGACGCCGGTGTGCGCTCCTATAGTCTCATGTGCGCGCTGGAGGAGAGCGCTGGTTACCGGCGGTGCTGCTGGACGTCTGTATACGGGGTGGGGGTGTCTGCCAGGAATGATTGACACCGGTCCCAATGCACCCCGTTTAGTTGAGCACAATGGTACCAATAGATGCCGCTCACTTATACAGGGTGTGGGGGGGGGGGGGCATATGATACATCGATTTTTGTTAAGGAAAATAAAGCAGTGGGCATAACTACAGATGCAGCAGAGCCGAATTTGTGACTGCGCCCTTTACGGCTGCATAATAAAAGTCTGGATAATTATAAGATGTCACTATATGACAATGAGTTCTGCTACATGAACAACTCAGCTCTGCTACATCTGTGCTTCAGCGCAAACAAAATCAGGAGATCACAATGACCAACTCAGCTCTACTATATCATCGCATCGCTCTATCACAATGAGTTCTGCCAAATTAGCAAATCTGCTCTGCTACACATGTGCTTGAGTGAGAAGTTTTATCACATTGCTATATCATCATGAGTTGTGCCAATGACCATCTCAGCTCTGCTACGTGTGTGTCTGTGTCTGTGTCTGTGTCTGTGTCTGTGTCATTGTTATTATTGAAGTAGAATTTGGGTCGCACCTGATATTCTGATCTCCTTCTGTTCTGGACTTTTTATTTTGCTCCTTTAGGGCACAGCTATGATCCGTGACTACAGCTCCGCTACGTAGCTCCCAAGGAAGTCTGAAACACATTGCCTGCCTCACTTGAGCCACTTTAATATGGGGCAGGTAAATTCAATCTACTGTTCGCTGTTATCAGCCATTTCAGGCTGACTGTAGTTGTCTTTGCTTGGATGGCAGACAGGAAGTCCAGATCAATCCCTAGTGGCCCTTTAACTATGGGAGTAGTAGTTAGGGGCTCCATATGACCGACATGAAGACCAGGTGTTACGGGGCTGATCTGTCGTCTTCGTTGGTTTTTTGCCTATGGTTTTGCATAGTCAGTTTTTTATATGGGGGGGTCACACTGCTCCGTTTGCTTGTCTTTCCAGTTTCGTAAAAGAATATGTTAGATCATTAAAGGGGTTGTATAAGATCAGAAAAAAGTTAAAAGTTCTGTTGTTTTTTGTTGTTGCAGAAACAGCGCCACTGTTGTGCACAGGCTGCTTATGGTATTGCAGCTCATCCCCAGTCACATGAATTCTGTAATGCCAGATACAGCCCAAGGACAGGAATGGCGCTGTTTTAATGATGATATATGATGAAGTCAGTGGTAATTCCACAGTTCTGCCGGTACTGTATAGTAGCATTGTGTCCGGCGCAGGTCTACATCCAACTCCAGTACCTGAGCCCGATTCATACAAGTCAGTATATACAGAAGTATTGGATTATTTATACATTTATTTATCAGAACTATCAGTGCCTCTAGATACACTATATTAAAGATTATAAAATAATTGAAGATTAGAAACAGTGCCACTCTTCTACAAAGGTTGTGTCTGGTATTGCAGCTCATCTTCGTTTAAGTGAAGTGCACCCAGCACCTAGAATGAGTGAATTACCATAGTGTGGTTTTATTTAACAGAATGCGAGAATGTCAGATGTAGCAGAGCTGAGATTGTCATATGGCACAACACTTCATGACACAAAATATTATTTAGGATTTTTTATGCTGTCCTAGAGGAACATTCATTCTTTATCCATTACCACAACCCAGGAGTCTTTAAAGCTCAAGTACCTTATCCTATAACATCACCCCCATGCTGGGAACCGATGGTGTAGTGTGGTAATCAAGTCCTGCATAGCAGATGACACCGATATTGTCCACAGAGTCATGGAGATCCATCAGTGTCACCCACATATAAAGGGGTCTCTGTTTTTTTGCACAATAAGAGTATGTTTACACGGCCGTAAACACCCCAAAAATGGCTAAAAATACGGAGGCTGGACGCCTCCAAACATTTGCCCATTGATTTCAATGGGAAAAACGTCATTTCGTTCCCACGGGGCGTTTTTTTAAGCGGTCGTTTGTAAAAACGGCGTGTAAAAAAACGCCCCCCCCCCCCGTAAAAAAGAAGTGCATGTCACTTCTTGAGACGTTTTTCATTGGGTCAATAGAAAAACAGCTCCAAAAACAGCCGTAAAAAATGCATCAAAAACCGCCAGATGCTTAAAAAACGACTGAAAATCAGAGGCTTTCTACATCTTTGCTGCCCTCTCCTGACAAAGCAGTGGTACTGCACCTTCCATATGGAATGACTACGTATATAGCGTCCTACAGGTAACATTTAGGGTATGTTCACACGAGGGCGTCCGTAAAGGCTGAAATTACGGGGCTGTTTCAGCCTGAAAACATCCCCGTAATTTCAGCCGTAACAGCATGTGCAGGCGCTTGAACGCCGCGTCCATTACGGACGTAATTGGCGCTGCTATTCATTGGAGTCAATGAATAACGGCTCCAATTACGGCCAAAGAAGTGACAGGTCACTTCTTTGACGCGGGCGTCTATTTACGCGCCGTCTTTTGACAGCGGCGCGTAAATTACGCCTCGTGTGAACAGACAAATGTCTGCCCATTGCTTTCAATGGGCAGATGTTTGTCAGCGCTATTGAGGCGCTATTTTCGGACGTAATTAGTGTGTGTGCACATACCCTTACAGTCCCAACCTTTAAACCTAATCCTTCTGTCCCTCTTTGGTCCTGAAATGTTCCTGTCCAGCAACTGATCAGCATGTCCCTAAATTGCAGGATTTAATATATGTTGGATCGATAGATCTCAAGAAACGGTAATCCTTTCAACGATCATCTTAAAGGGGTTGTCCGCTTTAGGCAATCCCTTCTTGTTAGAAAGATCCCCTGATTATAATCTGATATTCTGCTTCTGAAACCCTCAGCGATCAGCTGTAATCTGTGAAGGCACCTGACAGCAAGTGTTCAAACTTCCTGCAGCGCCACCACAGGTGAAATTAAAAATGACGGGGTGTGGCTTGGCAGCCGGGAGACATGGCCGCTTGATTCTCGAGCTCCGGCACTATAGCAGCTATTTTGACAGCACGGCTCTCCAAATCCCCATAATTGGCCATTGGAAGACGCTGATTCCACTGCTAATGATGACCAGAGGAAAGAGAAGCCTTAAACAGCAGGGCAAATTGGAGTTTTATTTCGATAAGGACCATGACGGGGATGATGGCACCTCCAGCACCGCTTCCCGCTCACATACCTCAAGTCCGGGGAAACCGGCCTCTCCACTCTCCTCCTGCTATTCACGTGGAGGAGACAGCCATCCGACAGTCTTAGACCATCCTCGGTCTGATAAATCTGTGGTGGTCCCGGGCTCCAGATACAGCCCTCTTGCAGCGGAAGCCACGGAATCTTTGGGCACCAAACTCACCACGCGGCCGGCTTCCTCAGTGAGTACTGCGAAGCAGGGGCCTAAACTTCACCATCAGATCCCTCAGGATGCGGAGGTAAGTAATCATGCTACTCCCCCCATATACCGTCGTTAGTCACGACGGCATTTATGGACATACCAAATACCTGTAGGAGGGGTTCCATCCCCCATGCTGTGGAAGGGGTCCCACTCCCCACATATACCAGACCAGTTATGGGGGTTCCAGCCCCCTTGGGTGATAGGGGTATCAGCCCCCTCCGTACCCACGATATCGTAGGGGTCCCAGCCCCCTTGTACGATAGGGGTAATAGCCCCCTTCCCAACATCGGTCACAGGGGTCCCAGCCCCATTCTGTTTCCTCCCTTTTGTCAGCCCTTGGGTGTCTGTCTACTCCCCCCCCCCCCCCCCTTTCTCCTATTTGTGTAGGAGGTTGAAGCATTGTTTGTTACTTATTTTATAATGCCTGTTCTATCGTTAGTGACCACTAGATGGTGGTAGAGCAGTTGCAGTGAGTTGCTGGACAGATTACACTGGACATGAAAACGTGGGGTTAAAGGGGGAGGAGCTAAAAACGGAACAGGGGGATGAGCAAGTGGAGAGGGGGCTGCCATGTGGTAGGAGAGAGAGAAGGAGCATGAGATATGAGCTCAGGGAAGAGATATTGAAAGTTAAAGTAAACAGCAAGAAAGAGAGAGCAGCAGGATAAGAAACTCCAGACTGGTGTGAGGAAAGGAAGAACCTAGGAGTCCTATCCAGCAGACTGCTATCTGGTACCCTGAGTGAGAGACTGGGAGCAACGGTGACCAGGCTGCTGCTACTACACGCGAGAAGCACCCTCGGCTCAACGATCCAAAGAGTGGACTAACTGGACACCGCGCATACTGCCAAGTTGAGCCGTCAGCCGATTACAGAACCCCTGCCAGGCCCGCCGCTATTACCCCGTAGCGTCCGGAGAAGCGTAAAGGACAGAGACTGATATCAGGCGGAGCCATTTAAAGATAAATAGACTGTTGAACTTATACTGTTGCTGATTTCATCTGTTTATACGGTTATTGATTAAGTAAAGATTTATAAAGAAAACCGGAGTAGTGTTGTGGTGTCCACGTTTTATTTCCATCTAACTCGCAGAGTATCTAACAGGTAGCCGAATCGAGATTTACACCGACAACAATCCACTGGCTTATCTGCACACCGCAAAACTGGGTGCATTAGAACAGCGCTGGGTGGCATGCCTTGCCCTATTCGATTACATCATCCGCTACAAGCCTGGTCGCAAAAATGGCAATGCAGATGCCTTGTCCAGAAACCCGACAACTGACCCCATCGGGGATCACGATGAAGAGGTGGAGATTCCGCCAATACGGGTGGCTAGCAGGGCCACACGATTAGAGGCCAGAAGTGGAGAGCCCGGAATGGGCGAGTTATACAGTCGCCCAGAGTGACAAGAGAAACAGCGGGCTGACCAGGCCCTGCGACGGTTACATGGATGGCTCAGAGCAAGACGGCGGCCCACCGAGGCCGAACGTATGCAGCTTACCCCGAGGGGATACCAGATTGCCAAACAACAAGAGCAGCTGGCCATTCGTGATGGGGTTATCTATGGCTGTCTCTGGGTGCCAAAAGAACAGCAAGTCATATGGCAGTTGGTGTTACCAGCCAGAGAAGTAGACGCCGTCTGTCGAACCCTGCATGAGGTAGGAGGACATTTCTGTGCCGTAAAGACAGAGGCCCTGATCCGAGGTTATTTCCACAGCCCCCAATTGAGACGGTGAAACAGGTATGCCGAACTTGCGCCAGTTATGCCATCCAGAAAAGGATTAGAACAGACCACCGTGCCACAAACAATACAGACAGGAGAGCCCTTCGAACTATTGACTATGTATTTCCTTACCGTCCAAGAAGTAACCTCTGGATACAAGTACGCTCTGGTGTGCGTGGACCATTTCTCCAAATACGCAGTTGTCATCCCCACCAGGAATCAGACCGCACTCACCACGGCCAAACTGATCTGGACGCACATAATCCAGCCCTATGGGTGCCCACAGAGACTGTTAACCGACCAGGGCCCGAACTTCAAGTCATAACTGATCCACGAATTGTGTGTGCTACACGGCATAAGGAAGTCATGAACGACACCCTATCATCCGCAGGGCAACGGGGCATGTGAACGCTTTAACCGGACTCTTTTGGGCATGCTGAGAACCTTAGGTGACGATCACCATGAACAGTGGCCTGAACATGTGGAAGATGTGGTGTGGGCGTATAATAACACCATACACCGTACTACGGGACACACGCCCTACCATCTCATGTTTGGCCGAATGGGACGCTTACCCATGGCTCTGCTCATGGAACAGCCCAAAGAAAATAGTGTCCGTACTCCTTCCCAGTGGATAGTAGAGCACCGACGCAGGATCCAGCGGGCTCGGGATCGAGTCCAAGAAGCGACAGAACAAGAGCAGACCCCAGTTAATAGCCGCCGCGTAGGACCCTTCCATCCAGGGGACCGAGTGCTGGTCTGTAACAAACAAGCCCAACGAGCTAGTAAATTGGAACCCCTGTGGGAGCGAATACCTGATGTGGTCATCTGGAGATCAGATAACCAGCCTGCGGTATATGAGTTACAATGAGAAGATGGGAACGGCCGGGTGCGGAAGCTGCACCGAGACTTGCTGCGGCCCTGCTCATTCCCCATGGAGCCAACAAGAGAAGTGGTATTGGACACACCACCTGATACCACCACCGCTGAAGCGGATACTGAATGGTGGGTAGTGGCCTCAGTAGTAGATGCCCCATCATTGGCAACAGGCGAGGAAGGTCAGGAAGAGCCCACTGTCTCTGGAAGAGAAGTGCCAAGTCGTTACCCCCGTATAGAGAACAGAGGAACTCTACCTGCCCGGTACAGAGACTTTGATTGTAGTGCCGGGGACTGGGCTAATTCCACAAGGGAGGTGTGTAGGAGGGGTTCCAGCTCCCATGCTGTGGAAGGGGTCCCACTCCCCACATATACCAGACCAGTTATGGGGGTTCCAGCCCGCTTGGGTGATAGGGGTATCAGCCCCCATCATACCCACGATATCGTAGGGGTCCCTGCCCCCTTGTACGATAGGGGTAATAGCCCCCTTCCCAACGTCGGTCACAGGGGTCCCAGCCCCCTTTTGTTTCCCCCCTTTTGTCAGCCCTTGGGTGTCTGTCTACTTACCCCCCCCCCCCCTTCCTCCTATTTGTGTAGGAGGTTGAAGCATTGTTTGTTACTTATTGTATAATGCCTGTTCTATCGTTAGTGACCACTAGATGGTGGTAGAGCAGTTGCAGTGAGTTGCTGGACAGATTACACTGGACATGAAAACGTGGGGTTAAAGGGGGAGGAGCTAAAAACGGAACAGGGGGATGAGCAAGTGGAGAGGGGGCTGCCATGTGGTAGGAGAGAGAGAAGGAGCATGAGATATGAGCTCAGGGAAGAGATATTGAAAGTTAAAGTAAACCAGCAAGAAAGAGAGAGCAGCAGGATAAGAAACTCCAGACTGGTGTGAGTAAATGAAGAACCTAGGAGTCCTATCCAGCAGACTGCTATCTGGTACCCTGAGTGAGAGACTGGGAGCAACGGTGACCAGGCTGCTGCTACTACACGCGAGAAGCACCCTCGGCTCAACGATCCAAAGAGTGGACTAACTGGACACCGCGCATACTGCCAAGTTGAGCCGTCAGCCGATTACAGAACCCCTGCCAGGCCCGCCGCTATTACCCCGTAGCGTCCGGAGACGCGTAAAGGACAGAGACTGATATCAGGCGGAGCCATTTAAAGATAAATAGACTGTTGAACTTATACTGTTGCTGATTTCATCTGTTTATACGGTTATTAATTAAGTAAAGATTTATAAAGAAAACCGGAGTAGTGTTGTGGTGTCCACGTTTTATTTCCATCTAACATACTGATAGTCCTGCATCAAGAAGAAGTTTCTTAAGTTGTTGAATCTCCCGCTTCCAGATATCACAGATGATGGACCTACCGTTTCGCAGCGCCTGGAATCTGAGTGGCAGGTGGTGACGCCTCGTAGAAGGAACAACCGCTGAAGAGCTGATATATCGAGCAGTGAGTGCCTACGGGAGCTCGATCATGTCTTTGGGTAACAAGCCCTAAGTGACACTCCATTTTTTTTTTCTACTGCTTATAGAGCTGTCTATGTGTGTTACATGTTCAGTTTGTTGGTTCGACCCGTACCTATGGGTCATATCTGTCTTTTTAACTACATATGTTTTTGACGGCTAGGCATATGTTACCATATTTTGCTCTGAGGTTCACTGTGACTTCGTGTACAAGGTGTGGGAGATTTACCTTGTTAGCTTATATTATATATATCTGTCCCCTTTCTTAGGCCCTGTTCACACAGAGTTTTTTGATGCGAGAAAACGCGCCAAAAAACGTCCGAAAATGCCTCCCATTGATTTCAATGGGAGGTGGAGGACATGACCTATCTTGAGGCGGTTTCCACCGCCAAAACCCCATTTCAATCAATGGGAGACGGAAATAAAACGCCTTGACGTTTTGTTTTGACGCGTTTTGGTCAAACCACTGTACAAAAAACGCCTGGAGCAGATTTTACAGGCGGAATTTTCCGCCTGCAAAATAACTCTGTGTGAACAGGGCATAAGGATGCTCATCGGGATTATGATACTGGAAATGTTTGTTACTGTATTGAACACTTTAATTTCACAGCGTTCTATATAATATTCCACGATGATTAAGTTTCCTTCATTAAATGTTAAAGGCTTGAATAGCCCCCACAAACTGGCTTGTATGTGGAAGGAAGCTCTCCTGAAGTGTGACCTTTTCTGTGCGCAGGAGACGCACATTTTGGAGAGAGATCCCCAGAGTCAGACACCCCCAGTCCTCTAGGGTTATTCTATCCCATCATAATAAAAAACACAGGGGTGTGCTCTTGGCCATTAAAAACACAGTAGCGTCGTCGTCCCCCGTCCCCCCCCTAACATCCTTAATAGACCCGTGTGGGAGATTTATCATTCAAGTAGGTGAATTTAATAACACTTTGCTTACTGTAGTGGTAGTTTATGTTCCGAACACCCATCAGCTCCATTTTCTCCATAAGGTATTTGCCAAGATAAAACGGGGAGAACTGGTGATATTAGATCCTTATTACAAAAGGTTGAAAATTCTACCATTGAGCTGATTAAATGGTCAGACCATGCCGCCATTACTATGGGGGTGACTGAATCGTACAGGACTCATCAATCCATTAAAGATTTCTTAACTACTTTAGATCTCCCACGACTCTCGTCGGATCAATGAAATTATTTAAACCTTCCCCCTACCGAATCGGAAATTTCCGAGACAATCCGCTCTCTCCCGCTACCTAAAGCACCTGGCCCAGACGGCCTTTCGGGAATATACTACAGGACTTTCGAAGAGTCTCTCTTGCCCCATTTATATAATACCTTACAACATGCCATAGTAAAGGGTTCCTTCCCTAAAGAAATGTTGAATGCAGTCATAATAACGCTCCCTAAACCAGGCAAACCACCTGATTCACCTCAAAACTTCCGACCAATATCCCTCCTTAATTCTGATGTAAAAATTTTTGCTAAAATTTGGGCCAGGCGCCTAAGCCCCCATAATACCTTTCCTCGTACACCAAGATCAGGCGGGGTTTGTGAAAGGCCGACAAGCACCGGACAACACGAGGAGAATCCTTAATATTGTAGATCATTTGATGGAAAGACACCGGCTGTTGTGGTCACACTGGATGCGGAGAAGGCATTTGACCGCGTGAATTGGTCTTTTTTCTTTTCGGTCTTAGAGGAGATGGGATTTGGAGGTTCTATTGTAAATGACATTAAAGCCCTATATGCTTCTCCCTCAGCATGGGTGTTTGTCAATGGGACCATCTCAGATGAGTTCTCAATGACTAATGGGACCAGACAGGGTTGCCCACTATCCCCTTTAATTTTTGTCCTTTCTATAGAACCGCTGGCACAAGCCATTAGAAGCCATTCAGAGATACATGGTATTCGGATAGGAGAACGTTCCCTCTGCATCTCTTTATATGCAGATGACCTAATACTGACCGTGGGGAATCCGGAACAATCCTTGGGGGCGGCTTTTACTCTCATAGAGAAATTTAGCGCTCTGTCACAATACAAAGTTAATTGGGGTAAGTCGCAGGCCTTGGCTTTACGTTGCTCATCAGTAGATCTGAGGTCTTTGCAGAACCGCTTCTCTCTTGATTGGCAACAAAGCCAAATTAAATATTTAGGGATAAATATTACCTCCAAGACCTCCCGTCTGTATCAGGCGAATTATTTCCCTCTGCTGTCGATAATGGAACAGGATATGTCGGGTCTAGCGTCTCATGAGGTCTCATGGATAGGCAGAAAAGCAGCATTTAAAATGCTTGTACTCCCGAAATTATTATATTTATTTTGTATACTACCGATAAAGCTACCTTCCTCTTTCTTTACTAACGCCCATAAATTACTTAACTCGAAGGGTATGTGCACACGATAACTGCATTTACGTCTGAAATTACGGGGCTGTTTTCAGGAGAAAAATGGATGTACTGGCGTTTTTCACCGCGTCTTTTACGGACGTAATTTGGAGCTGTTCTTCACTGGAGTCAATGAAAAACGGCTCCAATTACGTCCCAAGAAGTGTCCTGCACTTCTTTGACGAGGCTGTTATTTTACGCGCCGTTTTTTGACAGCGACGCGTAAAATGACAGGTCGTCGGCACAGAACATCGTAAGACCCATTGAAAGTAATGGGCAGATGTTTGCCGATGTATTGGAGGCGTTTTTTCAGACGTAATTCGAGGCGTAAAACGCCTCCAATACGTCTTAAAATAGGTCGTGTGAACCCAGCCTTACATTTGGAAAAAAAGGTAAACCACGTGTCGCGGCTAGAATACTGAACAAAGGCAAGAAGGTTGGAGGTCTGAGCTTACCGAACATACATCATTATTATTTAGCTACTCCGATCTCTCAGTTAAAATACTTGTGGAGGGGAGATACTTCACGACACTGGGTTCATATTGAGACTTCCCTAGCGCCAACTCGCAACTTAAAAGCTCTGCTGATAACGAGTCTGACTCCTTGCTCACCACCTACCTCTCTTCCTAAGGCCTTATTTACACGAACGTGTGCGTTTAACGTGCGTAAAAAACGCAGCGTTTCGCGCGCGTTTCAGTTCTCTGTGTCATCAGTGTTTGGTGCGTGTCTGCGTTATTATTTACTCCGTGTGTGTAACTAAGAACAGAGTACAGAGTAGAGGCAGAGCCCAGTGGCGCCCCCTACATGCTGGGAGGGTGCAGCGCCCTGTGCGCTCGAACACCCCTAAGGCCGGCCCTAACCGTTAATGAAAACCCCAAATTTCGTGTTTTAGAAAATTATAATATTATAGAAGCCCAATTTCAAAAATGATTTTTAATACCGAAATGTTGGCCTACTGAAAAGTATGTCCAGTATCTGCCCTCAATACTTGGTCGGGGCTCCGATTCTGCATGAATTACTGCATCAATGCGGCGTGGCTTGGAGGTGATCAGCCTGTGGCACTGCTGAGGTGTTATCAATGCGGCGTGGCATGGATGTGATCAGCCTGTGGCACTGCTGAGGGGTTATCAATGCGGCGTGGCATGGGGGTGATCAGCCTGTGGCACTGCTGAGGTGTTATCAATGTGGCGTGGCATGGAGGTGATCAGCCTGTGGCACTGCTGAGGGGTTATCAATGCGGCGTGGCATGGGGGTGATCAGCCTGTGGCACTGCTGAGGTGTTATCAATGCGGCGTGGCATGGATGTGATCAGCCTGTGGCACTGCTGAGGGGTTATCAATGCGGCGTGGCATGGGGGCGATCAGCCTGTGGCACTGCTGAGGTGTTATGGATGCGGCGTGGCATGGAGGTGATCAGCCTGTGGCACTGCTGAGGTGTTATGGAAGCCCAGGTTGCTTTGATATCGGCCTTCAGCTCGTCTGCATTGTTGGGTCTGGTGTCTCATCTTCCTCTTGAGAATACCCGGTAGATTCTCTATGGGGTTTAGGTCGGCGGGTTTGCTGGTCAATCAAGCGCAGTGATACTGTGGCTAGTAAACCAGGTATTGGCAGTGTGGGCAGGTGCCAAGTCCTGCTGGAAAATGAAATCCGCATCTCCATAAAGCTTGTCAGCAGAGGGAAGCATGAAGTGCTGGGAAATGTCCTGCTAGACGCTGCGCTGACCCTGGACTTGATATAACACAGTGACCAACACCAGCAGATGACACGGCTCACAAACCATCACTGACTGTGGAAACTTCACACTGGACCACAAGACACTTGGATTGACGCCTCTCCCCTCTTCCTCCAGACTCCGGGACCGAGATTTCCCAATGAAATGCAAAATTTACTTTCATCTGAGAACAGGACTCTGGACACTGAGCAGCAGACCAGTCCTTGTAGAGGCTTAGGAAACCTTTGCAGGTGTTTTGTGTTGATTCGCTGATTAGAGTGTCACACAACGAGGCGACAATCTTCTACTTTTACCCAATATTCTCATTTTCTGAGAGACTCAATTTTGGGTTTTCATTATCTGTTACCATAATCATCAACATTAACCCCTTCAGGACGCAGCCTGTTTTTGCCTTGCGGACGCAGCCGATTTTTTTTTCAAATCGGACGTGTCACTTTATGTGGTAATAACTTGGGAATGCTTTTACCTATCCAAGCGATTCTGAGATTGTTTTCTCGTGACATATTGTACTTTATGTTAGTGGAAAAATTAGATCAATAAATTCAGTATTTGTTTGTGAAAACCACCAAATTTTAGAGACAATTTGCAAAAATTAGCATTATTCTAAATTTAAATGTATCTACTTGTAAAACAGATAGTAATACCACACAAAATACTTACTAGTTTATATTTCCCATAGGTCTACTTTATGTTTGCATAGTTTTTTGAACATCCTTTTATTTTTCTGGGACGTTACAAGGCTTATAACTTTAGCAGCAATTTCTCACATTTTCAAGAAAATTTACAAAACCTATTTTTATAGGTTCCAGTTTAGTTCTGAAGTGGCTTTGAGGGCCTTATATATTAGAAACCCCCATAAGTCACCCAATTTGAAAAACTGCACCCCTCAAAGTATTCAAACAGCATTTAGAAAGTTTCTTAACCCCACAGGAATTAAAGCAAAGCAAAGTAGAGGGGAAATTACCAAATTTTTTTTTTTTTTTCTGACAATCCATTTTTTTCTGTAACACACAAGGTTTTACCAGAGAAACGCAACTCAATATTTATTTCCCAGATACTGTAGTTTTTAGAAATATCCCACATGTGACCCTAGTGTGCTAATGGACTGAAGCACCGGCCTCTGAAAGATAGGGGCACCTAGAGGATTTTGGGGCCTCCTTTTTATTAGACTATATTTTTAGGCACCATGTCAGGTTTGAAGAGGTCTCGTGGTGCCAAAATAGTGGAAAAAAGACACCATTTGGCAAACTACACCCCTCAAGGAATTTATCAAGGGGTACAGAGCATTTTAACCCCACAGGTATTTTGCTGAATTTTGTGGAATTAGTCTGTAAAAATGAAAATCAATTTTTTTTTCCCCAATAAAACGTAGAAATTATCAATTTTTACAAGTAATAAAGAAGAAAAAGCACCCCAATATTTGTAAAGCAATTTCTCCTGATTACGGAAATACCCCATATGTGGTAATGGCTATTTGGACACACGGTAGGGCTCAGATACGAAGGAGCGCCATTTGGATTTTGGAGCTCAAGTTTGCTGGATTGGTTTTTGGGTGTCATGTCGCATTTGCAAAGCCCCTGAGGGACCAAAACAGTGGACATCCCCCAGAAGTGACCCCATTTGGGAAACTACAGCCCTAAAAATAATTTATCTAGGGGTATAGTGAGTATGTTGATCCCATAGGTTTTTTGTTGAATTTAGTGTAATTAAGCCGTGAAATCTTCTATTGTTTTTTTATTCTTTTTTGTTACGGCGTTCACCGTGCGCTATAAATGACATATTCAATTTATTCTATGGTTCGATGCGATTACGGCGATACCATACGTATATAGGTTTTTTATGTTTTCCGGTGTTTGCACGATAAAATCACGGTTTTAAAAAATTATTTTGTTTTTGTGTCGCCATATTCTAAGAGCCACAACTTTTTTTATTTTTCCATCAAGAAAGCTGTGTGAGGGATTGTTTTTTGGTACCATTTTTGGGTACATGCAACTTTTTGATCCCTATTTATTACATTTTTTGGGAGCTGAAGTAAATAAAAATAGCGATTCCGGTATAGTTTTGTATTCTATTTTTTATGGCAGTCACCGTGCGTGATAAATTACATTATGTTTTTATAGTTCAGACCGTTACGGACGCGACGATACCAATTATGCATAGTTTTTAATTATTGCTGAAAAAACGTTTGAAAATCAGGAGTTGTTTTCCCTTGAAAACAGCTCCGTATTTTGAGACGTTTTTGGTCACTGCTTGTGAACATACCTCCCATAGATGGCAGACCGAATGCAGGGGTACAAGTATGGAGCGCGCTCACGCTCTCCATATGCTGTGAGCGTCAGCTGTGTTTTACAACTGACACCAGGCACTAACGGTCAGGAACAGCGATCTTGGCCGTTTAACCCCTCAAACGCTGTCGTCAATCGCGACCGCTGCATCTGAGGTGTTATAGGGAGGCTGATACGCTATGCACTTTTACGCAGCAAATCTGCCCTGAGTGAACATGGCCTAATACTTTTGTAATGCATTGTATTATGCCTGTATTATGGCAGCCTATCGTTTCTGCCATAGATGGCAGACCTGGGGTTTATTGTCAGGCCTCCAATTGCCATAGCAACCATCGGCACCCCGTGATCGCATTGTTGGGGGGTGGGGCGATGGAGCTCTAACCACTTAGATTATGTGGTCAGTATTGACTGGGGCATCTAAGGGGCATTAAAGGGAACTTGTCACCAGCATTTCACCTATTAAAGCAGCAATACCTGGTGTAAGTGGGTGAATTTTTTTTTATATATGACCTGTATCTCTTTTAGTTTTTAGTAGCTCTGTATCTTTTAGTTTTTTAGTGTTCCTGTGCCCTATGCTAATGAGCATGAGTCATATCTTTATTCCTCAAACCTTTCAGTTAACCCCGCCTCCTTACTTTTGATTGACAGCTCCTCACCTCCACCCAGCACACACGAAATCCCGCGCTTGCGCATCGATGTCCTATTCTGGTGCGTGTGCACAACGGGACGCCATAGCGGTGCATGTGCATTAACTAGATTTGGAGCCCGGACGAAGCAGGGAAGGGTGTCGGACGATACATGCCGGGCGCATGCGCGCTATCTCAGACGAGATTTTGGCATTCAGAGCGGGCCAATTTTTGACGGCGGGCGAACGAACGAGACTGCCGGATTATTACGATAGAAGGCGTGAAATGTTTGCAGACCGTTATTTAGGGTCTGAGAAGGAGTTTAGGAGCGGGGATAACGGTCTCAATTGTGACATCACCGCATTGTGACATCACTGCTGTACGCTGCTCCCCGTGATGTGTGTACAATTGTGACATCACCGCATTGTGACATCACTGCTGTATGCTGCTCCCCGTGACGCGTACAATTGTGATGTCACGGAATCTGTAGGAAAATTACACGGTGTTACAGTGGGCGGCTTAGTTTGGATATACACACGAAGAGATATACTCCAGGCCAAAATGCTGTTTCGACTGCTTCTCATTGTGAATGTGCTATTAGCGTCTGTGGAAGGCGCTCCTATCGATATCCGCAGATATGACTCAGGTGCGAGGAATAGGATAAGCACAGGTAAGAGCATCACCAGATATACACTGAATATGGGGTTAATACTTGTATGGACAGGTAAATAATCTGATAGACTGACCCAGGTGTTCAGTCCAATAACCTATAGATTACACATGGAAGTCTAAGGCTGGATTCATACACGTTTTTCACATTTTTTATTTTTTGCCCAAAAACCCTGCGGCCAGATGTTACTTTAAAATCTATAATAAAATATGGGAACGTCTACATACATTGCTTTGTTTTTTTTAAGTTTTCGTTGGGCTTATGGTGTTTTTTACACGTGTACTAAAAAGCTGAATAAGAAGTGTGTGTGAATCCCGCCTAATACTGTCCTGTCCATGCCGGATACACTCACTAATAGATATAGCAGGAGGGCATTGGCGCGGTGTACAGAAGAGATATAGGGAATAGATGGAGTTTCTCCTTTTCTCAGTAGAGTTGTTCTTTAATGTCTCTTTTTACTTTCTAGACATCAGAGGAGATCTTCTATATGGTCCCTGCTCAAAGACATGCGGTAAGTAACACACAACTGAGATCTGACTTATCTTATCATCATTTCCTGGTCTGGGGGCTTAATATATACTCAGCGGTTGCTTGGTGGTCTCCTTCTTGTATTTTGCTGGGTTTTCACGTGTTATTCTATGTACTATGACCGGATGTGCGGTGTAGTCATCATACTGGCCTTATTGTAGTGTGTGAACGAGGTCTAATAGGGTCCAAGTCCTTTCATGAGGGTCAGACCCGCCTCATTACAGATAACAGGTTATCACTGTTATGTCACACTTGTAAAGTGACCGCGGATTATTAATAAGTCACATGATAAATAGAACGGGCGATTTTTTCACGTGAGTTGCCGGTAATTTCGGCGTGTGACCCCCATTATGTTTTCCCTATTCCAGGTTCTCATAACCCAGCGGAATGTGATTCCTGCCCCGCAAGGAATAATAGCGATGACTTGTGGCGGTGATGATCATACATGGGATTATATTCATTCCTGGGGGGGGGTCATTTATGATCATTGCAGAATTTTCCGCACGTGATTGGATTTTCTATCTTTCTATTGTCACAGTCACATGATCAGAGGAAATGATCCTATGGGAATAAATCAATGAGGCGCCGTATACAATGTATATGTTAGTAGAGCGACATTTCTGAGATCTCTTATGGATACGTCTCTTCCACTAGAAGACTACAGGGAATTACACCGATAGATTGGGAGACGTTTCCGTGTTTTCACACAACTAATTGATGTTTCCTTTTGCCAGGCATTGGTACTCGGGTGGTCTATGTCACCAAAGGCTGCCCCCACCAAAAAGAGAAATGTTTCTTCCGCATTGAGCAGTGCCAAGGACCTCAGGATTGTGGGGGTAAGTGACATAGTTACATAGCGAGTAAGATTGGAAATACATAAATCCATCTAGTTCAGCCAAATATCCTGCAAGGTTCTTATTAAAAACAACCCCTATGAGGCCGGAGACAATTTCCTTCCTCCTCCAAATATGATGATCAGGATATAAATCCAAGGATTAATGCCCCATCCCCAGCGATCCAGTACAGATCCCTTATAATATTAGATCTTTCAGGAAAAGCATCCAGGCCACTTCTAGAATCTTTTATTGAACTAACATCCTGGGGCGAGGAGTCCCATGGTGTCACTGCTCTTACAGTAAAGAATCCGCGTATATGATGATAGTGAGACCTTCCTTCCTCTAGACGTAGTGGATGCCTCTTATTTACAGGCCTGGATATAAAAAGACAATGAGAGAGATCTCTGTACTGTCCAGTAATATATATTATACACAGTTATCTCATCACTTATATTGCTTCTCCTTCTTCTCCAGTACATACCACTACTCCTGCGCCTCCAATACCGTTTTGGAATAAATTCATTGTGACTTCTGCAGCTTCTACCGTCATCTCTCTACTTAAAAATAAATACGTTGCGGCTGCTGCCGGTTCTGTTGTCGCCAGCTTCATCCTTGGAATGTTTTTTTCTCTCGTCCATTACATCAGATATAAGTAAGTATTGTAAATAATGATTTCGTGTCCTGCTTTTACCATACTGACTTCCATGCCCAGCCGTCTACTCACAAACCAGAGATTTCACAAGAATATTCTGTCGTTCCTTTCACGCTCTTCTCTATATAGAAGAACAGAAGGATAACGGCAAAATATCTGTCTGAGATTTTCCCGGATTTCATGTTGTATTAGAACAGTGGAGTCCAAATTCTCTGAAGTGCAAAGCTCTGACATGTGACGGAGCCATCTTACCCCGAAAGTCTTAATGGTTTTCCACCTTCTGACAACTGATGACCTATGCACCATCAGTACACCCGCACCCACACCCGGACCCCGCAAAGATCAGCTGGTTCGGTGCCTCTGTGCACCGGATGAACAAGCCGGAAGCAGTTGGCTCCAGGAAACCGGAGGCCACCGGAGAGGCTTAACAGTGTAGGGTCCGAGTGTGGGACCTGCACTGATGATATACTAATGATCTATCTGGTGGATGAGTCATCAGTTGTCAGAAGGTGGAAAACTCTTTTAAGCCGCCCATACCCTTTATATAGCGGTCAGCCAAACACTTGTTACATCTCCCGCGGGAACAAAGGATCAGGCATGTTGAAATCAAACATGCCGATCGATCCTTTATGGGGTCACCTGTGGCTGGTTCTTATGTGGGCGACTGTTACTGGTCTTGTAACTATTTTGATATCTGAATATTGGAGGGTTGTAGGTAAAAGAGTCATCACTGGGGGTTCAGTCCTGCTCTGCCCGTGATCCTTGGGGTGCCAATTCCACACCATCCATAAATGCAAATACATCTCAACATCGCAGGATCTTCTTGGTGCAAATAAAATTCTGCTTATTCCATTATATCCATATAACAGGGCAATGTTTCCCATGACGTGGCACTATTATATGGATATAATGGAATAAACAGCATATTCTATTTCTCTATGACGCTGGGATGTATTCGCACTTCTGGATATTGGAGGGTATGTAATTGTGTTCTCCTTCCAGGTTCCTCCAGCACATAACTCCTCAGTGCCATATATATGTTCTACACCGGAGTCTATATAGGAAATACTGTACCACCTCCTCTAGTTATAACATGACCCAGTAATGGGAATATTACAATGTAGACTTCTTGTGGCTCATGAACATGTCACTCTGGAGTTGTGCGCCCCTGGTGGTCTAATGGGGGCACATTACACCTCTATGTACATAATATAAAGAATTGCTGATTGTCACAGATGTAAAATGACTTGGGGGTAATGATTCTACAGATAGAAATAGATAAAATGAAGAAACATATGAAGCTTTATCACATTCTACACAAAACAGAGATGATTCATGTCACTAATCCACAATATGACTTCCCTTATTACAATTATATAGAAAATCGATGAAGAAAAAATCCAAGAGAGATGTTGAGACCCAATGTACCATCGATGAAAGTAGAGAGAGTAGCGACCAAATCAACGGTAAATACGGTATAACAATGTGACACATTAATATCTATCTACATAGAACCATTTATAGGGGGGTTTTCTATCACATGGACACTGGGAATTTTCTGGTTCGTCTCTTTTATTAAATTAAATGTTTTTGCTAAAAAAAAACAACCTAATCTATGAACATTTTCAGTAACGTCACCGGAGTCATCACAACTGCGCACTATATCTCAATGTATTTCCCAATGAACGCCTCTTATTGGCGAGGACGGAGTATTCCCGCTCCTCACACCCTCCGGAGCCGTTCTCTGTAACGATCTGCCGTCTTGTGACATAACACTACACACCATCACATACAGTTATTCCCACATCCACCAAAAGTAAAAGTGCAGCTTCACTTTACAGAAAAATCCTCCTCTTTATAGATTATTCAATACAACACTCAATATAACCGCTGGTCCACGATTGTGTATTTGATCGTTTCTCTCTCTCGCTGCCATGAGAATTAAAAAACAAATGTATATTGTCCTGAGGGATGATCCAGGGGCACGGTTATATAGGGAGACTGGAGGGATCAGTCATGTCCGCAAAGAGTCTCTTAACCCCTACCCGCACGAGGACGTACAGTTACTGAGTTTTTCCCGGTGCATACTGTCGCCGACAGCTGACACTCCACTCTTGCCGACCAGCGGTCCTTTGCCGCTGATTTCTGCGAATTAACCCCTTAAATTCGTCGATCAGTTGCAATCGCCGAATTTTGGGGGTTTCTAACATATCGGCAGACCCCGGTCCGAAATCGCGGGGTTTGCCAATAGTGTGGCAAACGGAAGCCAAACAATGGCTTCAGTGTCTGCCATGGACGGTAGCCCATCAGGACCAACCTTCGGCTGGTCCTGATAGGCTTCCTGTCAGAGTGACAGGAAGTCACTGTGTCGTTCCCAATGCACACTGTCGGCTACAGTGTGCATCGGGAACTTGGAGATCAGCTGTCCCCGACAGCTGACACTCCAGTGTTGCCGATCAGCGGCTCATCGCCGCTGATTTCGGCAATTAACCCGTTACATGCGGGGCTCGATTGCGATCTCCGCATGTAGCGAGTTTGTAGCGCATCAGCAGCCCCAATGCAATCGCGGGGGCTTCTGATGCTTGTGATGGCACCCGGGGGTGTTTTATAAAAGTGTAAAAATACGTTTTTGTTTTCCTATAATAAGTCATTTATTATAGGTAAAAAATGAAACCGTTAAAAAAAAAATACACATATTTGGTATCACCGTGTTCGTAACAACCCAAACGATGAAACTATAATGTTAATTTTTCCGCACGGTGAACGCCGCAAACAAAATAAACGGAAAACTATGTCAGCATCGCTATTTTTTGGTCACCACCCCTCCCAAGATATAGAATAAAAAGTGATCAAAAAGTCGCATTTACCCCAAAATGGTACCAATAAAAACTACAACCCGTACCGCAAAAAACAAGACCTCCCACAGCTTTTTTGACAAAAAAAAAAAGTTACAGCTCAGAATAGCGTGTCTCAGAAAATATATTATTTTATAGAAACCTAATTTTATTGTGCAAACGCTGCAAAACGTAAAAAAAAAAAACTATACACATATAGTATCGGCGTAATCGTACCGACCGGCAGAATAAAGTAAAACGTAATTTATTGTGAACGCTGTAAGAAATAAAGAATTTAAAGCGCCAAAATCATTGTTTTTTGGTCACCTTGGCTCTAAAAAAAGATCCTGTGGGGTCAAAATGCTCACTATACCCCTAGAAAAATTCCTTGAGGGGTGTAGTTTCCAAAATAGGGTGACTTTTGGGGGATTTCCACTGTTTTGGTCCCTCCGGGGCGTTGCAAACCCGACATGGCACTGAAAACCAATCCAGCAAAATCTGTGCTCCAAAATCCAAAAGGCGCTCTTTCCCTCCTGAGCCCTGCTGTGGGTCCAAACATCAGTTTACGACCACATATGGGGTATTGCCGTAATCGGGAGAAATTGCTTTACAAATGTTGGGCGGCTTTTTCTCCTTTATTCCTTGTAAAAATGAAAAAATTCTATGTTTCCACAGAAAAATAAGTGATTTTCATCTTCACAGACTAATTCCACTAAATTCTGCAAAAAAACTGTGGGGTCAAAATGCTAATTATACCCCTAGAAAAATGCCTTGAGGGGTGTAGTTTCCAAAATGGGGTCACTTTTGGGGGGTTTCGACTGTTTAGGTACCACAAGACCTCCTCAAACCTGACATGGTGCCAAAAATATATTCCTAAAAAAAGGAGGCCCCAAAATCCACTAGGTGCTCCTTTGCTTCGGAGGCCGGTGCTTCAGTCCATTAGGGCACTAGGGCCACATGTTGGATATTTCTAAAATCTGCAGAATCTGGGCAATAAATATTGAGTTGCGTTTCTCTGGTAAAAGCTTCTGTGTTACAGATTTTTTTTATTACAAATGAATTTCGGCAAAAAAAATGAAATTTGTAAATTTCACCTCTACTTTGCCTTAATTCCTGTGAAACGCCTAAAGTGTTCAAATACTTTCTGAATGTGGTTTTCAATACCTTGAGGGGTGCAGTTTTCAAAATGGGGTGATTTATGGGGACTTTCTAATATAGAAGGCCCTCAAAACCACTTCAGAACTGAACTGGTCCCTGAAAAAATGGCCTATTGAAATTTTCTTGAAAATATGAGAAATTGCTGCTAAAGTTCTAAGCCTCGTAACGTCCTAGAAAAATAAAAGGACGTTCAAAAAACGATGCAAACATAAAGTAGACCTATGGGGGATGTTAACTAGTAACTATTTTGTGTGGTATTACTATCTGTTTTACAAGCAAACACATTTAAATTTAGAAAAATTTTAATTTTTGCAAATTTTTGCTAAAATTTGACGCTTTTTACAAATAAATATTGAATTTATCGGCCAAATTTTTTCACTAACATAAAGTACAATATGTCACAAGAAAACAATCTCAGAATCGCTTGGATAGGTAAAAGCGTTCCGGAGTTATTACCACATACAGTGACACACGTCAGATTTGAAAAAAATCATCTGTGACCACAAGGCCAAAACAGGCTGCGTCCTAAAGGGGTTAAAGGAACATTTCAGTGAAGGAATCCTAGATGTAGAGGCAGCTTCGGAGATTGTGTTCTCTTTATTTTTGAGGTTTAATGTTCCATTCAGGAGGTTTCAATCACCTGCTAACACTTCATACAATACACTAAACATATATAAGCTTTTATTTTATCATTTCTGATTTCAATGTTCTGTGTTGCAGAAAAACATCAGGACAAAATTAATATTATAACTGATGATGCTTCTCGTGGACTTCCTGAGAACATAGACCTCATTAAAGACATTAAGATCTCAATGCCTGGACCCAATGATGTTACCATCAACATCAGCCCAGAGGACGTGGACACCACCTCTGATATTACAACCGAGGATGCGCCTCATGGACTGGCTGAAAACATAGACATCATTGAAGAAACTAAGATCTCCATGCCTGGATCCAATGATGTAACCATCAATATCAGCCCAGAGGACGTGGACATCGCCTCTGATATTACAACCGAGGATGCGCCTCATGGACTGGCTGAAAACCGAGATCTTATTAAAGACACTGAGATCTCCATGCCTCGACCCAATGATGAAACCATAAACATCAGCCCAGAGGACGTGGACACCTCCTCTGATATAACTGATGATGCTTCTCATAGACTGGCTGAAAACCGAGATCTCATTGAAGACACTAAGATCTCCATGCCTGGATCCAATGATGATACCATCAATATCAGCCCAGAGGGCTTGGACACCTCCTCTGAAATGACTACTAAAGATGCTCCTCATGGACTGGCTGAAAACATAGACATCATTGAAGACACTAACATCTCCATGCCTGGACCAAATGATGTTACCATCAACATCAGCCCAGAGGACGTGGACACCGCCTCTGATATAACCGATGATGCTTCTCATGGACTGGCTGAAAACCGAGATCTCATTGAAGATACTAAGATCTCCATGCCTGGATCTAAGGATGTTTCCATCGACATCAGCCCATATCATGTGGGCACCAGCTCTGATAGTAAGTTCTTATGGTTTTATCTTTTTATTTAGCCTAATATTATTAGTAATAAAAACCTTTACAAAATCAGACATTACATAGTGACACACTAATCAACAAATCAAAGAAGAGGAGTGAGGGCCGTGCTCAGAGAATCTTACAATCTATGAGGAAATACGGGTGACACAAAATGTTACAAGTACTGGTTTGGTCCAACCATCATTTATGCTAAATAGAATAGTAGACGTAAAGCTGCATGAACCAGTCACCAGCCGGTATCTGGGTATGTACAGATATGAGGTGCATTAGGGTGCAAGAAGTCTGGGGGAGAAACAGATGAATGAAGGGATTAGGTGTTTAGAAATAAAGTAGTACGTGAGAGGTAAAGAAAAGGAATAAGGAAATGTCATAGGCCTGCCTAAAAATAAAGTATTTTTAGGACATGCTTAAAACGGTGCATGTTGTGAGTTTTTCTGATTGTGCGAGGTAGCACAACCCAGAAGACTGAGGCAGCACAAGAAAATACTTGGAGACGAGACTGGGAGGTGCGGATTACGGAGGATGTTGATTTTAGATCAGTGGGAGAACGTAGATCACGGGTAGGGTGATAATCACCAGATATTGTCATCACTTCGTCCACCATGAGCCTCTGTTGGGAAAGCTCTATATTCTCATTAGTTCTGGAAATGTTTTATAGGTAATAATTTAGTTCTGTGTATCCTCCTCGTTATAGTCCCAGCCTATCACATCACATTACTGATACCTCCCAACATTCTAATCCCCAGTCGTCGGAAATTACTAAGCCACGCCTCCATTACGAGAAACACCCACAACACAGCCCAGAACTGCCCAATTTGGAATCATATTTGCATAAGCCCCACCCCTTTTAGGTCCGTTTCATGGGACATTTCAGAGAAATCAGGAAGTGGTTCATGGGACAATCCAGTGAAAACGTTACGTTCGGCAGGTACGATATTACTTATCACTGGTGATGAATTGGATGGAGCGAGAATCTTCCATTCTTCATATGATAAAGAGACTGATTGTTATTATAAGAAGTAGCGGCAGTTGTTCTAGTTCACATTGTGTGGATAAAAACCTGTCGGCCGTGTCATTGGTGACAATATATTAGGGAGTTGTTGCTTACGCCATTTCCTAATATTTTATGAATCTCGCTCCCCAGGCTGACGGTGGAGTAGGAACAATGTCCATTATAGTAACAGCTGATCTTATAGACTGTGTGTGTTTTACAGAACAACAAGAGGACAAAGAACATCTCCAACATCTTCCAAGTGCTGAGAAACATCTTGGGCAGAATAAGGAAGGAGTTGGATTTAACGCCTCTAAGACCAACACGTTTACAGAGAGCGCCAGTTATTCTTCACCAATGCAGGAATTACACAAACATCTTCTGGCGTATTTCGAAAAAGCTGCATCTTCTCCCAAATAAAAAGAAGGTAAGAACGTGAGAGTTTCTTATGTCTCCATAAACCTCTTTGTAAACTTTATGGTTGTCCTGAGATGTGGTCATCTAGTTACAGACTGCCACTTACTGTGACCTGTATTCTGCAATGGGAGATAGACCATAGTTATAATATCTACAGTGTCCTGATGGGGGGCAGTGAAGGAGCAGCGAACTGTAGAATCCCCCGGCTGCCCCGCTCATTATAATCTATGGCCATGTACATAGATCACTCCTCGCTGTGCTGCTAATTCCAGTTGTACTCGGCTCACAACATACAATGCAGGTGAAGTAACGTTATCACTCCATCTTCTGAGACCTTGTTGTGTCCATCGTCGTTTTATCCAATGTGAAGTATGTAAGTCTTCAGACTGCACATGTAATGGTGAGAACGATGATGAGGATGGTGACTATGATCCGGATTATCGCAGCAGGTGGAGCAGCAATGCAACCAACAAAACCTTATTTGAATCCTCAAAACTTTTGTAAATCAAAATTGGACGTGTTACCCATAAAAAGATTTCCTTTTCCAACCGGCCGTGGATTCAACGGCAGCAATAGCAGAATTGTGCCCTGTCCAAACCTTCCTCGAAATTGGCGTTTATCCCCTTCCACTTCAACCTGCAGTAACTCAGACTAGATCACGGCTGGAGCTTCTAGTAGCGCGGACGTATCAGATGTGTCCTTGGCTACTAAACCGTCTTCCTGCAAAAGGGTGAAAGGCTATGGACAGATTTGCGGTGTATGTATTCTATTAAATAAAACATATTTACAATTGAAACCCGCGCCAATTTTCCATTACTGCTCCGTACTATGAAACACTAACACACTTGTATCGGCGGTTCACAGTATTACAGCCTAATCCCATTTACTTGAATAGGAGACTGTAATACTGGGAACCGCCGATACAAGTGTGTCAGTGTCTCACAGCAAAGAGCAGCGGCAAAAATGAAGGGGAAGCAGGACTTGCATGAGCTCCGCGGCCCCCTCAACGCAGCAGATTGGTAGGGCCGGCTCTAGGTTTATGTGGGCCTTTTTTTTTTCTTTATCAAAGTTTATTACATTTTTCAGTACAAATATACAATAGCAATGTAATTGCACATAAAACGAGTGGCAGTTCAACTGAACCACTTCAAGTTAACGCAGTTGAATACAATACAAATGCAATACAAGTAGAGTACATGTAATGTCAGCAGCAAAAAAGTTTTCATTGGCATATGAATCATAAAATGGAGATGCAAATAGAAAGGGGGAGCGGAGAAGGAAAGCGAACAAGAGAAAGGTGAAAGGTGAGGAGGGATGGCAGCGACCCAAGATGCGCTACTGGCCAAAGAGATTCAAGTGTGTTCTTCCAGCCAACGGGAAGAGAGCATCACTCTCTGTAAACAGAATCCAACTCTTCCAGGTAGTTAGGAATCTGTCATGTTTGCCATTGTCCCCTGCCAGGAGGCCCTCCATTCTCATGATATGATTCAGCTCGGTTACCCATTCACGAAGAGAAGGGCATCCCGTAGATTTCCAGTGCCTAGGGATCACACACCTGGCTGCAGTAAGAAAATGTCTGAAGATACCTCTTTTCAGAGCTGTGACATTACCTGGCAAAAGGGACAACAGTCCGACAGCAGGCTCGATGGGTATTTGGGAGTCAAACAAAACATTATATAGTTCGAATATGTTAGTCCAAAATGGGACATTCCCACCATATGTGTAGCAGAACCTAAAGCAGAAAGCCATCGCCAGCATTGATCAGACACGGAGGGAAAGGCTCTGTGTAGCAAGACCGGATATCTGTACCATCGTGTGAGAATCTTAAAATTATTTTCCTGAGCATAGCAAGCTGAGGGCAGTTTATGCGTAAGCAAAAATTTTTTATACCAATCCTCATCCTGAATATGAAACCCTATTTCACGATCCCACGCCTGTACGTATCTAAGCTGCGAGAGCTCTGGGGGAGCACGAAGGAATGCATGCAGTGTTGATAAAGGTTTATAAGGCATAGAGGGTAGCAATAGAAAAAGTTTCTAGGTTTATGTGGGCCTTTGGGGGGACAGAGCCTTAGTGGGCCTCTTTGTGGTGCAACTCATGTAGTGGGAGAAAAACGGCAGAAAAAAGACACCAAATATGAAAAGTTAGGCCCCCATTTGTCCTATGTATCAGTTAGGCCCCCTTTGTTCCACCATAGAGAAGTTAGGCTCCTTATATATCCCAATATAGGGGTTAGGCCCTCAGTTTGTGCCCCAATACAGAAGTTAGGCGGCCTTCATGCCACCATATAGACGTTGGGCCCACTTTATGTCCCCATATAGAAGTTAGGCCCCCAGTTTGTGCACCTATATACAAGTTAGGCCCCCTTTATGCCCCCATATAGAAGTTAGGCCCCCAGTTTGTGCCCCCATATAGAAGTTAGGCCCCCAGTTTGTGCCCCCATATAGAAGTTAGGCCCCCAGTTTGTGCCCCCATATAGAACATAGGCCCCATTTGCGCCAATAAAAAAAAAGCTCTCCTTACCCATTCCCACGACGAGCTGATGGGTCCTATTGCTCCTGCCGGTTTCATTTTTCTGACCGGGAGCAGTGGCTATTACGTCACGGTGAGCTGATCACGTCATCTGTGCCGGGACACTGATGACCCTTGCATCTGCAAAGCTTACCTATGCAGTTCGGAGCCAGGGGACAACGGAGAATCCTCTGGTCTTCTGTTGGGTCAGTACGCCGCCGCATTCGCTGCAATGTAAAGTGAAATTGCAGCTGGGCAGCGTAAAGCACCTGGCGGTTGAGTGGGCCCCCCCAACAGCAGTGCTGACGCCGGCCCTGGTGCCGAGAGTCTGACAACCACTGATCAAATATTAATGTTCAATTTCTTCTAATTGCAAAACTCCTTTAATCTCAGTTGTCAGCTTAGATTAGCGTTCAGGAGAGCAGAGGGGCTGGAGAATGAGCCGCCAGTAAGATCGTCCAAAATGTTTTCATTAAAACCACTTGAAAAAATGTGTTATATAATAAAATACATACAGTGCAATGAGAAAATCCTGCAAAGCAGTCCATAGCTTTAAGATATAAATCTGAGCACTGATTGGTTGCTATGGGCAATAAGGTCAGATTTTATGTTAGAGTTTTGATATTTGAGGCCCATGGGTGACTTTAATAGTTCACAATCTGTAAATATTCCTGTTATTGACCGTCCAATGTTATAAAGTAGAACGGTATAAAATGTGAATGATCTGATAATGTATTTATACCTCATTAAGCTTCTCATTTTGTTTTATCTCAACAACAGCATGACGCCATGGACATTATAATAGACATAACCACTTCTCAACACCATAAGACGTCATCTTGGATTGTCCATGGCTGCACTGGTTATAGAGGCCTTAATTTCCACACAAGGCAAATATGAACAAAACAAATGTGTCAATACTTTAAAGCTCTTCAGACTTTCACCGCAATGAGCAGCAGGGCTCTGCTTTGCTCAAGACGTAACTATAATGTTTTTAAACAACCACAAATGGAATTTTTGCATGCAGAATCGAGGACACCACACACCATGAAGTCCACATGTATGCATCTGACAGGATACCAATAGTAGGTGGTAGTAGTAGTCATATATACAAATCCGCCATGATCTACCCTGTTACTGATTCCAGTGGTTCAAACATTTATAGATTCTTTACCGATAATTGAGGGAACTGGACTTGGGGTTTCTGCTGTTCCAAAGCTTGCATTGAGAAAGAAAACAAGACCAACCTCACAGACTCAGTCAAATGGAACTTTCTCTGACCTTTTCCTCGAAAAACATCCCAAGGAATAGCATGCTTCTTTTGGAGAAAAAAGTACCAGCAAACCTAGGTCCACCTCAAAGGAATTTTTTTCTGTGCCTGTGGCTCGGCTGAGTCACAGTGCCAACCTGGACTTGACCAATCTTTGGACTATAGATCCAATATACCCGAAGTCCTTGTGAAACAACCTCACAAGGAAAGACAAATCTCGCTACCTGCGGCTCGGCTGAGTCACAGTGCTAAACCTCAGAAGAAATGACAAATGTCTCTGGATGTGGCTCGGCTGAGTCACCGTGCTAATCCTCACAAAAAATGACAATTGTTTCTGCCTGTGGCTCGGCTGAGTCATAGGCTTAACATCACAAAGAAATGACAATTGTCTCTGCCTGTGACTCGGCTGAGTGACAGTGCTAATCCTAGAGATAAGTGCTACCTGCCACCGATTTGTGGTAACTACCAACATTACGCATGGTAAAAACTTAAATACCCTTCATCACCATTACCAACAGAAAAGACTGCAGTTGCACAGTGTCTTCAGATAAAAGAAGGATTTTAAATAATGGCATGTCCATGACTGCTTTTGGTTACATCTTGCATATATTCATACATGTATACCAACTTTATGTAAAAAATGTTGTAGTCATGTTATTTTAATAAAAATGTTAACACCTAAACATAGTGTGTTCTTATACAATTAGAGATTTACTATATAGTAAACTGTCTTTACCCTGAAACTTGCTGGTATACCACACATTCTGGATTATTAGATAGGTACAGGGAAATGCTGTTGAAAGTCATGAACACGAATCAGAGGCTGATTCTGGATTAAAATCTAGAGTGAGGCTGAATAAAGTGATCAGACACATGCAGAATAAACAAAACTGTAATCCAATGACTCGCAGGGGATGTCTTCTGTGATTTAGAGTCATTCACTTTACTTCTCTACCCCTATGATTACTTCTGATAACTAAACCGTTTGCTGCCCAGAAATCTTTGGCCCCTCTTACAGCCTATTCCCACCTTCTATAGCAACACAAATTCAGACTCCAGACCAGACCTATGACTAAATCCAGACACCAAACCCATAGATAAATTTAGAAACACCCCAAAATTAATTAGTCCCCAGACCAGACCCTCAAATTAATTCAGACTTCAGACCAGAGGCCTAAATTAATGCAGACCTTAGACTAAACTCCTAAATTACTTCCTACTTAAGATCAGACCCAGGGCCGGCCTTAGTTTGCATGGCGCCCTGTATGGGATTCTCTATTTCTTCCCTCCACAAACCAAAAATTAACCACATATATTATAGACATTCACAAACTGAACCATATATACTGCACATACATAGAGGGAAATATTTAGACCATCAGGCAAATATATACAGACATTCTGGAATATATACATACAAAAAGGTAAAAATATACGCATACATACATATACTGTATATACAAACACACACAGAGGCAGATAAATTCACCGACCGGAACATATACAAATACATAAAAGGCACATGTATACAAGCACAAAGACATGTTCACATAGTAAATTCACATATTTACTACATTATCTGCATTGTGTATATGTGGCCTGCAGTCCTATGTAACACCACAGATAACACACAGTAATAACTCTCTGATTACATATAATGTAGTAGTGTTACCTGCAGTCCTATGCAACACCACAGATAACATAGTGATAACTCTGAGCACAGATAATGTAGTAGATTTTATCTGCAGTCCTATGTAACACCACAGAACACACTAACTATACCTACACATATATAAACACACACACACACACACACACACACACACAGAGGCATACATATATAGACACTAACATAGAGGCATATGCACACAAACACAGACACGTAGACACTATTACCATCTCTCCTTGCTGACAGGCTTACAAATTTCTTGCAGGACGGGTTAATTCAAGCTCCCAACCAGCCCCCTACATCGATTCAGATCCCAGACCAGACCCCTATATTAATTCAGACACCAGACCTGACCCCTTAAATAATTAGACCCTAAGTTAGACCCAGTGGCGTAGCTGGCAGGGGTGCGGTGGTTCTCGGCCCACTGAGATGATGGGACCAGCCGAGATGGTGGGCCCGCTGCTCCACCGCCCCCCCCCCCCCACCACCATGACTGGTGCGGCCACGCTGTATTATTATTCAAGCTAGCAGACGTGTCGCATGCTAGGCACGTCTGCTAGAACACGCACGCCGCTGACGCTGTACGTCAGGAGCAGAAGAAGCCTGTGTGTGAGGAGAGGGTGAGTAAGCACCCCTCCCTGATGAAGTTATATAGTTAGGGTTTATATACAGGGATAATGGCTGGTATATACAGGGATGATGGGGGTTAATACAAGGATAATGGCTAGACAACCCAGACGAGCACAGACGGGTTCGTTCAGATAAAGGCATAATGAGGAAGGTTTCTGCCAGACAAATTAATAGGATTAGGAGAGCAGCTGCTAAAATGCCATTGCAAAACAGCAAACTGCCTCTGGAGTCCCGCGAACTTCAAGGTTTAGGATCCTCCAGAGGTTTGCAGGTGTGCATAAAGCTATTATTCGGCCACCCCTAAACAATGCTCACAAGCAGAAACGGTTGCAGTGGGCTCAGAAATACATGAAGACTCATTTTCAAACCGTGTTGTTTACTGATGAGTGCCGTGCAACCCTGGATGGTCCAGATGGATGGAGTAGTGGATGGTTGGTGATTGGCCACCATGTCCCAACAAGGCTGCAACGTCAGCAAGGAGGTGGCGGAGTCATGTTTTGGGCTGGAATCATGGGGAGAGAGCGGGTAGGCCCCTTTAGGGTCCCTGACGATGTGAAAATGACCTCTGCAAAGTACGTAGAGTTTATGACTGACCACTTTCTTCCGTGGTACAAAAAGAAGAATCGTGCCTTCCGTAGCAAAATTATCTTCATACATGACAATGCACCATCTCATGCTGCAAAGAATACCTCTGTGTCATTGGCTGCTATGGCCATAAAAGGAAAGAAACTCATGGTGTGGCCCCCATGTTCCCCTGACCTCAACCCTATTGAGAACCTTTGGAGCATCCTCAAGCAAAATATCTATGAGGGTGGGAGGCAGTTCACATCAAAACAGAAGCTCTGGGAGGCTATTCTGACATCCTGCAAAGATATTCAAGCAGAAACTGTCCAAATACTCACAAATTCAATGGATGCAAGAATTGTGAAGGTGATATCAAAGAAGGGGTCCTATGTTAACATGTAACTTGGCTTGTTAAGGTTTTTTTGGATTGAAAGAGCTTTTGCTTTCTGTAAATATGACCTCCTGATGCTGCAAATTCAACAAATTACCATTTTACTTCTCTTTACAACCTTTAAAATGTTTTGATCTCTGTTGTGCATAATAATGTGAAACAGTGCACTTTGAGTTTTTTTACTTCTAAAAAAAAAATCTGTTATCATTAGGAGATTTATTCAATAAAATTCGCATTATACTCCAACGGTTGATGGCTTGAAGATTATACTGACTGTCATTTGCATCGACTATTTAGGAAAATCAGCGAAAAATAACATTTGCATAATAATTTGGAATGCGGTGTAAAAGTCAATGGGCAGCAGCCCCCCCCCCCCTCCAAAAAAAAAACAACAACCACCATTCCATCTGAGCCAAAAGGTAACAAGGAGTAGACATGTAATAAAGCTCTTAAGGCTGCGTAAACCTTTGAAGACTAAGGCTGGGTTCACACAGAGTTTTTTGCAGGCGGAAAATCCGTTTGGAAGTTTGAGGCAGATTTTCCTCTGCCTGCACGCCGGCCATTGAGCGCCGCGGGCATAAAACGCAGCGAAATTCGCTTTCTCTGTCTCCCATTGATGTCAATGGGAGGTCAGAGGCGTAATCGCGCAAAGCTAGGGCATGTCCCTTCGTTCTCCCGCGAGAAGCTTTTACCGCCCGCGGGAGAAAACCGCCCCCGCCTCCCATTGAAATCAATGGGAGGCATTTTCGGCCGTTTTATGCAGAGCGGTTTCCGCGTCAAAATACTCTGTGTGAACATACCCTTACATTGTTTTATATAAAAATAAATTTAAAAAATAGAGCATTTACTTTTTAATTGGCTTTTATTAAAAAAAAAATAATTTTGTAACTTTTTGAGACACAACTTCTATGTATCTTGCACTCAAACCCAAATCCGTTAGGTCAGCGGGACTGACGGCTGCGGTGACAGCGGGTCCTTCGTGTTTCTGACACTCAGGATCCACCTGTTATCGATCACATCTAATTTATGTGATCGATATTAGATGGATTGTGTGTGACAGGACCCCCACCGATCTAATATTAACCCACTCGTACCTGGAAATTTCACTTTCTGGGGGACAAACAGCCAATATGGCAACGAAGAACGGGGTAAGGCATTATTCACACAACCGTTTTCGGTCCGTGATATAAGGACCGCATGTCGGCCGCATTTCCCCGACCGAACACAGTTGAGGGAGCCGGGCGCCTAGCATCATAGTTATGTGTGACCCTAGGTGTCCCAGCCTCCCCGCGGAAATACGGTTCCCGTACTTACCCTTAAATTTAGAGGCGGAAAACCCATCTTAACCTAGTCCTGCTTACACAGCTGGACAAGGCCTGTCAATTCCATAGATAGTCACATGACTTACAATAACACCGGAACCGTCTGTAAAATTAAAGTCATTTTTTTTTTTATTACATTCATGGCAATTTAGATGCAAACTTGTTTTCTGGTACAACGAGACGGGCGTTTTGTCTACGAGTATAATACAGAGTTTTAGTTATAAGTGTGATGTTTTACATATATATTTGACCTTTTCAAGGAATATCAAAGGTTTAAATATTACAACTAAGACGACATATGTACATTTTATGGCTGTATATTACAAGACATTTCTGAAACGGTGAATTCACTTTTACAAGGCAAAAATTTGAATAACATTTTTAAAAAACCTCTAAGAATTTATAGATTTATTCCATTTAAATAAATTTGAAATTGTGAAATTAAATTTTTCATGGGATTGTTGGGTTTGGAGAATCCCCATTAGCATTGCGGGTGCCTCCTCAAGAATAGATGAGGACTCCCCCCTGTCAATAAGGAGACGTTAAATCCAATATGCGCCTGAGGTCCACCAGCGCTTCGAGCCAGCGTGTGATGTTGGTCTCTAATAGAGGGGACGATGACAACATTATAGAGGTTATCAGCGTCACAGGTTGTGTTTAGTATTGCAGCTCAGTTCCATTCACTTCAAAAGGAGCTGCAATACCAGATACAACCCATGGACAGGTGTGGCGCTGTTTCTGGAAAAAAACAGTCACGTTTTTCTAATCCTGGACAACCCCTTTAACATGTTTGAATAGGACTGCCGGATCAGACTACATGGGGATTGTTTGTAGTCTGCAACCATGAAGACACATAGATCTGCATAGATGCTGTATACACATAACGGTAAGAGATTTTTAATCAAGACTATTTGCAAAGTAGCTTTATTTGTTATTTTAGATGCATTTAGACAAATATAAAAATGGCGCAAAATTGGACATACCCTGCAAGTTATTTTATAAAAAGTTTATATTGGTCTCGATAGTCACCACTTTGTAAACTGAAACAAATTTCAGTCAATCAATTCAGTAAAAAATAAAGAATTTCCCGACACAACAGACACCCAGTAATTATTGGGCACCTCTGTTACCAGGAAAAGAAGACCCGTCCAAAAAAATGGATGCCAGTTCATGCAATGGGTTACATTAATATTTGTATTTAAAGTGGTACAAAATAAAAACAATTCAGAAAAAATATATTTGCGTTTCTCGTAGAAGTGAATCCACCAGGAACACGAAGCTAATGGCGGAATAAATAAAATACACACTACATTGTAACCGTATACTCAGGCGTCAAAGATTTTTTTTTTTTTTTATAATTTCCTGTACATTTTTTTTTTCTTTTGGGGGGGTGGGGGGTTATTTCATGTTGGGGAATATAGAGGCAAAAACATGAGATGACGTTGAATTTAAACAAAAGTAAAAACATTCAGAGAAAAAGAAATCTTATTTGTACCAGATTGTACCGGTCTCGTAACAGCCCCAGACAAAGATACGATATATACACCACGTCTTCCCCAGTCACATTCCTGCCTCAAGTGCTCAAAGGGTTAACGGTTACGGTTCATTTTTTTTAATTTCATTTTCATCTACAGTCAATGAGTTTTTGGGTTTGCCAAGAGTTTCCCACCACTGCAACTTATCGCACACCCCCAAAGATATTAAAGGGGTCTTCCGGGAATACATATTGACGTCTTCTCCTTAGGTAAAGCCACCAATGTGTGATCGGTGGCGGTCCAATCATTGATCGCCAGAACAAAGTGCCGCGATGCTTCAGGATCACAGGGGTCAGGCCCCCACTGATCACACATATCCTAAGCCTAAGGACAGGACATCAATGTGGATCTTATGAACCAAAAAACAATCTATGTTTTGGGTGGAGTTACCTTTTTGCTCTAGATATGGCTCATTCCCAATCTTTAGCGGGGGAGGCGTGTTCTGGAAAGTGCAATATGCAAATGCCTTACGGAGCAAAGCTTCTTCTTATTTTAGGAAAACATAGATTGAGTACACCCAAATCTACGTAACCTTTCTCTGCCCTCGGATCAGTGCCAATTTGGTCTTGAGCTTCATTCTCTGCACTTTCTCTCTCAGGCCTTCCTCTCAGTATACAGATACCATACCACTTGTAACGCCTGCGGTCGCTGACTGCTGGCATTCCCCACTTACCGACCGCAAGCTTCTCAGGACTTGCCGCCGTCTCCTCCTCCAGAGACGCCGGCACACACTGCTCTCCCCTCCTGTGGTTACTCCTAGGGTGCACCGGCAACTTAGTCCCTGTCCAATCCCTACACACCCGGGACATTAAAAAGTACTCTGCCCACTTCCACCATGCCTGAGCAATGTTGTGTCTTCCCTATCCGATTTGTCCTGCAAATGGTTCCTTAGCTGTATCCTGTTTCCCGAATCCAGTGTCTGTGTTTAGTTCTAGCGCCTAAGTCGAGTGTCCTAGACGACTTCATCATCTGTGTCTGTTGCCCGTGCCAGTGTCCGAGACAACTTAATCATCTGTGTCCGGTGCCCGTGCCAAACCGAGACGACTTCACCATGTGTCCGGTGCCAGTGCCAAACCGAGACGACTTCACCATGTGTCCGGTGCCCGAGAAAACTTTACCATCTGTGTCCAGTGCCCGTGCCAAGCTGATTGTTAGCCAACTCCAATGTCCGAGACGGCTGCACTACTTTAGTCCGGTGTTGCAGCCACACTTCATTATCCTGCACGGGCCTTCTTCCCCATGACTGCCTGGCATATACCCACTTGTGACCTACCAGGTACTTTAGCATTAGTGACTCTCTCAGACTCTGTTGAATAGCAGCTGCTTCGTTACAGCGGAGTCACCCAAGTGGGTCCACATACCTGCAAGTTACCACTTACAATCTTTTTTGTCTTTCCCCACAGTCACCCTCTTGTTTTGATCCTGAACCATCAAAAATCCTGAAGCAGCAAAAATTCTTGTGCACTTTTCTCAAGCTCCAAGTTGCAAAGTGAGAAAAAACGACGCCAAACCTGTGCAGCATGTAGAGGCAGTCTATTGTATAGCAGATAGAAGAACTTCATGTGATTACTGAAGCGCATGTACTAAAGTGATGGTCACCCAGACATGAAATCATGTGGTTACTAAGAAACTTAAATTAGCTGAAAGAAGGGACATAAACCAATTCTGGAAGGTATCAATTTCCAGTCAATCTATGGGTTTGCAGTGGAGAATTCAAGGTATGTGCCCCTTCGAATATCTTTTTACAAGTCAATGAGACATGTCAGAAAATATTATCGCTGAGGGTCCATGAGCCAAGATTCCCACCGATTTCTAGAATAACGGAGCGCTGTGCTCCTTAGTGACTAAAGAGGTTTCCAAATCTCCAAGTAACCGGGCAGTCAACGGGTCTGTAGTTCCCCGTATCTCTTTCAGGAAAAATTAGGTTCTCCAAGTATATTGGGAAGGTTTAGAGGGTTTTCTGCCCAAGGACTATTGAATACCTTTTAATAAGTATTTATGATACAACAGATTAGAATGTTGAAACTTTATTGTAAAATAAATTAATCTCATCAAAGCAAATTCTACCCTCTCCAACCAAAAACAGAACGAAAAAACAGAAAGCCACATCTACCATGACATCACCATCCAGTCATCACTCTCAACCACACATTTGTCTGGGGCTGTAACTTTGGTAACTCCAGCGGGGGCCACATTTTCGGAATCCCTAGGCTACACTGATATCGTCATTACTTAAATAATTTTCACATTGGGAGAACAGTAGGCAGCCTATGGCCCACCGAACCCTAGCGTGCCACAGGCTACCTGAATCACGGAGGATTGACCAGGGGCACGGAAAATAAAAAACACGATACAGCCGATATATTTTTGGTTTTAGATTAGAACCCTACGATCTACAAAATAAGAAAAAAAAACAAAAAGACAATAAACAAAAACAAAAAAAGAACAAAGCCTCTTCCCCCCTAACATTACATACAAAATTCAAGTGCAATTTAAAATATTAATTATACTACACACTTTGCTCTCTTGCCATAATACTCGTTTGCAGGTAGTTTCTTAAACCAACTGGAAAAACAAGAAAGCGACGACTTCTCGTGACTTAAAGAAGTTAAAAAAAAAAAGTTCTTAAGCCAACAAAAGGGGTGATGAATGCATAATTCTTACTCTGTGAAGACCCCAATACTGTCCATGAGGTGCCACTGCAGGGGCCCGGGAACCTTTCGTGCTAGATAGGAACGGATACGTCCTGTATGTAACGGAACAGTCACCATATACACGTTGTGGAGAGAATATCTTGACTATTGGAAATGACGTCAGTGCAAAAGGAGGGCAGATACTTTTAATGACGGTGTTTGGTAGCAACGTCAATGGTATCCATTCTCCGTTATGATAATGTCATTGAAGAGGACGGTATGTAAGCCGGGACAATGAGGTCCCAAATGTGATTAAAAAAAATACCTAAAATATCAAGATACAATGAGGATACTGTGATATGGAGTTCGGAGAATCTTGAATTCTAGCCAAAAGATTGCACTTGCTCACTGAGCCACCCGGCTTCCTGTGTGGAGGCGGATAATCCCGGTGGTCTATGGAAAGGTTTCGTGTCACTGTACACAGCAGCTTACCTACTTTTCGAGAAGAACTTGATATTGCAGCTTTGAAATGAAGGTGCCGGGTGTGGCAGGAGAAGGTTTCTAGAGACGTGACGATTTTGTACCTTGGTTATATCAGAAAGCTGAAAAAGAAGATCACTCGGAGTGGCGTCCATCAAATAATTTTTCAAATAAGCCCTTTTTTTTTTTTTTTTTTTAAATCTTTCGAATAAATGGGAAGATTAAGACTTTAAAATAAGTCTTTTATGCAGAATTGTTACTACTGCAAAGAGAGATGAAGTATTTAGAAGAATATGGATTAAAACCAAATTAAAAAAAAATTAAAAAACAAAAACACTAATTAAAAAATAAAAGCTATTTATAAGGCCGTAAAAATCTGGAAACTTTTGAGCGGAGTAGTTTAATAAAGGATCTTGGAAACATCTCCTTAGATTCCTGTGCTGTGTATTTGAAATAATTTTGGGGATGTGCTAAGACGTCAAAGAGAGCCTTGATCAACTTCTTGTCCTGCAGAACCCAAAGACAAAAACAGAATTATTTCAGTGTGACCGTGTCAGGGCCGAGACATCCATTCATTTATCGTCTATAATCACTGGTTCCTTCATTTCAATCCGTAAACCTAAGTCGTCTATTGATGTCTATGGACGTTCCTATCGTCTGGCCACTAAAAAAAGTCATCATGGGACCATCAGCAGCGAGTTCAGGAAATTGATATATTATGATGGTTTGTCCACCGATCAGTTTTCTGCAGTCAAGTCCCGATGTTCAAAAAGTGTTTTCAGATATAGATAGATAGATAGATAGATAGATAGATAGATAGATAGATAGATAGATAGATAGATAGATAGATAGATAGATAGATAGATAGATAGACAGATAGATAGATAGATAGATAGATAGATAGATAGATAGACAGATAGACAGATAGATAGATAGATAGATAGATAGATAGATAGATATGAGATAGATATGAGATAGATATGAGATAGATAGATAGATAGATAGATAGATAGATAGATAGATAGATAGATAGATAGATAGATAGATAGATAGATAGATAGATAGATAGATAGATAGAGATAGATATGAGATAGATAGATAGATATGAGATAGATAGATAGATATGAGATAGATAGATAGATATGAGATAGATAGATAGATATGAGATAGATAGATAGATAGATAGATAGATAGATAGATAGATAGATAGATAGATAGACAGATAGATAGATAGAGATAGATATGAGATAGATAGATAGATAGATATGAGATAGATAGATAGATAGATATGAGATAGATAGATAGATATGAGATAGATAGATAGATAGATAGATAGATAGATATGAGATACATAGATAGATATGAGATACATAGATAGATATGAGATAGATAGATAGATATGAGATAGATAGATAGATAGATAGATAGATAGATAGATAGATAGATAGATAGATAGATAGATAGATAGATCTATGGGATCTTTGTCAAGTAAATAAATATATTATGCTCACAAACTTTGTGGGTGTTTTGTGAAGTTTCACTTTAACCCTTTACCTGCCAAGGACGTATCGCCTACGTCCCGGCAGGAGGGAACTTCAGTAGCAAAGGACATATCTGATACATTCTTTCTACTAGCAGCTCTAACTCAGGCTTGGTCGCAGCTAGAGATGTGATCTCAGTCTTGTTTGAAAGCTAAGATTCTGGGCTTTCAAACAAATCCTGGATCGCAGCTCTTACCTGAGTTAGAGCAGATTGAAGCATTTATTTTCAGCTTTCACTTAATCCTGTGCGGAGGAGGTTGGCAGTGAGGGACGTTCTGGCAACAAGAGAGAGAGGAGGAGAAGCTGTCATCCTCCTCCTATCCCTGTATGGCTGTAGATGACCCCAGGGGGAGGGGTAACAAACTTTTCTTCGTGTTATCACCCACTTATCAATCAGAAAACATACCTATTTTTTAGGAAAGGAGTGAGAAGAAGACGAATAGCTCATCTAAGTCACCGCTCTGCGCCTAATCAGACCATTTATTGGCTCCATGACCCAGAAATTTCCCAGCGTCCATATTGCAGCCTCAAATAAGTCGCACCACATACAAACATCAATAAACTTTGTACATTTTACACTGTCCCTATCCTGTCCTTGACCGTTATTTAGCGAAAAATTTGACATTTATTTATTTTTAGGTCTTATTTGAACATGTCAAAAAAGTTGGAAAATTAGCCTGGCTACCAAGGGCAAACGTCTCTAAACCCAAAAGAGTTTAGTAACATTGTTAGCAAAGGCATACAGAACATGGATTATATCTAAATTGACCCTAAATATTTTTATTTTGATAGACCTGGATCTGGTCCTGGTCAAAGACCATGACGTGATCAGAAAAAATACTTACCTAGGAGAGTCCTCCTCACAGGGCAGAATCTGCAGGGCAAGTTTTAGGGGTCGATATACTGGATAATCGTTCAGGGTCCCCTGTTTCCTAGGGAACCCCAGGAGAAAACTAAAACCATCCAGTAACATTTAGCAGTGTATGATGGTATTATTTAGGAATTGAAATGCGTGGGAACTATTTGTCAGGGCTTGTGCACACATAGCGGAATTGCTGATGGAAAATACGCATAATACAGTAGCAGCAAAGTGGGTGAGATTTAACAAATCTCATCCACACGCTGCTTAAAAATTCAGACCTGAAATTGACTTGCGGTATTTTTCGTACCACAGCATGTCAATTCCTGCTGCGGAAAGTGGACAGAATTGCTGCGTTTTTCAGAGGAGACGTCACCATCTCCCAACATTGAGAAAAACGCTGCAAAATACGCACCATTTTCTGCAGCGGAATGTCTGCTACCTTCAACGGAATTGCTGCAGAAACATTCTGCTGCATTCCGTTACGTATGGACAAGCCCCGATGTGGGCTCTTTAAAGGTGTATGTTTTGGATGATGTATATTAATTAGGCGCTATATGGCATAATTAAATGGGCTGAAATTATGAGAAAAACTGTTAAGTGGTTCCAACCCCATTTGCTATAAAATCTGTGTGCCAGGGGAAGGCCAAAACGCCACCCTGGCTTGGCAAGGGCATTTAGAAACAGGGCCAAAGTGGCAAACGAACTCTTTGCTCAGGGTGCTTCCCCCTAGGCGAGCAGGTCCCTTCTCCCATTAATTTATGTGTGTGGAAAGAATGGCACCTAGATTGGTCAATGTCTTACACACCCCCCGTCATGTATTACCCACACAACATAATACGATGTGATCTGATAGAGGGCTGATCTTTCAGTGTACTTAATGGGGACCCTTGCCCTCTGATTCTTCCTTTGATTACCAAAACTTGATCCTGTAGTCAAATTTAAAACAAAAAAAATCTGATTACGTACTTTCAAAATTTCTTGATGGTTCTCTGAAGCGTATAATCTTCCATCACGGACAATATCTTCTATTAATTGTTGGTAATCCTCTGTGAAATAAAGAGCAGATGGAATAACCATAATTAGATACGGTTTATCATTTAGAGCGGATCTGAAATTGGGACCATCCATCTGTAATGGGACATTTATGATGCCAAGTTCCACATTTGCTTCCGTACCCGGGGGATCTGGATCATCAGACCGATTGCCTTTGTCTCTCGAACACTCATTGAAATTAGTTCTCAGCATCGGAGTGCTTCTTAATGATTGCCGAATAGCTGATCTTATACTCAACTAAAGGATCAAATTATAGGATCATTTTAGTATCCAAATATGCGGCAGAGCCGAGTTTTATCATTTGTCACCACTCATGTTATCTGTGTTTTTGCATAGGACTGCAGGTAAACCTACTGCGTTAGTTTAAAGGGCTGTATCATTGTGTAATGAAATGTTATACAATTTTCTATAACATTAAGAGCCTGTTCACACCTGCGTTGGTATTTCCGTTGTTCTGCTCCGACAGAGAAGAACAACAACGGAAATACCGGAAGCGCCATTTCCGTTGTACCATGGACGCCACCGGCAGCCGACGGAACCCATTGATTTTAAAGAGTTTCCGTGATTTTGTTTCTGGAATTTTCGGCTTGATCTGCGACAGAGATGTGAACAGGCCCTAAGACATCTGTTTGTTGTAACTAATTCTTTCATTCGGAGGCTAAAATCCTGTACAGGCCTAGTCCTGCTCACATAGCTGAAGGTTTGTAGTAATGAGAGAGCGAGAGAATGAGAGAGAGCGAGAGAATGAGAGAGCGCGAGAGAATGAGAGAGCGCGAGAGAATGAGAGAGCGCGAGAGAATGAGAGCGAGCGAGAGAATGAGAGCGAGCGAGAGAATGAGAGCGAGCGAGAGAATGAGAGCGAGCGAGAGAATGAGAGCGAGCGAAAGAATGAGAGCGAGCGAAAGAATGAGAGAGAGCGAGGGAATGAGAGCGAGCGAAAGAATGAGAGCGAGCGAAAGAATGAGAGAGAGCGAGGGAATGAGAGCGAGCGAAAGAATGAGAGCGAGCGAAAGAATGAGAGCGAGCGAGAGAATGAGAGCAGACGAGCGAATGAGAGTGAGAAAATGAGAGCGAGAGAATAAGAGTGAGCGAGAAACGCGTAAGAGAGCGAGATGTGTGCTGCTGCGTTTAGCCCACAAATGATTGTCAAGGCTGATGCACTGTAACAAATCCTCAGCTGTGGTCAGGACTGGTTATTTAGTTATATAAAATCGGAAAACCGACTTTAACCCAATGTTTTATCATGACACATAATGCTATTAAGAGACCAACTGATTATAGGCCAGAGAGGAGTTTGGAGGTTTAGCTACTGGGAGCCCCCATGACCAGTGATTGTTGGCGAGGGTACTCCATGTGAACGTATAACAGGAAGATTAGGGGAGGGGAGCTTCATACGGGAACCCCTATATTTTCTAAGTATGCATATAATACATTAAACGGGCACATGATCGGTATTAAATGTTAGGTTGTAAACTGTTCACCGACCCCCCATCCCTATAATGGGGGATGCCCGTCCCCTTGTTCCTCCGCCTATGGACGACAGGGGTAGGTAGGAATCGTACGGAGTGATGGATGAGCATACGCACTGCCCAGTCCATACAAGTCTATGGGAGATATGGAAAATCGCCAATCACACGCATTCTAGTTACTGCTGCAGGGTGAAGGATCTGACCATAATCTAGATAGATGATAAGAAAACCATGACATGTCTGTATGTTCATCAAATAATACTATGCGATATGTAAAAAGATCATACCGTCATATGTGACGTAAGGCACTTGAAATCCTTTCCCACTGTTTCCCTCATTAGACTTGAACTGGATCCATAGTTTGCGTGACCGTGACGTGAACGCTATAGGTCGCTCGTATGTCTGGCATGTCTCATAAGTGGTGATGGACGTTGGAGAAGCTGGAAAAATAGTTATATAAATCATATGGTCACTTTATCACAAGTCTTTTCTGATATCTGAGGTATTCAGGTTGTGATTGGACTAGACTATGATGATTGTGTTGTTATAAATGCATTTAGCCCCATCTAGAGGCTGTTACCAGGAACTGAATTCTGAGGACCGGCCTTTTACCGCATTATCATTTCTTATTGGTAAGCCACAGAATCTTCAATAACATGGTGCGACTGGTGTGTCCCCCTTAAGCGCCTCAGCCACAATGTGTGCCCTCTCTTACGCGCCTCAGCCCCAATGTGCGCCTCAGCCCCAATGTGTGCCCCTTCTTACGCGCCTCAGCCACAATGTGTGCCCTCTCTTACGCGCCTCAGCCACAATGTGTGCCCTCTCTTACGCGTCTCAGCCACAATGCTTGCCCTCTCTTACGTCTCAGCCACAATGTGTGCCCTCTCTTACGTGTCTCAGCCACAATGTGTGCCCTCTCTTACGTGTCTCAGCCACAATGTGTGCCCTCTCTTACGTCTCAGCCACAATGTGTGCCCTCTTACGCGCCTCAGCCACAATGTGTGCCCTCTCTTACGTGCCTCAGCCACAATGTGTGCCCTCTCTTACGCGTCTCAGCCACAATGTGTGCCCTCTCTTACGTGCCTCAGCCACAATGTGTGCCCTCTCTTACGCGCCTCAGCCCCAATGTGCGCCTCAGCCCCAATGTGTGCCCCTTCTTACGCGCCTCAGCCACAATGTGTGCCCTCTCTTACGCGTTTCAGCCACAATGTGTGCCCTCTCTTACGTGCCTCAGCCACAATGTGTGCCCTCTCTTTAATAACCTCAGCCACGTGTGCCCTTTCTTACACGTCTCAGCCACAATGTGCCCTCTCTAACGCGTCTCAGCGACAATGTGTGCCCTCTCGTAAGCGTCTCAACCACAATGTGTGCCCTCCTTTACGTGCCTCAGCCACAATGTGTGCCCTCCTTTACATGCCCCAGTCACAAGATGTCAAGTTGTTACATGCCAATGGGCACCCTTAAAATCCTGATGTTTACAACTCTCTCTAAGCTGCTAGTGTTGAGGATTGTGACTTTCCAAATGGTGGTGAACAGTCGACCCCATTAAATCTTTGGCTGTTTCAAAAAATGGTACCATTTCACTTTCCAGTATGTTTTTGGAGTGTGGGAGCAAAGCTACATATCTGGAGGAAACCCACATAACACGGGTCGGAGATACTAGGACTATCTACACTGCTATTTAAAATGACATGCAACTTCTATTATACCCCATTGGGCATGCTGTGTGAGATTATAGTACAAAGATCACCTGATCACCAGGGGATCGCTACCCGAGCAGGATAAAAGTGGGATTACATAGTGCCCATTGAGATCAACGAGCAACCACAGAAAACAAGCTTGTGCCAAGTCCGCCAGAGAAGCAGTTGATCTTTGCAGCAATTCTCCACTCTGGATGGGGGTCCATAAACCCTAATTTGGCATACAGATAGAGGTAGTCCGTGATGGAAAACCTCTAAGCCTCCGCGTAAATGTTAACCAAAAATGTCAATGGTGTAATAAATAATTACCACTTTTTCTCATGACTAACACATCCCCGCACTCATCTTCAATTGGTAGAAAGATCTCTGGGACCACGATCAATATTCTTCTTTTTTGAGGGGGGTTTATGTTCCAGATGCACTCTACGTGGGCCGGATAATCTCCAGGGTAGTTGGGAGATTCAATATAACCTGTGTAATCTCCTAATTCCCCTCCGCAGTGCTGGTCTGTGGAGAAACCGTACAATGGTATAGACTTTTATGCAGTTATTGTGATAAGTAACGATTTAAAAGGTGAATGGACCAAACAAGGCTGAGCACGAGTCCGTGAAATGCAGTAAAATCCCACTAATTCGGCTTCTAGTGGTCTCGAACCCTGATAATCCAGCATGCTATAAAAATAATCCCCATGCTGGATTAGCGTGTTAATCACCAGATAACCCGGCAATGGTAAGGGGGTCCTGGGACAGCAGGTCCTCAGTACAAAGACCACCATACGATCTTCTGATGGGGTCTACACGAATACTGTAAACCCATATATATCGGTGATGACAAACCCATGGCGTGTGCAGTCCATAGCAGTGGTGTAAGCGCCGGCATACATATGTATATATACACATTCTACATCGGAGGAGCTTATGGAGGCCTATATACTAGGGACTGCCACCTCAGAGGACCCAACAGTATGTATATGTGTACTTATATGATAATATGCTAATGTAAAAAATTGGGATAATCCAATACCTCAACGATTTAGAGGATTTTGGATTATAAAAGTTTAACTGAATTTTAAAGAATCAAGACACATGGCAGTAAGGGACAAATAAAAGCCTCAATGCCTTTCTCTACCCACAGATTAGTAATAAGTAGTTAGAGACCGAAGTAAGACAGGCTGACTTTGAGACAGACTGGTTGCTATGGAACCACTTCCTGACAACCCTATATAAAGTATAGAGCTGTTAGGCAACATATCCATAGCAACCAGTCTACATCTTCCAGATCACTTCTTGTTGATTTCCGGATCGCACAGTGACGGGGGTTGGCATCCCGGCAACCATCAAGGTCTTCTCCAGACAATACAACTTACTTTTGCAATGTGTCACATTTGTAGAGCCATCAAAGTCAGTGCTGGTGTTCCCTGGGCAGGTTATACAGAAATTCTGCCCAAACTCTGGCTGATAAGTTCCATTCGGGCATCTGATACATCTGTGGGTTGAGGAATTGTAGAAATGTCCGGGAGAGCAGTGAACTAAAAGGAAAAGAACGGAGTGATCTACAGATTACCATGGAAAATATAGCATACTGCATTTAAGGGGTCCGCCAACTCAATAAAATGGTGCCCTAGGGGCAAGTTATGGGACAGGATGACACCATGCCCTGAATAGAAACCACATCACCCACCTTTTGTCTCACAGTCCTGGAAAGACACCGCACTTTCATACTTTGTGATCAGTCCTCCTCCACATGGAAAGCAGAGTGTGCGGCCTGGATCTGGCTGGTAAGTGCCCAGTGGGCAAGGTTTGCATGGTTTGAACCCGTCAGCAGAGTAATGTCCTGGGACACACTGTCCTAGAAGAGTGGAATAATGGTTAATGAGATTAGCCAATAGGATATAATCTAAGGATAACGGGCGGCTGTAGACAGTGTTATCTGTAGGTGGACCTGCCATCACTTACCTCCACACTCAGACAGATTTCTTGCTCCAGGAATGCCCATGCCATCGTTACTGGGACATGGCTCACATGCCAGCTGGCCTTCCAAGTCTTGGTATGTTCCCGGCAGACAGGGGACACAGTGATTGTTCTCTCCATTATAGTACGTGCCCGCACCACATGTGACTAAAAAAAGAGACACACGCTGTTACTTATAATATGGTCATTCTATACGGGTGGGGGTCTTTGATATGTGCAAACTATTAGGACATATGGACGTTGAGGGGGGGGGGAGTCATCTGAATGGCCACCAACTAATAAAGCTTTTCCCCATGCAGAAGTAATGTCTGGATTGCGGTGCCTTCCTCAGTTATAGCCGGGGTCTCGGGGGCCACAGAGATCAGCTGATCATCGTGGTGGCTCCAATATTAATGGGGTTGTCTGTTACGAGAGAGGAGAGATAGAGAGAGATAGGGGAAGCCTTGTTACTATTGCGGTGGTGCTGTATGTTAACTGGGGGTGTAATATGGAAGTATGTGAAAGGGGGCGCCATAGTGCAAGATCACGCAGGGTGTAAGCTGGCCCTGGGAAAATGCAGAGGTGTACATATAGTTACTGGTGTGCCCAATTCATAAGAATTGTATATTTCACATTACAAAACACAAGCACAATGAGTCATGTGATAAGTGACATCACAGGTCTCCATAGAGTTATATTTTACACCAGTGACATCACTATAGAACACGATGTATATCTATATTTAGCCATACCGCATTTTCCGTCCTGCTGGACCTGCCCTGTACTGCACGTCTCCTGGTTGTCGGTGCCCTTAGCGGACTTCTGAGCGACTTCATATTCTATGCCTGAGAAATGGATGTAAAACTGTTGCTTGTTGATGGACTTTCTCAGAGCCTTAATGGCGGCTTGAAGCTTCTGTTCCATCCTCTTCCGCACACAGTCGGCATTACAGGAGTCTAAGAAAAATAAAACAATTCATCTACAGAAAAAGTTCAGCAACTTTGTAAATATATTGAATCACTTATGCTGCACTGAAATTCATATATAGTCTATATTAGGCCGGGTTCACACGTAGAGTAAAACAGTAGCAGCAAAGTCGATGATATTTGAACAAAAAACCGCCGAAAAACTGTTAATAAATTGACCTGTGGTGCGGTTTTTGACTCCGCAGCATGTCAATGTATGCTGCGGAAGCACTGATTTTCTTGCGCGGGTTTTTTCCCATTGAATAAAATGGGGAAGCAAAACTCGCAACAAAAAGCAGATGTTGCGATTTTCGTTGTGGAAAAGCTGCGATTCCGCTGCAAAAATCACAACTCAAAAAGTCTATACTTCCCCAGATCTCTCTGCTCCTGCGTCCAGCCCGGCCTCCAAGGGTGATATTTCACCCCATTTGTCTGCTGCTGCCGCATGGGATGAAACGTCACCCCAAGAGGCTAGGCTGCAGGACGTCATAGAGACGTGTTGCCAAGGGCTACGGGTAAGTATAGAGTTTTTTTCTATTTACGTGCTGTTTTCCGCAGCTGTCATTCCGGTCGGGAAACTGCACCACGATTTGGTGCAGTTTTTATGCCGGAATTACCTGCGGGCTCCGTGGCGGATACGCTGTGTACTTTAACGCAGCGTATCTGCCGTGTGTCACCATACCCTTATAGTCCAGAACTGCATTCACAAGTATGCAGCCTTCAGAGCTGAAACCTTTGGTTATTCTGCTGACTTCGTGGTCTGCACAGATTTTGTTATAATAATCTGCTTTGGGAAATGCAGCTCGGCTGTGCTATAGGGTTGTGCGGACAACAAGCCACTGCCATGAGAGGACTATACAGGCATCCGACTGAAAAGGCCATCTGGGAGGAGCATTGTGAGGAGATTCTGGTCGGACTCAGCCAACAGCTTTGCTTTTCTCACATGCTCCTCCCGAATGTCCTTTTCAGCTGGATGAAGGTCTAGTTTTACGGCCTCCAGCGGCAGTGATCCTTCAGATAAAACAATAGCATATTATACCAGGTGTCACCTAATAAAGAAGTGATCGTAATACGCCTGTAAATGTATCTGGATGTTCTCTGATATTCTAAATAAAGTAGTGATCGAGGGGCAGAGATTTCTCTGGACTTCCTATCAGACACCCCTTTAAAAGACACTACAGTCAGCCTCTCCCCAGCCTGAAATGGCTGATGACAGAAGACAATAGAGAGATGTTAAGTCCATTGTCCCTTTAACGGCTATGTACGGCTTTGAAATCGTTTTTGTTTTATAAAAATGTCTATCAGTGTAATTGGTGCAACTTTCAAAATACTTTTTACCTTTTGAGATACAGCTGCTTTGAATCCTGTATACAGAGCAGCTGTATCTTGTGTTGAAACCTGAATCTGTCAGGTCAGCGGGACTGACGGGTTCAGTGTCAGCGGGTCCTGCGTGTCTTTGCTCACACGTCCACCTGTAATCGATCACATCTAAGTTATGAACTTATATGTGATCCGTAACAGCTCGATCCTGCGTGTCCCGCTGACACTGAACCCGTCAGTCCAGCTGACCTGACAGATTCAGGTTTCAACACAAGATACAGCAGCTCTGTATACAGTATTCAAAGCAGCTGTATCTCAAAAATAATTTTTAATAAAAATGTCTTTTGAAAGTTGTACCAAACACAAAAATAACTATTTCAAAGGTGTACATAGCCTTTAATACTTCTACGCTCAATGGCTGACAATGATGAGAGTCATAGTATTACAGCGGATTAGTTAAAGCTCGCTTACCTGAAAGCTCGTCCCTTTTCACCTCCAGCTCAAATTCCGCAATGATATGAGAGACTTCTTTGGATGGAGATTTGCGGCCTCTCCTTTTTTTCTTCGAGGAGTCGCACTTCAGGTTGACATAAGTAACATGGCAGTTGTCTGTAATTGGAGAGACGCAAGATGAGTAACAACATTGTTGGATTAGTATCGGTTACACCTTGGGGATGATTCTGAAACTTGTCCATAGCAACCAACCTGACAACAGGTAGCATCTCCTACGAAGGTTATACAATATAGACTGCCTCACTTTTTGCTATGGGTCACGCTGCTGCTTTCAAACATTGAGTAACTCACCCATCATTGACTGCTTAGAAGAGTCCCTTGTTTTGTCTTTACTTCGTGGACGTAGATGGCATTTGGCATCTTTAATTTTGAACCGGGCTTTCTGGGTTATAGGAGGTCCTATGAGATCTATCACAGGTATAAAAAAGGAAAAAAACAAAATCAGACAAACATTTACTTGTCTCTAACCGGACGCTCCTGGGCCCCAAAGAAAAATCTATAACGACCCCAATTTACCATGAGCCAGTTATAATACCGGTGGCTCTTCATGTGGCATTTTGGCCCCCTCCAGGTTCAGATGAGACTGTAACCTTTTTACCCCATATTTTTACGGGACAGTCCCGTGAACCGGACTGTAAAAGGAGGCGGGTTTTATGCGAATTTATTTAAAATTTAATGCTTGTGGGCGTTTCCGGGTGGGGCCTAAAATGCCCAGAGATTTAGTTTTAGATATTGGTAAGTATAAGAAAGCTCATGGTAAAACGGTCATTGTTGGCATGTTCTATCAATAGCAAAGTGATATTAAAATGATTGAGTCTCCTACCTGAGCACGTTGGCATTGTTGAGTTGCGTCTCAGGACTGCCTTGCTTTGCTGTAAGGGTACGCCGCAGCTCAGCGAATAACTGTTCTCAGACTCTAGGAAAAGAAAATAACATTAGTATGGTAATGAGGGCATTATAGATGTAGGCCATACCTTATTATTAAAGATATTACAGGAACCAATGAAATAAAATAAAACAACAAATGAAGCAATTTTGTACATATTCTTGATTAAAAACTATAATGCTTTGTGTCTACAGCCCCTATCCAGACCTATGTATTTCCATGGTTACAGACTACAAATAAACCCTGTGTAGTCTGATCCTGCCTCCGAAGTCATAACTTAACTGAATCAATGTAAAGGGACAGAAGGGAGTTGTTTGCAAAGTTTCAGGTCTGAAGTCTGCAGAATTGTGAATGCAGCTCTGGAGTATCAAACAGTTTGTAACTCAAGATCAGTACAAGATAAGTAATGCAATGTATTTACTAAGTGACTCAACATTTAGTATAGATTAGAAAGAAGAAGAGTAGGTGTCTCTCCTGGATTACGCAGAGCCTATTGGTCGTTTAGTAATGGAAGTAGCAAACGGCGCTTGGTCCTGCTGCCTGCACAGTAGAGTGTACATACTTGACCCTGCACAGTGTACGCACCTGCTACTGTGCAGGCAGTAGGGACAAATTACTGCCAATATCCCTTTGCCAACAATGACGGCATACAGGGCAAAAGGGGTACTGTGGCTGTCGCTAGTCTGGGGGGCACTGTGTCATACGGTTATGGGGGCACTGTGTCATACTGTTATGGGGGCACTGTGTAAGGCATGGTTATATGTTTAAGGGCATTTGGTAGGAGGAGTTTTATTGTGGGGGGAGTGTCCTTATTGTAATGGGCGGGGAATAAGTCTGGACATTTGTGGCGCACAATTATCTCCCAGGAGTAATTTCTCCAAAGTAGGCAAATATGGTGAACTGTGAAATGGTGTTTAAAGAGCGGACCATCAATTTGGGGGTGGGTTTCGGGATGCCTGGGCTTTTATTGTAGACAGTGCAGTAGTTGAGGACTCCTGCCTCACAGCCAGAGATGGGATTGGCCACCATGTAATACTTCATTTCTGCTGCAAGAGAAATGCCCGTCCCCAGCAAAATCAGCAGTTTGTTGGGGTTTCCGGGAACCGCGGTTGCTGATCGTCGCGGTGGCGGCTTCAATATAAAAGATTTAAAGCTTTATGTTCCTTTTATTAAACACCTTGTCCGATCTACAAACCTGGTACAAAAAGAGTGTTCGACGGGCAGGACAAGAAGCAGCCATCTATTCCTGCTGATTTACTACAGATGAGTTGAGCTTTTTGGGTCGGTTTGTAGCTGGGGACGCATTTTGCCGTCTCTAGGAAAAAGAGAAAACAATAAGACGCAACTGATTAAGATACATTATAAGTGAATTAGTTCAAGACCCCAGAAGCTGGCGATGCACAATACAGAGTAAAGGCGCCAATGGGTATCAGAAATATAACCAAAAATGAAGAAGACAAATGACCTCACCAATACAGTCCCTCTTATTCCAATGCAGCTTCTTCCAAGGGGGACAGGAGCAGTCATAGCTTCCCAGAGTGTTTATACAGCCTGCGTCACAGCTGCCGTTACTTAAGCTGCATTCATCGATGTCTAAAAAGGAAGGAAACCGGAAATTAAATTACACAAAACCCAAAATACACAGTAAGGCCCTGTTCACACCGTTTTTTTTTTTTGCAGGTAGAAAAATCTGCCTCAAAATTCCTTCAGGAATTTTTTTGCAGATTTTGACCTGCCTGCACTCTCTTTGCCGCATCTTTCGCAGAGTTTTTTTGCCCACGGTCTTTGAGCGCTGCAGACAAACAATGTCACGGAAACCGCGTTCTCTGCCTCCCATTGTTGTCAATGGGAGGTCAGTGACGGAAACGCCTGAAAAAAGGGCATGACGCTTATTTTTCCCGCGAGTGTTTTTTTTTCCAGCTGGTGGAAAAATACGCCACCCTCTTCCATTGAAATTAATGGTAGGCATTTTTGGACGTTTTTTGGCACGGTTTCCACGTCCAAAAAATTGCCATAAAAAACTCTGTGTGAACAGGGTCTTAGGATACAACACTAAAAGGACATGTCAACATTTCAATAGCATTTTACAGTTTACCTATAAAATTTACATAAATAGTTTAATAACATTGTAAATACATTTTATTACTTATCTTGTAAAGATCCGGAGTGAAATACTGTATTATACTCCAGAGCTGCATTCGCAATTTTGCTGGTTGTTACTGGAAAGAGTCAACAAGCTTGTCGACAGACACAGCCCTAACAGTTAAAGTGTAGCTAAACGTTTGACAAACTTCTGACATAGTGACATGTCGGAAGTTTGGATTGGTGGGGGTCCGAGCACTGAGACCCCCACCAATTGCTAGAACGAAGCAGCTGATGTACTCGTGTGAGCGCTCAGCCGCTTCGTGTCTGTTTGGCTTTTTCCGGAAAGCCGATGTAGCGGAGGACGGGCTCATAGGCTTTGTATTGAGTCCGTACACCGATACATTGCAGTATTACATAGATTTGCAGAAGATTTGTTCATTTTTCTCCTTGTAGGCACCGCTTAGTCTATACGCAGGCAGTTTTACTTCAGGTTGCCTAGCAACCACATCTTTCTATCTGGGTGACCACTACCGGAGAACATGTAGCAACATGATCTGAGGTGGTCACAGGAAGTTCTATGTATTGTACAGGAGACTGCATCATCGTGCTACACAGACATTTATGTATTAACCATTACCTCTCCTCCAGGGTGTAAGTGGGGAAAAGGGTAGGAACGAGTAAGATTGTAAAATTTGCGCCATTTAGGTACTGAGAAGGCGGCTTTGGAAAGACCTGGTGACCAATTTAAAACTGAAGTCTACAACCTTATACAGTTCAAAGCCATTCATACTTTTCTCGTGAGTAATGCCATAAAATAGCGGCTGGCTGGTGACCCTAAAATACTGATCAGATTTCTAAAGACCAGTTCTTGCCTGTCGTCAGCAAACAATTGTCAAGTTGAACCTGTCGCTCAGATAAATGTCCGATTTTTTTTTTTGCTTATTGTTTAGTCTGCTGCTAAAATGAGGCCAGCACATGCCATATACCACGTGAGCCAGGCCAAGGATTTAATACTGTGTATATAAGGCCGTCTTCTTGGGACTTGTTTAGTCTGTCAAATTTCTATTTCAGATGTTCCTTGCCCAAAACTTGTCACTGACGGCTTATAAATAAGAACTGCAAGTGCAACGGCCACCTCAACCTTCAGACATGGTCCTCTATGAGAGAGCAGTGTGGCCCTATAAACAATACTAATGGTCTACTTTTTCTATTTGCAACGTTGTGTGTATATATATATATATATATACACATACATACATACATACATACACACACACATACATACACATACATACACACACACATACATACACATACATACATACGCACACACATATACTAGTCCTTCTCAATGAATTAGAATATCAAAAAGTAAATTTATTTCAGTAATTCAATTAAAAAAGTGAAACCCACATATTCTATAGATTCTATTGACTTAGTGAGGGCTCCGACTCTGCATGAATTACTGCATCAATGCGGCGTGGCATGGAGGTGATGAGCCTGTGGCACTGCTGAGGTGTTATCAATGTGGCGTGGCATGGAGGCGATCAGCCTGTGGCCCCTTCTGAGGTGTTATCAATGCGGCGTGGCATGGAGGCGATCAGCCTGTGGCCCCTTCTGAGGTGTTATCAATGCGGCGTGGCATGGAGGTGATCAGCCTGTGGCACTGCTGAGGTGTTATCAATGTGGCGTGGCATGGAGGTGATCAGTCTGTGGCACTGCTGAGGTGTTATTAATGCGGCATGGCATGGAGGCGATCAGCCTGTGGCACTGCTGAGGTGTTATCAATGTGGCGTGGCAGGGAGGTTATCAGCCTGTGGCACTGCTGAGGTGTTATCAATGTGGCGTGGCATGGAGGTGATCAGTCTGTGGCCCCTTCTGAGGTGTTATCAATGCGGCGTGGCATGGAGGCGATCAGCCTGTGGCCCCTTCTGAGGTGTTATCAATGCGGCGTGGCATGGAGGTGATCAGCCTGTGGCACTGCTGAGGTGTTATCAATGTGGCGTGGCATGGAGGTGATCAGTCTGTGGCACTGCTGAGGTGTTATTAATGCGGCATGGCATGGAGGCGATCAGCCTGTGGCACTGCTGAGGTGTTATCAATGCGGCGTGGCATGGAGGTGATCAGCCTGTGGCACTGCTGAGGTGTTATGGATGCGGCGTGGCATGGGGGTGATCAGCCTGTGGCGCTGCTGAGGTGTTATGGAAGCCCAGGTTGCTTTGATATCGGCCTTCAGCTCGTCTGCATTGTTGGGTCTGGTGTCTCATCTTCCTCTTGACAATACCCGGTAGATTCTCTATGGGGTTTAGGTCGGGCGGGTTTTCTGGCCAATCAAGCGCAGTGATACTGGGTTTATTATACCAGGTATTGGTACTTTTGGCAGTGTGGGCAGGTGCCAAGTCCTGCTGGAAAATGAAATCAGCATCTCCATAAAGCTTGTCAGCAGAGGGAAGCATGAAGTGCTGGGAAATGTCCTGCTAGACGCTGCGCTGACTCTGGACTTGATATAACACAGTGACCAACACCAGCAGATGACACGGCCCCCAAACCATCACTGACTGCGGAAACTTCACACTGGACCACAAGATACTTGGATTGATGCCTCTCCCCTCTTCCTCCAGACTCCGGGACCGAGATTTCCCAATGAAATGCAAAATTTACTTTCATCTGAGAACAGGACTCTGAACAGTGAGCGACAGACCAGTCCTTGTAGAGGCTTAGGAAACCTTTGCAGGTGTTTTGTGCTGATTAGAGTGTCACACCACGAGGTGACAATCTACTTTTAACCAATATTCTCATTTTCTGAGACACTAAATTTTGGGTTTTCACTAATGGTTACCATAATCATCAACATTAACAGAAAAAATGCTGGAAATAGATCCCCCTGTGTGCAATGAATCTATAGAATATATGAGATTCACTTTTTGAATTGAATTACTGCACTACATTAACTTTTTGATGATATTCTAATTCATTGAGAAGGACTAGTATATATATATATATATATATATATATATATATATACACACACATATATGCACACCGGTATATATTATTCCTGCCTCCTATGCAAATTAGGCATCCAGGAGTCACAGGCACAGAAGAGCCAAGCTTTCCTTTATTGTGCATTTTTTTTTACTCACATGACAGATCTACAAGCTTCAGGGGCCACACCTGGGTGGGTCCTAGTACCTCCCTGTGAGCTGTTCATGAGGAGCCGAGTTAAATAAAATTATTTTTGACACCACTAGGGGGCTTCACTATATTTATTATAAAGTTAAAACGGTTATTCCAGACAAAAGCATTTATTTCTTATCGACTGGATAGGTGATAAATGTTAGAACGGTAAGGGGTCCGACCGCTGGGACACCTACCAATTGCTACAGCGTGGGCCTGAATGACTGTGGCTAAAGGGGGGTTTGACTGGAGCGCCAGTCGAGCATGCGCCCTGCTGCTTCATAAAGTCTATGGCCCTCATGGAAACAGCCTCGCATGCCCCCTTTAATCGGAGATGCATAAGTGCCTGTGCAGTGAGCTCCCTCTAGTGGTGGCTGCAGGTAAAGAGATTTTGCCCCTGAGCTTCCTTGCTAAGCAATTAGTTAAATAGCTGTCAATAAGAAAGGATAGATTTCTGGGGATGGTCTATTTCATTAGAACAGGCTTAATTATTACGTAAAGCGCTGTCAAAGTTGAGAAAATGGTGACCAGTTCTCGAAGTAGACATGACTACAGAAACGTTTACTAACCTCCACAATGCGTCATGCCATAAAGCGTGTATCCCTTGTGACAGAGACATTCGTAACTTCCAGGGTAGTTGATGCAGATGTGGTCACAGGTTCTCTCAAAGGAACACTCATCAATATCTAAGAAAAAAAGGGAAAAAAGCATTACAAGAAGATGGCGGCCTCACTATGATTAAAGCGTAACCTCCAGACGAGAATGAATGCCCTATACATATAGGGCATTCATTCTCGTACATAGTAACGGAGTGCAGACTTTCTATTGTAAGCTCAGCTGTTTGCGCTCCAGACTTCTGCCTTCAGTTACTGGTACAGGAAGTAGCTGTCTGATACTCACCACCGTCAGCCATATTAGCTTACATAATCGGTCACCCAGACAAAAAAAATAACAAATGACAAAAAAACGTAACTTTTTCACGCAAACCCATACGAACATCATTCACGTGAAAACCATTCGCCCCTACAGAAAAAATGGGGCGGTCCTTGGAGCTAAGAAAAAATGGATCTGGCGCCACTCTGCCCACATCTCTATTTTTACCCCCAGCCATCCTACCACAGGCTCAGGGGCACCGTGACCAACCGCAGATGACTTAAATGCAAATTTTTTGCTCCTCGGACCCCCATAATGTATAATTTGGGAGGGACTATCCCCACTATGAATCCCACCCCCACCAATTTTTAACCAACCCCCCAAACCCGCCATCCACTGCTATGACAACAGACAAAACATACATGCAAAAACAAAACAGACCCAAACAAAAAAAAAACAAACACATCCACCAATAATCAAAAACGGACAAACAAGCACTCAAAATAATCAGGGAGGGAGGATGGGACGACCGCTGTGTGTGCTCCTTCCGGTTAGACTGGCGCTCAAACCAGAGCGCCGTCTAACACCACCTTGTGTCCCTCGTCTCCTCCCCTTCCTATTTCCCCTGTCATGCTGCCTCCCCCTATGCCTGTGGCATGGGTACGGCCGTTCTTTATGGCATACATGCCTTTGGCTGAAATATACCCCTTCAGTTTAACGTAAAATCAACCGTTTTCCTCATTTTCTTTCCGTAAATGAATGCAGTACACATGATGGGCACTAGATGGCAGCGGCGTATAGCAGTAGTGAAATGTAACTCCTGTATCTTTAAAGAACTCAAATGCAAAATCCAATAATCACTAAAAGCCCATTTATACAAAGTCATTGGTTTAGATCCAAATGATTCCGAGCATTTGTAACGATAATTGCGCTGTGTGAATGAGCAAAACAATCAACGTACATTGCGGGAGAAATTGATCGCACGTGTATTACAATTTTAACAATCTTCCATTCATGCATGATGGGAGTCTACTGCTCCGCTAGTAAGGTGTAAGCGAAGTCTTCATGTAAGGGATCTATGAGCGCTCTAAACAGGCCTTAGACCGTAGAGATCGAGGTAAAAAAATATATAAATATATGTAGATGTTCAGTATTGTGGCATGTGACGTGGCATGTGACGTGGCATTGTAGCCGCTTTACGGCTCAGACGCTGGGGGGGGGGGTCACTCATGTGCAGGAATATGTGGGGAAAAACATGGTGGTGACTTTTTGCGGTCTAGCTCCATTACGTGAGTTCTCAGAAGATCTGATGCAGGACACGACTATTTATTCTTTGCATCACTACAGTTCACTTTACGGTCATCCAGGAGGGGGGTATTCATGACTTTGTTAAAGGGCCCTATGAATTGTAACTCTGCTCTGGGCAGTGCAAGATATTTTAATATCGGGATAGGGATAAGCAGCTGCCAAACACCTCTGGCGCTGATTATCTCAGGGGGAGGGAGTAGGGTCAGACAGGTTACACTCTATGCTTGTTTAAATTAGATGGATCTTCAGGGAAAAATCTACTGTCTATGGCGAGATGCGCATAGAAACATACACCGGGGCAGGAGGAAGCAGCGGTGACATGATCTGTGTCCTCCCTGCATTTCTCTATAAGCAGATTACATGTAATATAATGGACACAAGGCATTATATATTATTAGCAGTGATTTGCATAAACAGGACTGCAGGGGTGAGACAGATCGTATCGTCTCAGGATCCTTCCTGTCCCGTTTGCCAGACAGATGCCGAGACGCCATTGCAACTTCACTAATTTCCCATAGCAGGCCGAAGTTTGTTTCTGCATTTGGGTCCCAGTGTTAAACATTTCAGCCCCCTGTGTTCAGTAGACCCAGGCTAACACGGTGATTGGGAATTTATTGAAGGGGTCTGCCTGGTTTAGTCAATCCCTGTCATATGGCCTATTAGGGTGCTTTTTCCTGGGGGGATGCTCACCAGTTGCTAAAACTAAAGACGGCCTTAGGACCTGTTCACACAGAGTATTTTGCAGGCAGAAAAAAATCTTCCGCAAAATTCCTTCAGGGAATGTTGAGGCAGATTTTGACCTGCCTGCACTTTCCTGCCTGGGTTTTCACAGCGTTTTTCACCCGCGGTCATTGAGGACAAAGGCAGAACCGCGGCAAGAAAGAACACGCCGCTTTTTATCCACCAGAAAAAAAACGCCTCCGTCTCCCATTGAAATCAATGGGAGGCGGTTTTGGCAGTTTTTTGGCTCTGATCAGACGCCGTTTCCACGTCAAAAAGCTCAGTGTGAACTGGGCCTTACACTTTCAACAGTTAACGGACAAATGCTCATCCAGTTGACAGCTATTCCTCCCGACCCCCATACACACGCACGAGCGTCAATGGGTAGAGAGGAATAATTCGCTGCAAGACACCTGCCTGATCCTTTTTTCTCAGACATGTGCAGAACAAACATTTAATACACATTAGACGGACGGCCGGCCGGTCCCGCTGAAATCGGCAGGTTGAATGGCGTAAGTCTAATGTGGATAGGCACTTAAAGGGGCTGCAGCTCCTGTTGGTCACCGGAGACACTAGGTTGGCGCATTACCATCATTGATGCCAGGTAAGTATGTCATGGAAAAACCCCTTTATAACAATTTATAACTTTCTGACAGCTGCCTCAGTTGCCTTTGCCCCCTTGCCCAAAAATCGGAGGCCTATGGTGGGTCTGACAGCCCCCACATCCCGATTCACACACATTGGATCCCTAAAATGACAAGATAAAGTTGATGTAAAAGGAGTTGATGCATGTGTGATCTTGGTAGACACATCTATATTTAAAAAAGTATTAACTATTTAATTCTAACAACAATTTCGACACTAGGGGGCATCGTTCCACCAGAGCCGATCGATGTGACTGTCAAGTAGGCGATCACACGCTCAGTTTGCTGACCAGCTAGTCTTTTATATAAAATATTTAAGAGGTCAACTCTAGAAAAATAAAATACAATTTTTGGAAGACCTTGACCGATCGAGCATCTTTTACCTTTAGGTCGGAGCTTGAAGCACCAGAGTTAATCCTGTGCTGGATGTTCTTGCCATTTCATAGCAGGCCGAGAGGGGAAAAAGCGAGCGGATGTAGCTCGGCCTTACCACAAAGTAAACCTTTAATAGGCAATTTAGTCCTAATTTAGACATGCAGAACATTGCTGCTCTTCCTCATTACCATTAGTAAAGTCAATAACAGAGCCACAGGCAGAGGAGGAGGAAGGAAGCAGAGGGCACTGTAACATATAAAAACCTCATTGCTTTACATCCCCGCTGCTTTTTTGATAATTTAGAGGGGGAAGGATAAATAAGGGGAGGGGGGTGCAGACTGCACACCTTGAGGCTCTTGACTGGGTTAGGCCTGTCGAGTCGTGCTTAAAGAGGCAGCGCTATACAGCAGGCCGAGAACCAAATGACTGCAAACAACCTTCATTGCATTCTCCAGAAAGACTAACATCTCCGATTAGGACGGCGCCGCTCTTTGCTGAACAGAAGTTCCTGCCGTATAAAGCGCAATGATCTAATGAGGAAATATCTCAAACTTTTTACAGATACAAAACCATAACATCGTGGTTATTTTTATATTTATGATGGTATACATAGTTTACTAACAGCATTCTGGCTTCTCTTCTTGAAGAGAAGCCCTAAGGGCTCATTCGCACGAACGTGAATCCCATCCGTGTGACGGCCGTTAAAACAACGGCCGTCACACGGACCCATGTATTTCAATGGGGCCGTTTGCACGACCGTTGTTTCAACGGAGCATGTGAACGCTCCGTTGAAAAATAGGACACGTTCCATTTTACTGCGCGTCACGCATCCCTCCATAGGCTCTCGTTTGTGGGGGATCCGTGACAACGCGTTCCGCACGGGTCCACGGCAGTTTTTCACGTCCGAGGTGGGCTACGTTCGTGTGAATGTAGCCTTATTCTTAGGTGTGAGTTTAGGTCACCCAGCAACCACATGACTTCCTGTCTTGGTGACCACCATTTCCCTATATGTATCTAGTTAAATGTGGTGACATGAAGTTCTATTTGCTATACAGTAGACTGCCTCTCCAAGTTACACAGGTAGATATTGGGTCATTGGCAAAGGATCAGTACCTATGTGATGTCAATCAAACATGTAAAATGGTGGGGCCATGCAGTCGGGAACTCCCTTGATCTTGAGAATAAAAATGGCTACACTCCCTCCCCAGCATAGGCTATATATAGTGCCTTGCAAAAGTATTGGTCTGGTCAAACCAATGAACTTCAGAAATCACATAATTAGTTGAATATGGTTCCCCCTGTGTCACATGATCTGTCACATGGCGGTATATATATACCGGATCTTATAGGCCCCTGAGTCTACAAAATCACTAGGCGTCATGAAGACCAAGGAGCTCTCCATACGGGTCAGAGAAAGTTGTGGAGTCGTATAGGTCGGGATTGGGTTATAAAAAAAACTATCCTAATATTTAAACATCCCACGGAACACCATAAAATCCATTATAACAAGATGGAAAGAACACGGCACAAAGGCAAACCTGACAAGAGAAGGCGCCCGCCAAAACTCACCCACCGGGCAAGGAGGGCAATAATCAGAGAGTCATCAAAAACACCAACGATAACACTGAAGGAGCTCCAAAGATCCACAGTGGAGATGGAAGTATCTGTGTATGGGATCCCTATAAGTCGTACACTCCACAGAGCGTGGCCAGGAAAAAAAACATTACTTAAAGAAAAAATTCAGAAAACACATTTTGGGTTCACCGAACAGCACGTGGCAGACGCCCCAAACCCACGGAAGAAGGTTCTCTGGTCAGAGGAGACAAAAATTTAACTTTTTGGCCCTAATGGGAAACTCTTTATGGGCCGAACACCCCAAGAACATCACTCCCACAGTGAAGCATGGTGGTGGCCGAGTCATGCCGTGGGGGCAGGGACTGGACAACTGGTCAGGATTGCAGGAAAGATGGATGGCAGTAAATACAGGGCAATTCTGGAGGAAAACCTGTGTCAGTTTGCCAGAGATTTGAGACTAGGACGGAGGTTCCCCTTCCAGCAGGACAATGACCCTAAACATACGGATAAAGCTTCACTGGAGGGGTCTAAGGGGAAAGATTAAAATAATAGGGTTGAGGTCTGGGCTGTGACCAGGCCATTCCAGGACGAGAATCTGTGACATGGCTTGAAGACTTTTGTACACCAACGCAATCATCTAACTTGACGCAGTTGGCGCAGTTTTGCCTGGAGAATGGGCAAAAATCCCAGCGTCTAAACGTGCTAAGTAATAGAGACGAACACCAAGAGACCGACAATTGCAGCAAAAGTATTGACATTGAAGTTCTCGATTTCTTGTACTGTATCACAGTAAAATAACACTGCAGAAAAATATATTTTAATTCAAGATTGTAAGACAACAAAACAGGGAAAAAACAAGGGGGTGAATACTTTTGCAAGGCACCGTATGTATATATGTATATATATATATATATATATATATATATATATATATATATATATACATACACACACACACACACTACCATTCAAAAGTTTAGGGTCACTTAGAAATTTCCTTATTTTTGGAAGAAAAGTACAGTTTTTTTTCAATGAAGATAACATTAATCAGAAATACACTCTATACATTGTTAATGTGCTAAATGACTATTCTAGCTGCAAACGTCTGGTTTTTAATGCAATATCTACATAGGTGTATAGAGGCCCATTTCCAGCAACCATCACTCCAGTCTTCTAATGGTACATTGTGTTTGCTAACTGTGTTAGAAGGCTAATGGATGATTAGAAAACACTTGAAAACCCTTGTGCAATTATGTTAGCACCGCTGTAAACAGTTTTGCTGTTTAGAGGAGCTATAAAACTGACCTTCCTTTGAGCTAGTTGAGAATCTGGAGCATTACATTTGTGGATTCGATTAAACTCTCAAAATGGCTAGAAAAAGAGAGCTTTCATGTGAAACTCGACAGTCTATTCTTGTTCTTAGAAATTAAGGCTATTCCATGCAAGAAATTGCCAAGAAACTGAAGATTTCCTACAACGGTGTGTACTACTCCCTTCAGAGGACAGCACAAACAGGCTCTAACCAGAGTAGAAAGAGAAGTGGGAGGCCCCGCTGAACAACTGAGCAACAAGACAAGTACATTAGAGTCTCTAGTTTGAGAAATAGACGCCTCACAGGTCCTCAACTGGCAGCTTCATTAAATAGTACCACGTGTCAACGTCTACAGTGAAGAGGCGACTCCGGGATGCTGGCCTTCAGGGCAGAGTGGCAAAGAAAAAGCCATATCTGAGACTGGCTAATAAAAGGAAAAGATTAATATGGGCAAAAGCACACAGACATTGGACAGAGGAAGATCGGAAAAAAGTGTTATGGACAGACAAATCTAAGTTTGAGGTGTTTGGATCACACAGAAGAACATTTGTGAGACGCAGAACAACTGAAAAGATGCTGGAAGAGTGCCTGACGCCATCTGTCAAGCATGGTGGAGGTAATGTGATGGTCTGGGGTGGCTTTGGTGCTGGTAAAGTGGGAGATTTGTACAAGGTAAAAGGGATTTTGAATAAGGAAGGCTATCACTCCATTTTGCAACGCCATGCCATACCCTGTGGACAGCGCTTGATTGGAGCCAATTTCATCCTACAACAGGACAATGACCCAAAGCACACCTCCAAATTATGCAAGAACTATTTAGGGAAGAAGCAGGCAGCTGGTATTCTATCTGTAATGGAGTGGCCAGCGCAGTCACCAGATCTCAACCCCATAGAGCTGTTGTGGGAGCAGCTTGACCGTATGGTACGCAAGAAGTGCCCATCAAGCCAATCCAACTTGTGGGAGGGGCTTCTGGAAGCATGGGGGGAAATTTCTCCCGATTACCTCGGCAAATTAACAGCTAGAATGCCAAAGGTCTGCAATGCTGGAATTGCTGCAAATGGAGCATTCCAAGACCAAAGCAAAGTTTGAAGGAGAAAATTATTATTTGAAATCAAAATCATTATTTCTAACCTTGTCAATGTCTTGACTATATTTTCTAGTCATTTTGCAACTCATTTGATAAATAGAAGTGTGAGTTTTCATGGAAAACACAAAATTGTCTGGGTGACCCCAAACTTTTGAACGGTAGTATATATATATATATTCTATAACATTATGCAAACTGGGGAACAATTCCTGGTTATGGGGCACCAATTTGCTATCAAAAATTGGTCTGCTTACCCTTAGCAACCAATCAGAGCTCAGAAGGCCAGATTACCTGGAGATTTATCAAAACTCTCGAAGGAAAAGTGGAGCAGTTGCCCATAGTAACCAATTGGGTTGCTGCCCTTATTTCCCAAAGGGCCTTTGAAAAATGATGTGAAATCTGATTGGTTGCCGTGGTTAAATACTCCATTTATACTTTGAGAGTTTTGATAAATTTCCCCCTTTTGCGTTTTCTCTTTATACAAAGATATTAAAAATCATATTCAGCTTTTTCTTAAAGGATATTTCCATCTTAGACATTTCTGGCACAGCCACAGAATATGCCATACATTTTTCTGGAACCCTCACCTATCGGTAGGACCCAGTGACCCTTTTGAAGCGTGAGAAGGGTTGCCACCCGGCCGCTGAACCACAAGCCCCGGCCGGAATCCACATCATGAAGCCGATGAAAAACTTTAAATAGCTGCAGTCAATGTTATAAAATAATAAAAAAAGAATATTCACCTTTTAAATTCCCCTGCCGCTCCAGCTCCGACATTCCCTTGGTCCCCAGCAGGGGGATTTCAACTATGAGTTTTTTTTTATTTTATAATGAGGTCTGATCAGAGGTCTGGAGTAAAAGGGGTCAATGTGTGGGGCGCTATCTACAGGGGGCACTGTGTGTATCACTTTCTACAGGGGGCAATTTTAATGGGGCACAATGTGTGTTTGACACAATTGTATCCATGGGGCAGATTGTGTGTGGGGTTTGGCCGACAAACACTATACACACACTGTATACACACACACACACACACTATATACATACTGTATACACACACACACACACTATATACATACTGTATACACACACACACACACTATATACCTACTGTATACACACACACTATATACATACTGTATACACACACACACACACACACACACACACTGTATACACACACACACACACACACTGTATACACACACACACACTATATACTTACTGTATACACACACACACTATATACATGCTGTATACACGCACACACACTATACATACTGTATACACACACACACACTATACATACTGTATACATACACACACACACAGACAATACATACTGTATACACTCACTATACACACACTATACATACACACACTACATACTGTGTATACACACACACACACACTACATACTGTGTATACACACACACACTACATACTCACACACTACATACTGTGTATACACACACACACACTACATACTGTGTATACACACACACTACATACTGTGTATACACACACACTACATACTGTGTATACACACACACACACACACACACACACACACACACTACATACTGTATACACACACACACACACACACTACATACTGTGTATACACACACACACACACACTACATACTGTGTATACACACACACACACACACACTATACATACTGTATACACACACACAAGATACATACTGTGTATACACACACAACACACTATACATACTGTACACACACACACACTATACATACTGTATACACACACACAAGATACATACTGTGTATACACACAAGACACTATACATACTGTACACACACACACACACACTATACATACTGTATATACACACACACTATACATACTTTATATACACACACACACACTATACATACTGTACACACACACACTATACATACTGTATACACACAGACTATACATGCAGTATATACATAGAAGCAGGAACTTGACCTCCGTTCCTTTCATTATTAATAACCAGAGGCGGTTTCCTCTCAGGGCAGTTATTAGACAGTCATTGCTTTCTCTGCAGCACAGGATATATCTTGGCTTCATTTGCGTAAATGAGAATTTATTGTCCTGGAAGCGATAGACTTGTGCTCATAAAACCATGACAAGTCATTTTTTCTCTCGCTCTTCTTGTTTATACAATTGGTCGTGTTGGGGGTCCTTAGAGAAGGTTTCTTATTGTTAGGTAACCAACATTACAATTAAAATACAAGCCTTATTGGGAGAGAGTCCGCTGCAGCAGAAAATCAAACTTCTCTGATAAAAAAAATAACTTTTTGAAGATCACTATATTTGATAGAAGAGGCGAGTACAGGTAATAGTTGCTGGGAAAGGAGAGGAGGGGGAAAATCGCATATGGAGCAAGAGGGGCCGACAAAATAGTGCTGTACAACTAATGGTATAGTACAACCAAGGGAAGTCAAATACAGCCGTATAACTTTAGGGTGCAGTCACACATGGCAAATTTTGTTACAGAAATCCATGCAACTGCTGCAGAACAACCCTGCTCAGATGAATGGAACTGTTTTTTAAGCCGCTTCTGACTACACCCTTAAGGCCTGTGTCACGATCTGAGGGTATGTGGACCCACTGGGCCGTACCACCGTAGCGGGATAGCAGCTGGCCAAACAGTGTACCAAGTCAATGTCTATATAGTCCAAGCACAAGGGTACCTGTAACAGTTCAGACAGTAGTAACGGCAAGGCTCAGATGGGACCTTGGCAGCAGACACCAGGCGTGGTGTCACACAGCAGGCGTGACCAATGGCACAACACGACTCCAACTTTCTAAGGCACAGGAACAACGGTAGCAAGGGATACAGGATACAGGTACGGGAAAACTGGGAACAGGTTAACACTAAGGGACCATTTGCAAGACTAACATGGGTAAACACAACAACGCTCAGGCAATGTAAAAGGGCATAGCCCTTTTTATAGTCCAGGGTGATCATGGATTAGATGATTATTTTCATGTGCGCGTGCTGGCCCTTTAAGGCCAGGCACGAGCGTGCGCGCGCACCCTACGGGACACAGCAGAACGGAGCGGAAGTGAGTGCTGGCATCTCCTGGGGAGATGCGGGCCAGCGCTCACAGATCCATGGCTGCGGCCGTCGGGGGGTGAGTAATCCTGACGGTCCGCGGCCATGGACGCTACAGTATCCCCCCCTCTTACGCCCCCTCTTCTTGGGACCAGATCGAGAGAGGAACTATTTAGTGAGGGCAGGAGCATTGAGGTTCTCTTCTGGCTCCCAGGACCTCTCGTCTTGACCAAACCCCTTCCAATCCACCAAATAAAACGTTCTTCCTCCTACTTTTTTGAAGTCCAGGATCTCCTTAACCTCGAATACATCGGAAGAACCGCTGGGAGCAACTGCAGGGCTAGGCTTTTTTGTATTGCGGTTCAGGAGCACAGGTTTCAGGAGGGACACATGAAAGGAGTTGGGGATCCTGAGGGTAGGATGCCTGCAGAATAGAGGACCGGGTTTGTTGCCAGACCTGTAGAAAATCTCCAAATGCAGTCAGCTGCGGATACCACGGATGTAGTCGGAACAGGAAGAGGAATTCGTGGATGTAGGCCAGAGACAATGTAGAATGGTGTGGAGATGGTGGACTCACTTGTGTGGTTGTTTTACGAGAACTCGGCCCATGGAAGAAGCTGAGCCCTTTTATAGTCCAGAGTGATAATGGGTCAATTGATTATTATTTTCATGTATACGGGACGCAGCAGAATGGAGCATCACCTGGGGAGGAGATGCGAGCCAACAGAACCATGGCTGCGGCCGTCGTGGGGGGGGGTGAGTAATCTCGACTATCTGCGGCTGTGGAAGCTACATAGGCCCTTTTACACGGCCATATATGGGCCGAGAAAATGATAGCTGATCAACAAGACAGCTCGTTGATCGACGCTCGTTTGCTCCTTTCACAAGGAGCAATGACTAATTATATATGGGGACGAGCTATTGTTACTACGATTATTCGTCCCCATACATTTCCATCATGTTGGCAGCGTACCACCCTGTTAATGTTAACTAGCGACCATTTTATTGGCCGCATAGACGAGCAGATCAGTCGAGGAACGAGCGTTTGCTTGTTCATTGATTGATTGTTGCCCTGTTTACACAAGGAAATGATCGGGAACGAGAGTTTATATGAACATTTGTTTGCCCGATTATTGGCCCGCGTAAAAGGGCCTTTAGTGTGAGATTTCTCTCTGATGTAAGGCAGGAATTAATGCGTATAGTGCACTGTTAAAAACCTTACATCTGATGACCTACTTTCAGAGCTTTATATTAAGGACTCCAGAATGATGAGACCATGGCTTTGACTATATAACTTCTGGCAAACCTACTGTCCATATTTAGTGATCTACGACTCACAATATATTCACATGAATTTTTGAAAAATTTGGCAGCCAAATCTACTCCAGGGGTCTATATGGCCAAATAATAATATAAAAAGACTGGGCAAAGACAATTAAATCTAAGGGAATTTTATATTATAATCACATGTTTTCCTTTCCAAAAACACCCACAGGTCCTTGTAATAAGAAATGGAAAACTGATTGGAGTTTAACCAGAGGATCAAAGCCTGTAAATACATTACAGCAAATAAATTACCCAATAAAGAAGTATTGCTCATTAAACATAAAGCCTATTATTGTCAGAGGGTGGCCATATTTTGATGTGATGAAGAAGAATATGCATAGAAATGGCAGTATGATGGATCCGCAGGAGCCAATTACCCTGCTGGATCTCATAAACTGTTCCCCAGAAGTCTATCATTAACAAACTTGGGATAAAATGAGACATACAAACAATAAAAAAGGGGAAGGTGACAGCCATCATCACACCACAAACAACTGTGAGAGGATCCAAGATAACAAGGCCAAAAAGACCATTAATTGCGGTCTAGTGGTTCCTAAAACCTTCAAGTCTTATTTTTTATATTCTTGCCAAGTGCTTATTATACCCTGGACTTTTATTTTCTGCTTTAAACAAATCCAATAATCACACATAGAAATACCTGTGGCGAATAGTCTGGAGTGTGGTGAAGTCAAATTCTGTTTGGCCCGGTCTGAAGATTCCGTGAACTTCAAGCATTGATTTTCGGCAAACCTGCATTGTTCGATGACCCCAAATTATCTGAAGACTATGACCCTCTTTTATTAATTACCTGGCCATGCTCAGTTCCGTAGATTCATAGATTATTATATGACTTATATTTCCCATTCAACCACAGTTAAAGGGGTTATCTCATTGCAGAGAAATCCTTTAATATTAGAGGTGGATGCAGCTCCCGACAAACCCGGCAAAAAGAGTTTTTAGTCGAGGGAAGCCTCAGCTAGTCAAATGTTACCACTGCAGGGGAAATGTAGTATTACATGGCAGCCACTCCAATGAGCAGTTCTCCGTTCTAGCTCATAGAGGAGAGTCCCGAGCAGGGTACCCTCTTCCATGATGTTCATATGCCCAGAGACAACCCCTTAACATTTACTACCGTTCATTTTAAGTCCTACAAAACCATAGTCATTACATAAATATATACACTCCACAACACGTTGTAAAAAACACTTGGATTTTGTTACTTTTTGTCATGCCGTTTTTGAAATTTTACTTGCAATACCATTCCTAACCAGAAGGAGTGCTGTTTAAGAGAAGCAAGACTGAGAATAAAATGTTGCTAGTGTTGTTTGGCCAATGCTTATAAGTAGACACTGTATGGCATGGTTATTTGTACACTGTATGAACATATACAATACAGAGGGACACCAACTGCAAAGGCACCATCTAACAAAGCCGGCCTTGTGAGCAGAGGTCACTGTGCAGAGAGAGGGAGGAGGGAGGAGCAGCTGAGCTGTCCCCATCACCTGTTGGCAATGGTGGATTCTGTGTTGTCTGCCTCTGGCTCGATAGTAGAGGTATAACCTTTCTTTAGGATGCTGGCCTCTGAAAAGTGCAAAGCAGGAATTGTTATCCTATTGTGAGTACTCAGTGGCCAATGTGAAAAATTAGTTTTCCTTCAAAAACCATCACTTCCCCAAACAGTAACCACATATGCTCTCAAGCCTCTAGAACGTCAAGCGATGGCTACATAGACCTCCAAATATAGAGCCTTACAAATAGTAGCCTGAGAGAGTAGGTCGAAGGCCAAACTATACTATGAATTATTTTTTTCTGTATCCGACTATTGCTCTTGACCTTTCTTAAAAAAAAAACAGTTTGGGAACCTGTGTCCTATAGGGTCAAATTAACCATGTAGCTTATAGGGGGGAGTAATTCTCTCCTTATACTGGACAGGGTTTATGAAGACGTCACCATTGATAAAAACCGTAGGGGAATAATTAACATTACTGCCCACCATTGACATCTACAAATAAGTACAATTATTTTAGTCCCAAGGAACCATTCATGCAAAAATGAATACTGTAAAGGGTTTCACTGAGTGCTCTGTTCTGCAACAAACGCCTCTAGGCAGAAATAAATTATTATTTTAATGTCATACATGGAAGATAGATGAGGTATCGGTCGTCTTGGTTTCTTTTCTGGCTTCTATTCATCAGAGAACTCGTGATCTGTCATAGGTTTCACAAAAAAGCAGACGTACCACATCAACAACTAAACACAACATGTCGTTCCATCCCATTTAGGCTCCAGTGGACCATGGACGCTAGTTGGCTTTGGCCAAGGCAAGCAGCTATCGGCCAAAAAAAAATGCTATTCCTATTATAGTCATAGGAGTCGACGGGATATTAATAACCAAGTTGTGAGTAATGGAACATTCTGCTGCCCTTAACAGGCGATTTTATTTATTTCACACTATCACATTATAGGAGGTAAATTAGAATTTAAAAAATAAAACGGTAACCTAGTTCTTCAGAAAAATATGGAGATCATTAGTGAAGGCTCTTCAAGGGTGTCCAAAATCAGAGTTGTTTCAAAATAAAACTTAATGTATCCCTAATAGAATTAGTTGTTCTTGCAAATGACCTACCAAGGCTCTCATGTCTTCAAAGCTGTTCGAGATGCCAGCAAGGTCTAGTTTTTTGGAACAGGATTGGTAAGAATTATAGCTTAAACACATTAGAACTTAACATTTGATATTTGGGACTGGGCAAAAAAAAAACAACATGATATAATAATTATATGAATGGCTGGATATGTTTACGGGGTCCCTGGACTCCAAAACTGAAGTTCTCAGATATGAAACAAGCTTATATACATACTTGGCATTCCACAGAATTGGTTTTTAATAAGGGTCTCCAGGACAACATAAATTTGGCTGAAATAAAAAGCAAGACATGGCCAACGTTCTACTATGCCGCCTGTCGAAAGTTTCTCACCAGGACAGCCCTAAGATGAAGGAGTGGATGCATTTTGACCTACTAAACACCACCATGATGTGTCAACTGAGGGACCAAACTGAAGAGCAACCTCTATAGTAGTAGGGCTCGCCTCTCCCATAGCGACACCGGTTGGTCTCTTCGTATCACCAAGATGATTCATTGGTCACCAACTAGAGAGAGGAATTCCCAGAATTTACTAAAGTCCAAGGATGTTCGCAACACTGCTAAGGATACAACTACAGATACGTGATCCCTCTTGGCACTGCCGTTTGCTCAAGAGGACTTGGCGACGGACAGGGACTAGCAATAATATATGGGTTGTGTTTCATTTTACATGGTTGGCACTTCAGGAAACGAAATTATGCCATTTTACAGAGATCTTAAATGGGTTTTCCCACCATAGACTCGTGTTTTATAGGTGGGGTTCCCACCTCTCAGTAGAATGTACCAGCTGGTAGAACGGGGACTCTGGTTTCCCCCATCGGTACGAGTCCAAGAAGTGGGACCTCCACCTATCAGAAATTTAATTTTACAGGGGGAGACCACTCAGTGCCAATTCTAGAATCCAAGAAGGGAATTATTGCTTTCTTACTTATGTCTCATTCAATGACTAAGTATTCTTAAGGGCCATTTCTATAAACATCTGCCTTTATATATATATATCTCAGGATCTGAATGCTTAAGCTAAAGTCAGAAATTTGTATGATGATCATCATTGAAATTACTGGAAATGGGGTGCATGTGGGCTGTTATGTGGTTGTTGCTCTCTCAGGGTAGGAGTACTAATATATGTAGGTATAGACTAAATGAAAAAAGAAAAGACCAGGATAGAGTCTGTCAATTCTTGCAGATGGGTGACAGGATTACTAAAGTTTTATATAGCCTCCTAAATGTCTATGGATACAAATTCCTCTCTCACAATCACAGTAGGAAGAACAGCTCTGAAGCACAAACTGCTACTTGTAATAAGTTAAACACTGTGCAGACTAGAATTGTAACACTCATGAGATAAGGTTTGTTGAAGGTTTGTAATAAATCTTGAAGATGTCGGTTTACCTTGGCAGGTGCGTTCATCTGTTAGTAACTTATATCCCTTCTGGCAACTGCACTCAAAGCTGCCAACTGTGTTGCGGCAAAAATGGTCACATCCACCATTGTTTACTAAGCACTCATCAATATCTGAAATAAAAAGGGGTAAAAATGTCAGACACTATGGCTTTTCATTGTATTCCAATAATATCTGGTATAAACTGTAGTAATTAAAGGAACACTTCAGACAAAACTGATACACTGCTATGCTTAGTGCAAGGCTTGAGGGGGCGGTGCATGACAAAGATTAAAAGAACAGAGAATTCTCCGCCCCCACCGGGACCTGCTCTAGGCTTAGCACAGGGTATAAGTTTTGGTTGAAGTGACCGAGACACTGACGAAGTCATATCAAACACGGCTGGGTTAAACGTAATTAATCCATCTGCAAAATAGACCACAGAAAGAGCAGCAATAATTATTATGGTATTTCAAACAGGGATGACCTTTTTTTAAACACCCTATTAGGGAATTCTTAACTAAGAGGGGATCCCCTGTTCAAGACCCTCTTCTATCAGCCAGAAATAAGAGCGGCTACAAAGAAAGTCCCTCGCTTCGGAGGACCCAGCATTTCTGCGCATTACTAATACAGCCCATTAAATTTGTTGGGAGGGGTGTAATGCTTCATTTATCCTGTGGTGGTGCTGCAGGGAAATTGAACACTTACTGGAGGTTGCTCACAACGGATCTGATCCAAAAAGGACAGCCCCTTTACAAGTTGTTTTTTTTATTAGAATTCGCTGAGGATTGCCTGTCAATTTTGATTAGAGAGAGTCCTTGCTTCTATTATATATTATTGTTATATATTCTAGTGATATGACTACAAGCTGTGTACAGCGCTACAGAATATGTTGGTATTATATGAGTAACAAACAAAATAAACAATTAAGTAAATTAATCTTTACCGAACAAACATTTACTTTCATGGGGCTGATTTACAGTCCTAGTCCTAGATCTGATTGGTTGTGATGGGTTACAGCCCCTAGCTGCCATTTTAACAATAGGACTTTTCTGGCCTTCCTCACTGTTCACCTTCTTTGAAGTCAGAGAATTTCCCTCATAATCTATGGAGGAGAACGCTGCACCTCGACAAAAGCGAATCTCAAACCTATTGTTTTCTTTTGCTCCAATTCCCAGGGAGGGAGATTTTCTGGTGCGGTCTACTATTTACAATAAAAACAGAATATTTCTCCTCTGCCAACTGATGTGTAATATCTAAAATTAAAGCCAGCTGAGTGATCTTGAGCGCGGTCAGTGCTCTCTACAGAGAAGTGCAAAATCTATATATGACAGAGAGTAAGCGAAGAGCCTACAACTGTCTTGTGGAACTGCAAGTCCCAGCATGTCCTGCCATTGTGTACACAAGAGGAAAAAAATAAAGAGGATGTAGGAAATTAGAAAAACATGGCTGTTTTCTACCAGAAACAGCGCCTCTCTTCGCCATGGACTGTCTCTGGTATTGCAGCTCAGCCTCATTAACTTGAGCAGGACTGAGCTGCAATACCAGGCACAGCCTATAGACAAGAGTGGCGCTGTATTTGAAAGAAAGTCACCATGTTTTTTGAATATCATACAACCCCTTTAAAGCGGTTTATGGCTGCTATTTAGCAAGTAAAAAAAGATAACGATGTTCTACTACTCCAGTGCCTGGTAATGCCTGCGTTTAAGGAACCTTCCCCGCCTTAAATCAAAAAGTACCAGTAATTATTGATGATCGAGTTGTCCACTTTTGTCAAGTGACATGGTCACTAACTCCTAGTTGCACCTCGTTCTGAAAAATTCAGAAGATGCAGCAACAGGCAGGTAGTCCGGGTGGCTCAGTAGGAGCGCCATTGGGAGTTAGATGGCCTCGGCAACTGGACCACCCTGGACATCCTGCCACAAATTTAGGCATAAGATGCAGCTATTCAGTAGCTTCTTAGTTATATCTGACAATATGGGGTCATTACAATTTCTACAGGGTTTTTTTTCCCAGGGAAACAGCGGTACTCTTGCCCATGGGCTGCATCTGGTATTGAAGCATTTACATGAAGGGGATGAGCTGCAATACCAAAACACAGCCTATGGATAGGAGTGGCGCTATTTCCAGGAAAAAAAACGCAGACTTTTTTTTCAAAGTCCCAGACAACCCCATTAAAGGGGTTGTCCCAGAATCGAAGAAGAGCACCTATCCACAGAATAGGTGATAGGCAGTCGAGAAGTAAGGAGGAACAGAGGGTTCGGAACCCTTGTTTGCTCGATCAGTGGGGGTCCCAGTGATCAGGCAATTATCGAATAAAGTGGGTGAATAAATATACTACAAAGTCCTATCTGTTCTTTCTGTAAAATGGAGACTTGGGCTAGCTCGTTCAGTCTGGAAGCAGACAAGGTGTCTTGGACGGAGAACGACCTCAGCATGGAATATTGTTTTATTGTGCTTGATATTCATCATCGTCCAACATTTTCACGTATTTAATGCACTGGATTAAGAGTTCCAGAACTTGTTCTTCAGCCAGAGGTCGGATATAATATCAGATATTAATATCAGTGACTTGGATCTTGTCTAAGACACAGAGACAATCAAACACATGCCGGTCAGACACAAAGGAGTAGGAGACTGAAAGACATTTTTTAGAGACTCTGTGTAAATGACTCTGAAGTCTTCGTGCCCTTTTACAGATCGCTCACAGATCGCTCGTTTCCAATCATTGCCCATTGTATCCAGGGCAAAGATCAGCAGATAAACGAGCAAACGGTCATTCATCGGCTGATTGTGTCGTTTTAAATGCCTTAAATATTATAGTTGACGGCAGCACATCTCCCTGTGTAAACATCTGCCGACATGATAATAATGTATGGGGACGAGCGAACGGAGTAAGGAGCGCTCGTCCCCATCCATAGCTCCATGTGACAGGAGAAAACGAGGTTTCGTTGATCGGCGCTCATTTTCATGGCCCATGTCGGATCGTGTAAAAGTACCCTTAATCCGATATTGAATACATTAATATGGTCATTGATAAGATATGAACAGATGGCAGGTTATAATGGGTATATAGGTGCTCCTGCATGCTTACCTCTGACTATATTTTATACACAGATTTATTATATATATATATATATATATATATTTATATCTTTTTGGGGTCTTTTTTTAGGCAAAAGGCCAAGATAACCTTACATTACATTCTTCTCATAAAACAACACATTACAATATTTTAAGTTCCAAAATTTTATTTTTCATATTTTATTTCATCTCTATTTTTTTAATGAACGATAGAATATTTTATCTATTTTTATCTATTTTTTTATTACATATTTTTTTATTTACATATTATATTATTTTTTTTACATTTGTGTTTGATATTTTTTTTGCCAAAAATAAATTATATTTTTATTGGCCTGCAACATCATCTTAGATAATACCTTCCTTTAAAAGGAATTTGTTTTGCTGCTCTTTGGGAATTCAAGCAGATGATAAAATTCCAGTCATTGACACAAGGCCTCAATCTAACGCCTGGATTTATGAGCCACTACATGGACACACGTCACGTCCCCCAGACTGACTCCAGATGCCTTAACTCCTAAATCATCACCCCTATAACCTCAGTTTTATTGCCCCGGCTTATCTTAATGATGTATCACCCCAAGTACTAATTGTCTCTGTGTAACATCTAAATGTTGTACTTTTTTCTAAGTCATTGATTTGTAAACTTGCCTGAAGAAGGAGCCTCTGTGCTCTGAAAGCCGCATATAGAACTTCTATGGTTAGCCAATAAATGTATCATACCTACAATACCTTTGTCTTTTTTGACACAAAAGTATTTAACATTGCATTTTGCTGCTCTAAATTGTCCAAAAATGCTGAATATTTAATAATACCCCGTGATGTAGATAAAGGAATCAGGAAGTTCAATCTATATTTTTCCAATATGGCACAGATCTCACAAGTGGGTGAAAAGATTCAATAAGTATTGTCCGTATCTTGCAACATTTTGTTCGTATGCATTACTTAAAGTGTAGCTAAACGTTTGACAAACTTCTGACATGTCATAGGGACATGTCAGAAGTTTGGATTGGTGGGGGTCCGAGCACTGAGACCCCCACCAAATCACAAAGCAGCTGAAGCGCTCGTGTGAGCGCTCAGCCGCTTCGAGTCTGAACGGCTTTTTCTGGAAATAAATGTATCGGTGTACGGACTCAATAGAAAGTCTATGAATCCGTACTCCGATACATCTGTTTTCCGGAAAAAGCCGAACAGACACGAAGCGGCTGAGCGCTCACACGAGCACTTCAGCTGCTTCGTTCTAGCGATTGGTGGGGGTCTCAGTGCTCGGACCCCCACCAATCCAAACTTCTGACACGTCACTATGACATGTCAGAAGTTTGTCAAACGTTTAGCTACACTTTAAGGCCCTTTTACACTTGTCGATTATCGGGCAGACAAGCGTTCACAGAACGCTCGTTGCCGATAATTGCCCTGTGTAAACAGGGCAGCGATCAACAGGTAAAAGAGAAAAAACACTCAATCATCTGCTGATCGTATCGTTTTAAAAAACTGAAATATTATCATTGTCTGCAGCACATCTCCCTGTGTAAAGAGGGAGATGCGCTGCCATCATGATAATAAGGAATGGGGACGAGTGATCGGAGTAACAACCGCTCGCCCCCATCCATAGCTCCTTGTGACCGGAGCAAACGAGCGCCGATCAACGATGTCTCGTTGATTGGTGATTGTTGCACCGAGCAAAATTGGCCGATGCAGTAGGGCCTTTACTTCCTAAACGGTTTTCTTTTCTGATTCAATGCACCGTATATGGACTGTGACAGCCAATTCCTCTACCAAAATAGTCCTCAAGGCCATATTGTAAGTCTGGAATTACGTAACCGTCCTTAAATTATTTGATAGTTGTTCCAAATCTTAGAAACTTTTGTGTACATCACACCTCAGATACTAAAAAACATGTCAATGATGACTAAATTGGTGAGAGTAGTTATCTTAAAAGGTGGCACATCTTTATAGTGAACTCAAGAAAGTCAATAACTCTTAGCTTAGGTGGTCAAAGCCTTCCCCCCAATGGACTTCTTTCGGTTTATTGGCATGGACTACTTAAGGCTCCACCATGGGTTACATCAACGACAGCACCTACTCCACATTCGAGCAGCTCAAATTTTTGGCTCTCACTTTATTGCCCTAATCTCTGTCTCCAATGTCTGGAGATGCTAGCGGTCTTTGGGTTCAGACCATGTGCTCCTTAAAGAGAACCAATAATATGACTAGATGTTCAGTTCTGAATAACATCAAAGGGGCTGTTTTATCAAGACAACCTCTACCCATATGCCCGCTCCAGAACAGAGAACCGCTCTGTAAAAGTAGGAGAAGGACCCAGCGCATCCATGCATTACATGGAGGGCCATCCATTTGAATAGCCTGCATGTAATGCTACATTTCCCCTACAAGGGAAAAGCGTGGCTGATCGCCAGGGGGTGGAGAAGTCAGACCACCATTGGCAATCAGCTGAACACCACGCCGAAAACCTATTTTGAAATACCTTATTACGTCATTCTAAGTTAATAGAAAGGGGTCTCTAGTTTGGGACCTTCAGCTATTTATCAATCTGGAGCAGAGAGCGGCTACAAAGAGAGCAAATCTTTTTATGGCGGAACCAGAATGTCCATGCATTACACAGACCTCCCATTGATTTCAATAGGCACCATGCAATGCTTCATTTCCCCTGTGGTGGTGCTGCAGAGGAAGGAAACACTTGCTGCCAGGATTCTCTTAAGATTACAACTGATCACTGTGGTTTCCAGCAGCAGGACAGCCTATTTTTTTGAAAACCTTCTAATAAAGAAAAACAGAAGCTTGAAAGAGCGGACAACTGACATCTGCAGAGTACCTGTACAAAAAGGATTATACCTGAGCTCTATACAAACCCATACACAATAGGTGCAATACACAAGCCTAGTTGAGCAGGTCATGGTATAGAAAAGCCAGCAGTTATTTTAGACATTATTCTGTTTGTCATCTGTTTAACTCTTGAAGAATAATTGGCTAAAACGAAGTCCTTTATTCCATAAACAGGTGCAGTCCACATAAAAAGGCCCATATTATTCCATTGTATTAGGTTTTTTCTTGTGCGGGGAGCAATGTAATTGACTATATTTTCTTTGGAGAACTAGACCGTACTTGCAACAAGCCGGGGGGTGGGGGAGAATAAAAAGTGACATAATGGTGGACTGTAGGACTGGGCGATTATGACCTAAATCAAAATTAATGTAACCTCGATCACGATTAATGAACTAATATTTAGGCCACACCTCTTTTTAAATGCCACGCCCCCTATTTGCATGCTACGCCATTAAATTAATATTTATTCCCTGAGCCTGCTGTATACTATATCCCGACACTGGTCCCACACAGTATATTGCCCCCATAGTGCTCCCCATCCAGTATAATGTCCCCATAGCTTCCCCCCACACATCATAATGCCTCCACACTGTATTCTGTTTCTACGTTGCCCTCCACACAGTATAATGCCCCGATAGCTGCCCCCAGAGTATAATGCCCTCCATAGCTGCCACCACACCGTATAATGCCCCCCATAGCTGCAACCACACCGTATAATGCCCCCCATAGCTGCCACCACAGTATAAAGCCCCCCATAGTGCTCCCCACCCAGTATAATGTTCCCATAGCTGCCCCCACACAGTATAATGCCCCCCATAGCTGCCCCATCATAAAGCTCACTTATAGATGCCCCCACACAGTATACTGCACCCCATAACTGCCATCCACACAGTATACTGCCCCCCATAACTGCCCTTACAGCCCCCTGCTCTACCATTGTATTCAACTGTATCTGCATCCTGAAGATGCAGATAGAGTTTAAACCGAGAAAAAATATATATTTATAAAACCGAAAATGCGCAATATGACTTCTATTAATTGCGCCGAATTTCGGTTTCCTTTTTTTTTCTCAATAAATTGCCCAGCTTAGTGGACTGTATAACCCGAAAACCTTCCCAGAATAAGCTTAACAAAAAAAAAGTAATATTTCCAGAATATAGTCTTGCCGAATCCCATACTTGGACAACTACAACAAAGATAGCGCATTGCCTACATCTTTTACAAACTTGGATTCTCCGAGTGTGCGTACATTGCCATGTATCCGTCAATACTAACACATGTATGCTACATTTCTCCCCTGCCCAGAGAAGGCCCGCAGATTCCCTCCCTGGTAACCATGGCAGTCAGACAGCCTTCTCAAGACATGTTTGCCTAGTGTAAGCCCTGGATATCACCCCTCTAGTCAAACAATGTGCCAGAAGATTAACAAGGATTGCACAGTAAGGAAGAAAAACCTCTCTTCCAAGTAATAAGAGGAATGTGTTCTCTTCTCCTTCATCCGCTAGGTATTCTGAAATTTATCCATAAACCGGGTCAAATACATAGAAAGGCGATTACAGCTTGTACGATTCCAAGTGCTTTGCTCGGACTATATTCGGTGCAGAAGCTTCTGCTTTCTTAGTCTCATTTTATTGGCTTCCCACAGTTCCGAACATTCTCTCATCTATGGCTGTGCTCATTCTGAGCTTCCTGGTTCAGAACTATAATACTCATTTACATAGGCCGGACTGTAAAGGTCCTCTTACACGGCCCGTACTGGGCCGTATAAACAAGCGCTGATCAACGAAACAGCTCGTTGATCGGCGCTCGTTTTCACCTTTCACAAGGAGCTAGTATGGAGATGCGCGCTCGTTACTCCGATTTGCTCGTCCCCATACATTATTATCATGCCGGTAGCGCATCAGGGAGATGTGCTGCCGAAAACGATAATATTTTACGCGGCTAAAACTATACGATCAGCAGATGAACGAGTGTTTGCACGTTCATCTCTTGATTGCTGCCTTGGGCAATTATCGGCAACGAGCGTTCTATGAACTATTGTTTGCCCAATAATTGGCCCGTGTAAAAGGGCCATAAGACTGCATAATACATGGTGTTTAGGGTCTGCACAAGCCTGGGCGAAAATAGCTATGGGCTCTGTAAGGCCACTAATTTATGGATAATCGCCAAACATGTGTTAGACCAATATTACTTAGAAATAGTGCAAGAAAATATTAAGATTTTGCCCAGGACGACACTTATAGTTCGACCTTTTTTTTTTTGCGTGGAAAGGCTCCATTATTCCCTAAATAGTCACTTAATACGGACCATATGGGCCAAATTCCCACATGGTCATTGTATTAGGTCCACATACCCTAAAGTTGTCGTCCCATCTGGAGAGCCCCTTCCCATTTGCTCTATTAGGGTATACATCATAGAGAGAGGTCTCACCAGTGATCATCTGGGTGTCAGGGTGGAGAGAAGCTACAAAGAGCAGTTCCTGTTCTGACTTACTTGACGAGGCCATGTATTACAAAATGGCCATCCAGACCTCCCCCCGGAAACACAGCTGGTTAGAGAAGCCAGACCTGTGGTGATCATCCGGGGTGGCTTCATTCAAAGAAAGGGGTTGTCCAGATGGGTAAACCTCTAATTCTAAAATCTCTTGCTTGATCCATTCTGGATGACAGATGGCTGAAGGAATCCTAATCTGAAACCTTAGGACACTTGGCTGTTTTGCTTTCCCCTTCTCTAGCTCAGGGGTGCAGAACCTTTTCTGGTCCGTGGTCCACATGGTCAGATTGTACCACTGCCAAGGGCTACAAAAAACAACTTAAGTATTCAAATATGTTATAATTTATGATCAAAAGGGGTTCTGGGACTCCCATATACAGAAGAATTGGGGTTCCATGCTCCTCTATTTGGCACTCCAGAAAACCACACATGTGTGCGGTTTATTCCATTGAAGTTTATGGGAGTTACGGAAACACACAAGTGTCTCACAACTCCCATAAACTACAATAGAGAGAGCCACCCCCCCCCTCAGGAGACCCCTATTCCCCTGATATATCGGGTCACAGAAATGGAACCCCCACCTATCAGACATTATTGCCTCAGATGGGAATACCCTTTTAAAGAATAACTCTGAAGACTGCACTAGGCATAACACAGTGATAATTTAGTCTGGATTTTTTTGACAACCGTGTCTTTTTGAACTATCATGCAGTTTTGTATCCCTATGGCTAAGGACCGCACAAAACAACATAGAGGGCCACAGGTCGTGCACCCATACTCTTAAATCAACATGACTTGACAAATTTCACTTGTCAAACTAAAGATTTACTACACTGCCCACAAAGAACACAAAACAAATAAAAATGTGTAAATACCATTGTAAAAAGTTGACAAAAATAATCAAGTAATTGACGACTTTCTGTTCAAGATTCGAACCTGACCAGGAGCAACCTCTGTACGAAGTTTGTATGTTATCCCAATGCTTATGTGGGTTTCTTCTGGGCTCTCAGATTCCTCGTGCTCCCCAAAAACATACTCAAAAGGACGGCTTCCTATTAAATTGGCTCTATTGTGTGTGTGCTCGTATGAAATAAGGAAATTAGATAGTGAACCCAACAAGGGACAGAGACTTATATAAAATTTCTGACAATCCGTGTACCGTGCAGGAGAATATAGTGGTCCATAGAGAAGGCAAAAAAAACAACTAAATGAAATGTAAAAGTTACAAAAAAATGTAAAAATAAATTTATTTCAACAAAATTTTCTGCTGATTCCACCATTACAAATCCCACGTCTGTTTGCCTTGTTGCACCAAGTTTGGCCTCTTGAATATAAGTAACTCATTTCACAGACTTGACCTTGGTCAGCAAACAACCAGACTAAGACATACATGAGAGACTGCGAGAGAACATAATACAGGTTGTAGAAAAAGGGAGAATTTTCTATATTTAACGTCAGCTCTGTGTTACTATGAGGCACAGACTGTTATTTCCAGGTCTTGCCGTCTTAATTGCTTTTCTAGATTTCTAGAAATGTTACAAGAGAACTGACTATTAAATATTTGTGTGTGGTTTTCCGCCTAATTAGAAATGTGTAAAGGCGTTATTCGCTTGCAGCACAAGATGTAACAAACAAACACCCAAACAGGACCCGGCTGTCACCTCACTAAATCTCTGTGGACGTCTGGATGGAGCCCTGGCATGATCAATGGAAAGCCACATACTTTCTGGCTATTCAATGACTTTGCTATTTAAAGCATAATATCAACACGCCACATTTTTACTACACAGGACGCTTTAAAAATGACTTATAATGCTATGAAGGAGGTCTAGAGCCCCCTGTTTAGTGTACCCTTCTCCGACTAGAGCCTCCTCTTTTGTGTCCTCCTTACCTACAACCACAATTCTAGTAGGATTTCCACCTAAAGCCTCCTGTACAGCCCGTACAGGGCACTCACTGCCTAAAGCCTATTGTGGTCCCTGTATAGTGCATATATAATGTCCTCCCTGCCTATAATCTATATAGTGTGCTGTACTAAAACCTTCTGTACAGTGTACTCCCTGCCTAAAGCCTCCTGTACATTGTCATCCATGCCTAGAGCATTACAGTGAAGGAAATAATTATTTGATCCCTTGCTGATTTTGTACGTTTGCCCACTGTCAAAGACATGAACTGTCTAGAATTTTTGGGCTAGGTTAATTTTACCAGTGAGAGATAGATTATATAAAAAAAACAACAGAAAATCACATAGTCAAAATGATATATATTTATTTGCATTGTGCACAGAGAAATAAGTATTTGATCCCCTACCAACCATTAAGAGTTCAGCCTCCTCCAGACCAGTTACTGCTCCAAATCAACTTGGTGCCGGCATTAAAGACAGCTCTTACATGGTCACCTGTATAAAAGACTCCTGTCCACAGACTCAATGAATCAGTCTGACTCTAACCTCTACAACATGGGCAAGACCAAAGAGCTTTCTAAGGATGTCAGGGACAAGATCATAGACCTGCACAAGGCTGGAATGGGCTACAAAACCATAAGTAAGACGCTGGGTGAGAAGGAGACAACTGTTGGTGCAATAGTAAGAAAATGGACGACATACAAAATGACTGTCAACCGACATCGATCTGGGGCTCCATGCAAAATCTCACCTCGTGGGGTATCCTTGATCCTGAGGAAGGTGAGAGCTCAGCCGAAAACTACACGGGGGGGACGGGGGACTTGTTAATGATCTCAAGGCAGCTGGGACCACAGTCATCAAGAAAACCATTGGTAACACATTACGCCGTAATGGATTAAAATCCTGCAGTGCCCGCAAGGTCCCCCTCAAGAAGGCACATGTACAGGCCCGTCTGAAGTTTGCAAATGAACATCTGGATGATTCTAAGAGTGATTGGGAGAAGGTGCTGTGGTCAGATGAGACTAAAATTGAGCTCTTTGGCATTAACTCTACTCGCCGTGTTTAGAGGAAGAGAAATGCTGCCTATGACCCAAAGAACACCGTCCCCACTGTCAAGCATGGAGGTGGAAACATTATGTTTTGGGGGTGTTTTTCTGCTAAGGGCACAGGACTACTTCACAGCATCAATGGGAGAATGGATGGAGCCATGTACCATCAAATCCTGAGTGACAACCTCCTTCCCTCCACCAGGACATTAAAAATGGCTCGTGGCTGGGTCTTCCAGCACGACAATGACCCGAAACATACAGCCAAGGCAACAAAGGAGTGGCTCAAAAAGAAGCACATTAAGGTCATGGAGTGGCCTAGCCAGTCTCCAGACCTTAATCCCATCGAAAACTTATTGAGGGAGCTGAAGATCCGAGTTGCCAAGCGACAGCCTCAAAATCTTAATGATTTACAGATGATCTGCAAAGAGAAGTGGGCCAAAATTCCATCTAACATGTGTGCAAACCTCATCATCAACTACAAAAAACGTCTGACTGCTGTGCTTGCCAACAAGGGTTTTGCCACCAAGTATTAAGTCTTGTTTGCCAAAGGGATAAAATACATATTTCTCTGTGCAAAATGCAAATAAATATATATAATTTTGACAATGTGATTTTCTGTTTTTTTTTTAAATATAATCTATCTCTCACTGGTAAAATTAACCTAGCCTAAAAATTCTAGTCTGTTCATGTCTTTGACAGTGGGCAAACATACAAAATCAGCAAGGGATCAAATACTTATTTCCTTCACTGTATATACAATGACCTCCGGGCCTAGAATCTCCTATACAACGAACACGCAGTATATCACTAGCCTAAAGACTCCTGTACAGTTTTCTCTTTGACTAAAGCTCAGTATACAATGTCCTTCTTGCCTAGAGTCACCAATAGTGTCCCAGCTTGCCTAGAGACTCCTTTACAGCATACTACTTACCTACAATTTAGCGCCCTCTTCTTTTAGTGTCGCCTATAACGCATATTCCCTGCTCAGAACCTCCTGTATAGAATTCTCCAATACAGAACTATTGGTGCCTATAGACTAGTAGTGAAAGGTCCCTAAACAAAGTCTATTGAACTCTATAACGTGAAGTACAGTGCTTGTTTGGTATCATGCTCTTCTAGCAGAATGATTTGTCATATTTGCAGTATTTGAGAGAAAGTAAAAGAGTTGTATCTCATGGAACAAGCACAGAGAGATTCTTTAGCAGTATGACCATCATGTTCAGTAATAGCCCTCGAAGATCTGAAGGATCATTCATTAGAAGTCTACGTTGCTTTCTATAGAACAAAATATGACGTCTGTGCTTCACAATGGTCTCATACTTCAATATCTCTGATTTTGCCAAGTGCAGTGATAATCCGGGCCAGAAGGTGGTTGGTAGATGCCTCTGGGCAAAACTTTTTGTGGGGGCTCCCATCCCAGCTCTGGCACCGAGTCCCTCTATCACAGCCAAATATAGGAGACGTGGCTACACATGCATGTGGCCCTCTGTTGAAGTTCATGAGAGTTATGGAGATGGCCAAGGCAGTGACTCCCTTAGACTTCAAAAGAGATCTACATGAATATGTTGCTACCCCCAAAAATAATAGTGGCAATCATTCAAAAGAGTGTCTCTCAAAATATTTTTCTACACAGTGCCCCCAATAATAGTGCTACGCATTATACCCCTAATAATGGTACGACACTTTGTCAAGGAGGTGGTGGCCCGAGGCTCGTGCCCCTTGTGCAGTCCCTATAATCTGGCCCTAGTGACAATTGTTTGATACATACTGACCTTTGCAAGTCTTCTGATCTGGCTGTAAGGTGAATCCCACAGGGCAACTGCATCGCACTCCCGTTGCCGTATCCTTGCAGGTACGGTCACAGCCTCCGTTATTCACAGCACATGTTTCTAGAGGTAGAAGACAAGAAATTATATTTTGATCTACATAACAGTCTAATACTACAGCTCACTACATACATACTCATGACACAGATTAACTAGAGACATGCAAGTTCCTCCTTGCAAGGATTTTTAGATGCCTTCACAAAACACAAGGACAGAATACAAAATTATGGGGGGTTTGAATTCAGGCCTCAGTACAAATCCATTTCATTGTACATACCTTGATCTGTATCTAATATATAGGGACCTGCATATAAGATGAGCTAGAGTTGTTACCATGAACATGCTGAACACATAGATAGTTCCATTAAAGGGACATTTCTAAGCATGCAACGCTAGACTTCCCCATGTTCATTAATACAAAACGGAAATGTCCATCCATGGAACAGGCCCACTTCTTGACATGGGTTATGTACATGAAAGAACAGTCACCAATTATTGCTTACCAAAGATTTTTAGGAAAGAATTGGAAACCTTGCAAAAACCATATTCAACCACTCAGTCAACGCTTTCACCACCAACCATCCACTACTATACATCCAACTACCATCTCTTGGAGCCAGCATCCATCCACCACATTTACTTTCTTGTCGCCACTGCCTGGATCCCGATAAAGGTTTCTATCCTTACCCACATTTCTCTACTCTCAACCATACCTTTGGGGGGAGGTGTTGATAATTAGCCACAGGACCATGGGTATAAAAAGGAGGTGCCCAGCTTAAAAAATAAATAAATAAATAAATAATAACATTTAAATAAAACCAGAATAAATCTAAGCTGATAGAGGATGCCCCTTTAGGGCCCCAGGTAGTTGAGGCTTATAGAAATTGCCCTGGTTGTCCTCCCTATAATTTGAGCCCAAAGGTTCACAATGGCACAAAGCCACTAAGAATCCAATTTATCAATGTCCATTTTTTGCCAGAAACATATAACAGAAGTAGCCCCCAAACATAAATCAATAGCATCTAAAGTCTATCAAATGAATGGAAGTAGAGCTAAAAAACACTTCACCATTGGAGAGAATAAGCAATAAAAAAAATTATTTGTGAATAAATAATGCTATTACACAGCAGACATAAGACTAGTAAATGTATTTTTTTTTAGGCGTAATAGCATCTTCTGAACATTACTTGATAAATAAAGGGGGAGGTCAGTTTTTTGGTTTTTTTTTTTCTGCAATCTTTTCATTTTATATGCTTAAAGGCCCATTCCTACTACAATAATAAAATAAAATAAACATAAAACATATTTTAAGACTATAAATGTCTACCAAAGTACTTTAGCTAGCTATTAGGGCAGATGTAACTATTTAATTATGTCACTTTAATTTATATATGGCTTGTGTAGTTTAATGTTGTAACAAGTAACCATGAGGCCCCATAGCAAAACTTGGAATGGGGCCTCACTTCACCATGAGTATTTTCAGCAGCAATAGATGCTTTGAATAGAAAACACTTATGATTATGTTGGTCTCCTATCTGCCCCCTTTTTAGCCTCCCCTTGGTCTGCATTTAATTTTCCACTTTCATCATTAACAGTGCGTAGATGGACCCCCCCTTAGCTGTTGGGCCCCACAGCATGTGCTATACATGCTCCCCTGGTCGATACCCATGTTGGATGGATAACCTGAGATTTTCAACCCAGCCAATCGTAACTCAATTTTATTGCCCTTTATTTTTATGTAACAAAGGTCACTAAAATTTAAAGTGACTGTCTAGTCATGAGTTAAAAAATGATATACACATCAGTATATAGAGCCGATTCCTAAATGCTACTAATTTTAATAAGTTCCAGAGGTTTGGCAGATTTTTAGCTCAGCTCCATTAGGGCAGAGCTGTGATCTGTGACTACAGCATATCTACACTGCCTACAGGGAGTCTGAGGTAGTCAGAGACACACCACCTACCTCCTGTCTCCTCATTGGTTCAGGCTGTTGCTCTGTCCCCTCCCACTCTTCAGATTGGCTGTTGTGTATAAACAGACTCACCAGGAAGTCAGTGAAAAGAGAGATGATTTCTATTAAGGATAGGACAATTGTAAAGTAGAGAGTACTGAGCTACCGGACTAGTGAAGAACATATACTGAGCCTAAGTAAGTGGGAGCCTCAAGAGTCACTTTAAGAAGTCCCCCCCCCCCAACACACACATTTTTTCAAAAACGAAGGAAACTTTATTGGCTGGCCCTTCCAAACTGACCTACAAAAGAGAGGGTTTTACTAATCTCTTTGGCTATTCAGGAGAATTCTTTAGTACAAAATGCCTTTGAATAGACACTGGCAAAGACGTATCCTGAACGCTCTAAGTAGGAAGAGTTTACAAACTCGGCTTAAGAAGTGGAGCCACACATTTGGCATGACTGTATTATGATAGAAGGGGAAATCTCAACTACTCATTTAACCCTTAAACTACTCCGAGGCCAAAGGCGAATGACAAAGTGTCCGCAGAATACATCTGATCCCATTTCATAGACACACGGTTGAACATTTTTTGGGCAGGAAAATTCCCATTCCTGGATAGTGTCCAGAAAGTGGGAGAGACACAACAGACTTACTTTCCCATGTCATGGCTGACTGGTTGTATAGGCCAAGGGTCAGTTACTTAGCACAAATAGTCTGAAAGAGGCCAAGTTTTGTGTTTCACTTCACAGGGATTAAGCAAGCTAAAAGAAGTAAAGGGTAAAAAAAATAAGAAAGAAAGAAGTTCACCATCTTGAGCCTTGATGCGTAAATATTGCTTGTACTTGAAAACCACTGGGACACAGATTTGAAGAAAAATAAATATATGTACTGTGAATCAGGAGGCCGACTGTAGAACATCCAGGCATGAGTTATACATTAGGGAGGATATTACCAACTATAGACCATTTTTAGTTACTGTACTGCCATCAAAAAAATGTAATGATCGGACGGGTGACTTTCACTTTAGGCCCCTTAAGTATTCTGGTACTAAAGGTAGAACACAGAAAGTTAGTTTAAGGCTGGGGTGTTCCACTTCAAGCATAGTCCTAGTATGATGGTATGGGACCTCTGGTGTCTATCTCTATGTACACAGTGATGCAGTCGTGACGGGAGTTTTAATACAAAGAATGAAATATATTCCGGTGTATTATAGCGATGTACTACTCTATATGAAATATAAAAGGAGTGCTTGCTGTGACATACCTGTATGCACCCTGGTTGACTAGGTGACTAGGAGACTCGGAGACTCCGCTTCGTAACTCCCAATATGTCTGACAAAGGTGGCAACTATCTATCTCCAGTTACATAACGAAGAGCTGCTCTGAAGCACATAGTCTGTACAAGATTTACAGTGTAAGTGAAGCAATAAGGCTGGCTTCACAAGTGCTCATTAATCTTCTCTTAGCCCAGAGCTAACACCACCCAGCCCCTCTCGCCCCGGGCTCTATAGCACCAGACTTAGATCCCCATAGGGTTTGGTTATAATCCAAGTCCAGTTCAGTAGAACTACAAGGGTCCAAGTGATGTGGTCGTAAAGGCTGCTAAAATGTGGGCGAGTGAAACCAGCCTAAAAATGGCCATACACATTATATGAAAGTTGATGAAAACAAATGATTTCGTCGGCAAGAAAATTAAGTGAACGATCGTTACAACTTCCGGATGGCCGACAGTAAACGTCTAACAAATTTGTTGGCGATATTGCCAATTTTCGGCCAAATATCGAAAGTCATTGAATGTGTATGGGTCACTTGTGCGACCATGAACAATCGTTATGCCAATAACAACCCACATAGGAGGAGAATAGGAGGGTTTGTCCCTTGCGGCCATACTTCCACCACTAATTTTTTTGTGCCATTGGACATGTACTGTATGGGCACATTGCATGACTATAATGGGCAACATCAACTAAAATGTGTATGATAACGTTTGCTTAACGAATATTTGTCAGAAAAACAATTAGTTCGAACATCGCCCTATTGCTGTGTATGGCCAGCTTTAGAGAGGAGGAACATTCATGGGCACTTGTCAAGGCCCTTTTACACGGGCCAATGATCAGGCAAACAAGCGTTCATAGGAATGCTCGTTCCGGATCATTGCCCTGTGTAAACAGGGCAACAATCAGCCGTCGAATGAGCAAACGACGGCTGATCGTATCATTTATGCAGCACAATATATTATCGTTGTCGGAGGCACATCTCTATGTGTAAACAGAAGACGTGCTGCTGACATGATGGAAATGTATGGGGATGAGCGATCGTAGTAATGATCGCTCGTCCCCATACATTACGGATTATAGCTCCTTGTGAAAGGAGCAAACGAGTGACGACCAACGAGCTTGTTGATCGGCGCTCGCTTTTATGGCTCATATTGGCCGGGTAAAAGGACCCTAAGTTGTTTGGGTACAGATACCAGATACTGTATACTTTAACAATGCCTCAGACCAGTCTGTTTTGCTGCCATCAGGGCTACAACTAACAAGGTTGCGCCTCACTCTCAGTAGTGGGAGTCCAAAACTCACTTAAATAGTGAAAGTCTCAGGAATTTAAAAAAGGTCAACGGGTCAAAGGTTATATTTTTAAAAAGCAAAGATAAGCAAACTTCCTTGTTTTCTCCAGTAAATCACTCACTAAAAATGTATCAGATCACTTCCCAGGATAAGTTTGCTTGGTCCAGGGAGCACGGAATAGTTAACCTGACCTCATTTTCCACTCTATGTACAATGGTACTGTGAACCACATCCTAAGGGCCTGACATAATTCTAACTAAAACAATCAAATTTCAATATATTTTTAGGATGCTTCCAAGAACTTAACAAGCACATTATCGAAAATCCAATAAACTGCATCAAAGGTTCTTATCACTCATCTCTATTGAAAAGGCAAAAAAACGAGCCAAAAACCAATTGTTGTGATCGCTAAATCAGTTCATGCAGTTTAAGTAAGTTTTAGACAAAAAACTTTCTATTTCACAGATATATTCTGGTATATATGCAGTGTAGACAGGGCCGGTTCCAGGTGTATGTGGGCCCATGGGCTACAGAGTCACAGTGGGTAACTACATCACATTGGCCTCGAAAAAAAGTAGAGAATGTTTACCCAGATCACCATGGGCTGTCAAAGCCCAGTGGACCCTGGCATCTGCCCAGGTTTGGCTCACATGGAGTGTAGGCCTATAAAGCAAATAGCTGTGTTTATTAATATATATATATTTCTCTTTCCTTCTCTTTTTGTCATATGTTCTTCCTCGCATCAACCCATCACTTCATTGTAAGACCACTACAATAAAAAGTCTGTTGCTGGGGGCAGATTATCTACCTCCATCTTCTAAACAGAAGCTGATAAGGAGAGCGCAAGAGGTGGGACTCCAGGATGACCAAGTGTACGGGGAGTACAGGAGGAGTGAGGATGGGGAGCAATCTATTACGCGAGTGGCTTTTCATAGGTGACAATCTTGTGTGGAGCGGCCTACAGTTGTGATCTGTACAAGAAAGATCCGCAACATTGTGAGTGGCTCTCCGCTCTGGCTAATAAAGAAGAGTCCCAAAAAGGACCCCTCCGTATGACATCCATAGTCCGAAATGGGTATACGGAAAGGGATTCTTGGCATGAGACAACCTCAACTCCTATAAATGGCCTAAAGACATTCTCTCAGATCTTCCATCATTACTACAGTCCAACATGGGACAACTTATTTTCGAAATTGTCCAGAGAACTTTCTCCATGGAAGTTCAGGATTTACCTGAATTTTGGAAATGGTTTTCACCATCCGTATCTCGAAAAGTACATCATTTCTGCACATAATGTCGAGATACGGCAAGTTTCAGGTCTATTTATTTTACGCACTCTATTTACAACCCAATAATTTGTAAAGAAAAAATGAATATTCTATAGTAAAAATAGAAAAATATAAATTTTATAAGGTTACAAAAAGAATTCCTAAAAAGGAATATATCAGTAACTCTTTTCAAAGTAGTGGTACAGTACATAGCAGGCATTGATGAAATCAAAATACTTGGAATGACCTTGCACAGTTGAATAGAGGAATAATATTTTGCAGTGGCTGGACGTGGGAAGGATGCGAGTTCCTGCGGAGAGTGCAAGTAAGAACATTCTGTATGTGCAAATGGACCATTAAATATCCAAACACTATGGAATGGAACTGGTGGGACAGCGAGATTCTGTAAATGCATGACCTGGCAAAAGATGAATACATTTTACTGGCTGTAGACACTGGGGTATGTTTACTATTAGATTGCATTAAGACATATTAACAAGATTTTATGTATTCCAAAAAAGCCAGACATATTTCACAGATGGGTTTACCGGGGAGAAGTAGAGATATGACGTCTAGTTCCTAAACGTACAAAGTAAACGGAGATATTCTGGCATCATGAGTGCATGACAGCCTTATCAAAACTGAAGACATTCTGGAAAAAGGTGTGGTCGTCTAGGAAGATTTTTGGACTTCCAATCTCTATGATAAAAAGAAGGATGAGTTCACTTTAAATCATTGGAAGCAATTGTTATCACCAGTAAACTGCCTAGATCTGAGCCCGATTGTTGCATTGGGTCATACGATAACACTTCTTGCACATGACCGAGTGCAGGTCGGGAAAAACGGTCCGTATGTCGGCCGGATTTCCCGGCCCGACCACGGTACAGGTGAACGAGACTTCTGGCATCATAGACATTTTGTGATGCGGGGAGGCAGGGACTCCTAGCATCATAAAATGTCTATGATGCCAAAAGTCCCATTCACCTGTACCGTGGTCGGGCCGGGAAATCCAGACGACACTGGGACCATTTTTCGTGGCCCGATCTCCGTTGTGTGCAAGAGGTGTAAGATCATGTAGGTCTAGTTTAAAGGAGTTCTCTGCTTTGGACAATCCCTCCTTGTTACAAGGGTCCCTGGACAATAAGCTGATCACAAACTTTCTCCCTGCTGGGACCTCCAGCGATCAGCTGTTATCTGTGGGGAAACCTGGCAGTAAGAGTTCAATTTCCCTGCAGTGTCGCGACAGGGGAAATTGAGTATTACACAGTGACCATTCATAACAATGGGTTGTCTGTGTAATGCGGGACAGGACAGATCCTTCAGAGTGAGGGGCGCCCTTTGTAACCGCTCTCCACTCTGGCAAAGAGATGAGGATCCTGAACAGAGGAACCCCCTCTATTAACTCAGAATTCCCGATTAGAGTATATGAAAATATTTTTTTTCAAATCAGACAACCCCTTTAAAGTGCAGCTATGACATTGATTTATTTGTTTCTGTGCGGATTAATTCATTATATACACTACCGTTCAAAAGTTTAGGGTCACTTAGAAATGTCCTTATTTTTGAAAGAAAAGCAGTTTTTTTCAATGAAGATAACATTAAATTAATCAGAAATACACTCTATACATTGTTAATATGCTAAATGACTATTCTAGCTGCAAACGTCTGGTTTTTAATGCAATATCTACATAGGTGTATAGAGGCCCATTTCCAGCAACCATCACTCCAGTCTTCTAATGGTACATTGTGTTTGCTAACTGTGTTAGAAGGCTAATGGATGATTAGAAAACACTTGAAAACCCTTGTGCAATTATGTTAGCACCGCTGTAAACAGTTTTGCTGTTTAGAGGAGCTATACAACTGACCTTCCTTTGCGCTAGTTGAGAATCTGGAGCATTACATTTGTAGGTTCGATTAAATTCTCAAAATGGCTAGAAAAAGAGAGCTTTCATGTGAAACTCGACAGTCTATTCTTGTTCTTAGAAATGAAGGCTATTCCATGCGAGAAATTGCCAAGAAACTGAAGATTTCCTACAACGATGTGTACTACTCCCTTCAGAGGACAGCACAAACATGCTCTAACCAGAGTAGAAAGAGAAGTGGGAGGCCCCGCTGCACAACTGAGCAACAAGACAAGTACATTAGAGTCTCTAGTTTGAGAAATAGACGCCTCACAGGTCCTCAACTGGCAGCTTCATTAAATAGTCGCCAGTGTCAATGTCTACAGTGAAGAGGCGACTCCGGGATGCTGGCCTTCAGGGCAGAGTGGCAAAGAAAAAGCCATATCTGAGACTGGCTAATAAAAGGAAAAGATTAATATGGGCAAAAGCACACAAACATTGGACAGAGGAAGATTGGAAAATAGTGTTATGGACAGACGAATCGAAGTTTGAGGTGTTTGGATCACACAGAAGAACATTTGTGAGACGCAGAAAAACGGAAAAGTTGCTGGAAGAGTGCCTGACGCCATCTGTCAAGCATGGTGGAGGTCATGTGATGGTCTGGGGTTGCTTTGGTGCTGGTAAAGTGGTAGATTTGTACAAGGTAAAAGGGATTTTGAATAAGGAAGGCTATCACTCCATTTTACAACGCCATGCCATACCCTGTGGACAGCGCTTGATTGGAGCCAATTTCATCCTACAACAGGACAATGACCCAAAGCACACCTCCAAATTATGCAAGAACTATTTAGGGAAGAAGCAGGCAGCCGGTATTCTATCTGTAATGGAGTGGCCAGTGCAGTCACCAGATCTCAACCCCATAGAGCTGTTGTGGGAGCAGCTTGACCGTATGGTACGCAAGAAGTGCCCATCAAGCCAATCCAACTTGTGGGAGGGGCTTCTGGAAGCATGGGGTGAAATTTCTCCCGATTACCTAAGCAAATTAACAGCTAGAATGCCAAAGGTCTGCAATGCTGGAATTGCTGCAAATGGAGCATTCCAAGACCAAAGCAAAGTTTGAAGGAGAAAATTATTATTTCAAATAAAAATCATTATTTCTAACCTTGTCAATGTCTTGACTATATTTTATAGTCATTTTGCAACTCATTTGATAAATATAATTGTGAGTTTTCATGGAAAACACAAAATTGTCTGGGTGACCCCAAACTTTTGAACGGTAGTGTATCTTTATATGGTACACAATACACTGCTCTACATAAGAAAAAAAACAAATGTAAAAAGTACTTTATTAAAGTTTTTAAGAATATATAAAAAAAATATTAAAAAAAGATAAAAAAAAATATATTCTTCCATTACTTTCCCGTAAAGTAATGTAAACAAAAAATAAACCTAATTATTATCACTGCATCCATAATGGTCCTAACTATAACAAAAATAATGTTATTAATTCCATATGATAAATGCAGTTTAAAAAAAAACCCCATTGCAAACGTTACAAAGAAAAACATTAGAATTGCTGTTTTTTGGTCACCTCATCTCCCAAAAGAAATGGGAATAGAAAGTGATCAAAAAGTTGTATGCAACCCAAACTAGTACCAATAAGCACTACAACTCTCTCCCCCCCCCCCCCTAACAAAAAACAAGCCCTCACACTGCTCCATCAAGTGAAAAATTTTGTATTTTGTGTTGCCACATTCTGGGACTTCATTAACATTGTTTTTATATAAATTATATAAATTTGGTATTGCCATAATTATATTGACCTGAAGAATAAAGTTAACATGCCATTATTGCCAAACGGTAAACACCATAAAAATGAAACCCAACAATGGGAAAAACGGCATTCCGTCCCCACTGGGCGGTTTTTACGCGCCCATTTTCCCTTGAAAACAGCTCCGTATTTTACAGCCGTTTTTTGTTACGCGTGTGAACATACCCTAACTGTCCTATACAACAGAGGTGTACACAAACTTAGGAGAGAAAAAATAAATTACTTTCATGACTCCACCACTAACCCAAAACACAGAATAAACTGCTTTTTGGATTTGTAACTGAAGTGAGGATATAAAAAATGCTTTCTGTTTTATGAAAGCATAAGACAATGACTCACTTGAAATATTGGCTTCTGTGTGTCCAATCATCGTGCGGGGATTTGGAGCGCGCTGTTTTACAGCCGACACCCAGGACTAACAGCCAGGAGCAGCCCCCTCCGACAGCTCATCGCTCCCCCGCAACGAGATCGGGGGGTGACGATGGCTGTTATGACAGCCCAGGAGCCTAATGAAGGCCCCCAGGGCTGCCTTTACTCTGCCTATGTTAAGATGCCTGTAAAAATGATGATATACTGCAATCGGTGGTACAAGTCCCCTAGGGGGGACTAATAAAATGTGTAGAAAAAAGTGATATAAAAGTTATTTGTAGTGCAAAAAAAAAATTTAAAAAAAGTTACAAAAAATAAAACCTTTTCCCTCTAAAGTAATGTAAAAAGTAAACAATATTGGTATTGCTGCGTCCGTAAAAGTCTGAACTATTACAATATAGCGTTATTTAACGCGCACGGTGAACGCTGTAAAAAAAATAATTTGTATACCGCCAAAATCGCACTTTTTTGGTCATCTTAGCTCCCAAAAAAAATTAAATAAAAAGTCATATGTCAAACAAATGGTGCCAATAAAAACTACAGCTCGTCCCGCAAAAAATAAGCCCTCACATCGCTCAATGCAACGAAAAAATAAAAAAAGTTATAGCTCTCAGAATGTGGTGAAACAAAACAATTATTTTTTTTTAACAAAGTTTTTTGTTTTTTTAAAGTAGTAAAATATAAAAAAAATCTATATAGATTTTGTTATTTTTACCACACGGTGAAAGACGTAAAAACGGAACCCAAAAAATAATGGAGGAAATCGCAGTTTTTTTCCAATTTCAGCCCGCAAATAATTTTTTTTTAGCTTCCAAGTACAATATATGGTACTTTAAATGCTACCAATAGAAACTACAGCTCCCCCCGAAAAATATAAGCCCTCACACCGCTCTATTGACAAAAAAAACAAAGACGTTATGGCTCTTGGAAGGCGGGAAGTGAAAAACTAAAATGAAAAATCCAAAAATCTCTCGGACCTTAAGGGGTTAAAAAATACATTTAAAAAAAGCCTAAAGCAGGACACTAAATATTAGAAATATTTTGTTTTTAAACCCAAGATTGTAAAGGTTTCTAAAAGTTCTCCAAACTGGAGGTGTGCGAGATGAAGTAGGGGTTATAGGGCAGACCGTGGACTCCCTGGAAGATATCCCGCTGAAGTACACTACAGTCAGTATCTCCTCAGACTGAAATGGCTGATAACAGGGAACAATAGATTGCATTAAACAGAAAAGGAGATGTAAATAAGAAAGCCGTTATGTTTAGCGTCATTTTAAGACATAAGTGGAAAGAAATCCAGGGACCAGCAATGGCTGCTTCTGGGTGTATTCAAATGCATAGCTTCCTATTAAACTGCGGTTAAACGTAGTGTAAAAAAAAACAAAAACTCTACTCTTACATCAACTTTCAGGCACAAAAAAACCCAAAAACTACAAATATGAGCTGAAAATCCTTTAAATAGTAATAATAATAATAAAATTGTAACTAATTCTTCAAAAACGACTTCTACCACCTTCTTTTGATTGTATTTTTTCTGTATCGATCACTAATCAATGTAAACCTCTTTTACCGGTGAATAATTCCGCAATGCTGGTTGTGTTTGTTGCCACTTTTTTTTTTTTTATAATAAAAACATAAAAAACAAAAATAGTTAAATTACATCAGTGAAAAACATGTAAACTAATCTGTAAAAAAAACCAAAAAAAAAACCTCTGGTTTATACTTCCTTTTAAATATTTAAAAAAAATATATAAATATATAAAAAAAATCTAAAATGTTTAAAAAAAAAAAAGTACAAAAAAAGATATATATTAAAATAATAAAAAAAACACAAACATCGGCAGCAGAGAATTTTTATAAATTCTGTTTAACGAAATGTCACTGATGAATGGGTATAATTTCCCCTAAAATTGGAGGTTCGTAGGTGGAGTAAGTGTTCTTCTTACGGTGAAGGAGACTTCTGCTAAACCAAGCGGTTAAAAAAGGGAAATAGACAATTTCATTACACAAACTGTTTTTCCTTTTACTTTCCCTGCAGGTTGTTTGAACTTCTCAATCATTCTAATCCATCCTATCTTGCTGTACAAACATCTTTACATCCTAATTGCCCTGACATCAATAGTCACAAAAAAGTCACCCGAAAACAAACATTCAGAGCACAGAGGATCATTTTTTAAATCCCACCATGACTGGTTGGGGGTGGGGAGGCATTGATCTGAAACCATGGCGGGCCTCTTATTCAGGGGGTTACTGTAAGTTACATCTGCGGCAGGAACAGAAGATGTTCCTTTAATCCTTTTCAAAATGGGAGCCAACAATAGTCGCACATCAAAGATAGCAAAACATAGCGCACTCAAGTGAGTAAACGCAAACTCTTGTATTTCAAGACTCAACATGAGTAAAAACAAATTTCACATTTTTCCTTATTTGTTTTCTGTCACCAAAGCAGAACTAATGCGTTTGGAGAATGCGAGGGATTATTTCAAAAAGTTTTAGTCTATAGAAGAGGAGAAAGGACCATACAATATATGACCTGGAACAACGTGTTAAAGAACATTTCCATATACAGAATATTCATAGGGATACACATTTACTATCCATATATAGATACCGCAATACAAGCAAAATAATAAACAAAAATACTCCGGCCCATAGATTTTAGGTTTTGGTTTTTAAAAATGTTAATCCTTTAGCACCAGTTGCTGTATGGCGCCGGCGCTAGCTGCTCAAGGCTAAGTGCCATAAATGTACGGCACTGGGATGGTGTGGGCGCAGGGAAAAAAAAAAAGCACAAGAAAAAAAACTTTTTTTTTTACCATAAAAAAAAAAACAAAAAAAAAAACCTTAATTATGTCAAAACTTCTAAAAAAAAATAATAAATTCAAAAATTACACAAAATTTGTATCACCGCAACAACCTCTACTAAAAAACAAATGCGTTATTTATCCCGCACGGTGAACGCAGAAAAAGAGACAAATCTAAAAAATAATGCCCTATTGCCTTTCTAAAAAAATAAAAATAAAAAAAAGAATAAAAAGTGATTAACATTGTGTCCTAAAATAGCACCATTAAAAAAAAAATACAACTCGTCCTGCAAAAAAACAAGCCATCATACAAGACAGAAAAATAAAACATCATGGCTCTCAGAAGACAGGAATATAAAAACGGAAACATAAATTAAAAAAAAAAAATCGCTGTCTCAAGGCCGAAAGTAGCTGCGTCAAAGAACATCAAGGGTCAAAAGGAACACTCCAAGCAAAACCATATCACTAGGTTATGATTAGTGCAGGGCCGGAGGGGGCGGTGAATTACACAGGGATTCGCTCTCTAGTGTTCTTTGAATCTCCTCAGGTCCTGCACTACAAATAACACCATATACATATTTCCAGGAATATTCCTTTAAGGCTATTTTCACATCTGGGTGGGAGGCTTAATATGGAGAATCTGTTACAGAACCCGTCAGATTTGACGCGAAGGATAGCGTTGCATGTCTTGCTATTCTTCCAGTCAAAAGGACAGACCACAATGGAACATGACAGACCCCATTATAAGTCAATGGGGTCCATCGGGTGGCGGTGGTATCCATCATATGATGGCACTGCATCCTGGCTTGTGTTATAAATGGAAACCAGGATACAGATATGAAAATAACATAAAGTGGGTCTCCAGTCCCTGTGCAGAGCGAAAAAAAGAAGCCTATCTATGGATTTCACAGAACTGGCACTTACTTGTGTGCAATCTCGAAAGCAACTCTGGGTGTTATCGTTCTTGGAGCAGCAGGAAAATCCATTTATAGGACAGACTAGGTTCCCCTCATGGACACAATTCCAACACAGCCAATAGTTTTGGAAGTATCTGTTTTATATAATTGGGGGACAACATTTGTGGACCATACCAGTCTACTAATTCCGAAAGGCAACGTTCTTCATCATGTCCTCCTACTATTTTGCTACCTACCAGGATCTCTCCATCCTTATACACAAGTCCTTCTCAATGAATTAGAATATCATCAAAAAGTTAATTTATTTCAGTAATTCAATCCAAAAAGTGAAACTCATATTTTATAGATTCATTACACAGAGGGATCGATTTCCAGCATTTTTTCTTTTGATGTTGATGATTATGGCGAACAAATAATGAAAACCCAAAATTTTGTGTCTCAGAAAATTAGAATATTGAATAAATCCGATTCCAAAAATTATTTTTAATATCGAAATGTTGTCCTCCTGAAAAGTATGTACAGTATATTCCCTCAATACTTCGTCGGGGCTCCTATTGCATGAATTACTCCATCAATGCGGCGTGGCATGGGGGCGATCAGCCTGTGGCACTGCTGAGGTGTTATCAATGCGGCGTGGCATGGAGGTGATCAGCCTGTGGCATGGGGGTGATCAGCCTGTGGCATGGGGGCGATCAGCCTGTGGCACTGCTGAGGTGTTATCAATGCGGCGTGGCATGGAGGTGATCAGCCTGTGGCATGGGGGTGATCAGCCTGTGGCACTGCTGAGGTGTTATGGAAGCCCAGGTTGCTTTGATATCGGCCTTCAGCTCGTCTGCATTGTTGGGTCTGGTGTCTCATCTTCCTCTTGACAATACCCGGTAGATTCTCTATGGGGTTTAGGTCGGGCGAGTTTGCTGGCGAATCAAGCGCAGTCATACTGTGGTTATTACACCAGGTATTGGTAGTTTTGGCAGGTGCCAAGTCCTGCTGGAAAATGAAATCCACATCTCCTTAAAGCTTGTCAGCAGAGGGAAGCATGAAGTGCAGGGAAATGTCCTGCTAGACGCTGCGCTGACTCTGGACTTGATATAACGCAGTGACCAACACCAGCAGATGACACGGCCCCCAAACCATCACTGACTGTGGAAACTTCACACTGGACCGCAAGATACTTGGATTGACGCCTCTCCCCTCTTCCTCCGGGACCGAGATTTCCAAATGAAATGCAAAATTTACTTTCCTCTGAGAACAGGACTCTGGACACTGAGCGACAGACCAGTCCTTGTAGAGGCTTAGGAAACCTTTGCAGGTGTTTTGTGTTGATTCGCTGATTAGAGTGTCACACCACGAGGCGACAATCTTCTACTTTTACCCAATATTCTAATTTTCTGAGACACGAAATTTTAGGTTTTCATTAACTGTTACCATAATCATCACTATTAACAGAAAAAAATGCTGGAAATAGATCCCTTTGTGTGCAATGAATCTATAGAATATGTGAGTTTCACTTTTTGAATTGAATTACTGAAATAAATTAACTTTTTGATGATATTCTAATTAATTGAGAAGGACTAGTATACTCTTATCCGCATCGCTTTTTCTAAATAACCAAATATCCTTTCGGACTCTTTCATCAATCTAAGTATAATTAAAATCCGGAATCGGCACTAGTATCTTGGTGACATCAGCAGTTCCTAGCGAAATGAGCTGCATACTCATGAACACGAGTAAAGCAGGCCACACGCACAAAGATTTATCTCTGATAAACATATTCTGTTATTTGTTTATGTTGCTTATATAGCGCCAACATATTCCGCAGCACTGTACACAAGTTTCCATCATTCACTGCCTCCAGTGGGGCTCTCAATCTATCAGTATGCTATTGGAGCATGGGATTTAACCGGAGCACTCAGTGGAAACCCACCAAACACTGGGTGAACATACAAACTCCATACAGATGTTGCCCTTGGTCAGATTTCAAAAACTTGAACCAAAATGTGCACTGGGCCTAAGGTGATTTTTACGAAGAATTTGAAGACCTTCTGGTCTGAAGACAACAAAACCCTCTAGACTAAACAGGTGTTGTGGCTTCTCATATCTCTTTCGGCAGGCTTTATTTTCCAACATGAGTTTCAATCACATGAGCCATGAGGTCGGCCATGTAAGGTTTTCCAGTAACGGCAAAGTTCTGATACTACTTTCAAACCAGTTTATTTTCATTTTCCCCCGTTTTATTTGCTTTTCTCTAGACCAATGTGCTTAAAAACCCAACAACTACATACTATGGTGCGGCACTCTGTTGTATCTTTACAATTTGTGATCAGACATTTTTTAGGCCCCAGGAGGTATCAACTTTGCTGACATCTTCTGTCAGCCCAGTTTCCTGTGGGGAAGAGAAGAGAACAGAACAGAAAATATGCTAAGTGAAATAAATATTCCTTACAAATTGGGCTGTGGGTCCTGACTGTTCTCCACATCTAAAAATAAATGGGTATTTCTTAACATATGTATCATCTTGAACTCAATAATGAAACAAAATATGGTTGAAGATCTTACGAGGCCAGAAATAGCACCTGAAAAACATGGTTGTTCCTTGCTGCCGTTCCTTACAGCAATAAAGTATGAAAAACTATATAGCAATAAAACTGAAAACCATTTAAGGAAAATAAATCACTAGTGACCTTTAGCTCTCCAGTGTGAAGACCCTGCCAAAAAGCTACTCGTATCTCAGTTTCCTGGACACAAAGCAGGATATCTGGGATAAAAATTTCAGGTTTTGATTGGAGAACGTCAATATGGATATGCAACTAGTAGATTCAGGGCAGATGAAGGTATGCTTAAGTCTCGGTTGAGAAAAATGTGCTCCTGGGGGTGGAGGGTCCTTAATGACAGAGCATAAGATCCTTTTGGACCTACTATAGTTCTTCAACAAATTTTAGGAAAGCAATAAAGAGATATCGGAGGCTTGACGGAATGGACTGATCTCTCTAACGATTGGTCAATGTGATCTAACATTGTTTCAACACAAGAATGGAGAGGTTTTAAAGACGAACTACACATTCATGACCACTAAACTTGGGACTAAGACCTGCTCATCCAAAACCAAACCAATAGGAATTTTAGGGACATGTTATTGGCCTAATACAGAACACTTCAATCTTAGCGTCCATCTGCTTCTTAAGCTTTATATACAAAGAAAGTGAACCAAAAATTACAAACATAGAATGGGTTCAAATGCATTAAAATGGTTCATTACCGGTTTCCACTAAATATCATTTAACATATTTGTGTCCAAACTTTCCCTTAGGGTATGTGCACACACACTAATTACGTCCGTAATTGACGGACGTATTTCGGCCGCAAGTCCCGGACCGAACACAGTGCAGGGAGCCGGGCTCCTAGCATCATACTTATGTACGATGCTAGGAGTCCCTGCCTCGCTGCAGGACAACTGTCCCGTACTGTAATCATGTTTTTAGTACGGGAGAGTAGTTCCACGGAGAGGCAGGGACTCCTAGCATCGTACATAAGTATGATGCTAGGAGCCCGGCTCCCTGCACTGTGTTCGGTCCACTACTTGCGGCCGAAATACGTCCGTCAATTACGGACGTAATTAGTGTGTGTGCACATACCCTAACAAACTTCCAGAACAATAATGCATTACTGGCACAAGCAATCATAGTGCTTTTTGGCCTGTGAATTGCGGAGACTGTCAAAGTAAAGGAGAGTCCAGAATGATCCAATCTCATGAATAAAGTAGCTGGATATAGTACAGGGTTAGGGAAAACATGTGAAGGTAACTAAACTCTACCAGAAAAAATAAAGGGGGAGAAAGAGAAGCATGGACATCAAGAGAAGGGGCATTATGGGTAAATAACTGACTTACATAACTTGGCAGGAACAAATTTGGCCTGAGGTGGGCTTACAAGAATACACAGGATAGGTGTGGAGTCTAAATTTATTCCCCTCACTAGCAGTAATTGGAATCCACTAGTGCTAGGGGGGTTCAATACCACAAGGCCCACAACATGGCCTATGTAGATCTATGGCAGAAATGCCACCACTTCCTGCTTAGAGTAGTAACATATGTCCGTATACCAAAAATGAGTCAGGGCCAAAACTCAGATTCAGTTGGGTGCCCCTCCACAAACTAAAACATAACTTCATGTGCCCAAGAGGTGAAGCAAGACCCACACAGAACTGACCAATTATCAGTCACATAGATGTACTGATACAGTAGATCCAAACACATAGAAGCACCCATAGCTTTTCCTGCCAGGGCAGTTTCCATGCCATAGTGCTTACCCCAAGAAAGTGGCACCAATTAGGACAACCCCTTTTTGTTCTACTGCTGATGCCAATGGTGCCCCACCGCACATAGCACCTCCCCCCTCCCACCAAGCTACACCTCTGCCTGTGGTCTAAAAATACAAAAACATATTTTCCTGTAGAATTCCTCTTCTCCGAAGCACTCAAAACAGGCCCGTCCTGCAGAATTTGGGATGGTTTGAGGCTGGGTTCACACGAGCACATTAACGTCCGTAATGGACGGACGTATTTCGGCCGGAAGTCCCGGACCGAACTCAGTGCAGGGAGCCGGGCTCCTAGCATCATACTTATGTACGATGCTAGGAGTCCCTGCCTCTCTGCAGGACAACTTTCCCGTACTGAAAACATGATTACAGTACGGGACAGTTGTCCTGAAGAGAGGCAGGGACTCCTAGCATCGTACATAACTATGATGCTAGGAGCCCGGCTCCCTGCACTGAGTTCGGTCCAGGACTTCCGGCCGAAATACGTCCGTCCATTACGGACGTTAATGTGCTCGTGTGAACCCAGCCTGAGGCCAACAACAATATGGTTTGGGGCTTCTGCAGTTGACGCTCTCCAAAGTCCAAAATTGGAGGTCAAGGAACACAACAGTTTGACCTCATAGACTTAGAAGTTAATGTGAAATATTAGGTCAAGGTTTGGGAACGTCTACTTATATATCTTAGCCGGTTGTAAAAGCTCCTGTAGGTTGAAGATCTTGTAGATAACCCTGCTTTGCTTAATGGAGCAAGAAATACTCTAGTTGTACCTTTTGACGGACCTTTGTCAGGAGGCTTCATAAAACCTAGAAATACAGGACGGGAACCCCAGAAGACTGGACAAAGAAATCTAAAATGCCTTTGAGGTCTGTGAAATGTAAAGAAAAACTGCGGAGGTTAAATTCAAACAAGCGCTGCTGCAATGCGCTCATTAAAAGATTTTCTTCTCACTAATCAGGAGCAGATGCCGCTCAGAATTTCATAAGTGAGGACGGTGGCTTTTAAATGTGACAGTCAGCAGAGCACGAGAGTGATATTAATGACTTGCAAATGGAACAATACGCAGGACCATTAGCGTTTGGCATTCGGTGAGGGTATGCCAGAAAGGTGAAATGAAGTTTATGGTTCAGATGTTTTTTATGTAAGCTACAGGGTGATGCAAGTTAGGGAAGGAGAAAAACTTATAGGAGAAGCACTCACCGTTAAAAAAAAAATAAATAATAATAATTACAATTAAAAAAATATTTAAGAAAATATATTGTAAAAAATTGAATTGTATATTTTATATATGCATTAAGACGCTTGATCTTGCATCTACCAGCCTGAATCAGACAAGCAACACCTTTTCTTCTACGTAAAAAGTTGCGTGCATCAAACAGTCCAAATGTTATAGTAGAAATAGATATTTGTCTGACTGTACACCAGAAATTAACACTGGACACCTATATGCATATAGCAGCCTATACTGTACTGTGTGATAAAAAATATGAGCACCTATACAAAAGTCACACACGAACTGATGATCAAAATTAACATTTCTTTACAGAGAGAAGATACATGTAAAAAACACAAACGGTACAGAATACCCACAAAGCTGTGTCCCCACATAGACCGGGTCTTAAAAACTTCCTAGAATAAAGTGCAAGTAGTGCTGAAAAAAGAGACTGATCCCCCTATAGCCCATTGTCTGTATGACTTGTCCATGTTTACGCTTAGATTTAGCCTACCGGTCTCTTTTTCAGCACTTTATTCTATGAGGGTTTTTAAGACCCGGTCCATGTGGGGACCCAGCTTTATGGGTAATTTGTATGGGTTATGTGTTTTTTACATGTAAGTTCTATCAATAAAGAATTCATTTTGATAATCACTCGTTCGTGTGTGTGATTTTTGTATAGGTGCTCACTGGACGCCTATGGTCAAATTGCAAAAGAAAAAAATTATTGTGTTTGACCCTACTGGACAGTAAACTAAATACCACAGGCTCTATTGAAGGTTACTGCGTCCTTCATATAGAAATATAAACCCTTTCCAATATGGGTTGTCAGAAGTCACCCTACATCCACATTCACATACAACCATCTCATCTAAAAAAAAAAGTCTTCATTTGGGAGACTGGGATAAGCCATGTATTGACACCGATTACAGAGCTTATCTTCCAGGTACCAATGGATCTGGCATGTTTAAAGGAGTTTTACAGTCCTAAGAATTTGACGGCCTATTCTCAGGATAGGCCATCAATACCTGATCGGTGTAGGTCCGACTCCCGGCACCCTCACCGATCAGCCGTTTTGAAGGGGCAGCGATGATTGTATGTACGCTGCTTTTCCTTCATACCTTTTATGCTCGTACTGTAAATCACTGACACACTTGTAGCGGCGGTTCTCAGTATTACAGCCTTCTCTCATTTACTTAAATTGGATAAGGCTGTAATATTGTGAACCGCCGCTACATGTATGTCGGCGGTTCAAAATCGCTGATCGGTGGCGGGGGTGGTGCCGGGGGTCAGAACCCCACCGATCAGGTATTGATGGCCTATCCTGAGGATAAGTCACCAGTTTCTTAGGCCTGGAAACCCCCTTTAAATGCAACATGCCCATTCTTTCTTTGAGTGTTGAGCTACCCCCAAATACAATTAGACCAGTGTTACTCAATATTTCTAAGCCAATGACCCCCTACTCAAATAAATTATACATACGATCATACACTCTGCTGCTCATTAAAAGCACCTCATGAAGACAGAGTAAGTGCCCTTTGGAAAAAATGACATGTACCCCCTGGGGTACACATACCACTGGTTAAGAAGTCAGGCCAATCCCACCCGATTATTGTCCAAACCCACCCAAATTGGGGGGTTCAGCTGATCTTAATCTAATGAGTAAGGCCATCTTTAAATCTATGTAATCTGAGATAGATTGGTTACTAGGGACATGACAGGCCTGACAATGGCTGTAGTTGCTAAGCAGTGTAATCATAGCAACAAGCTTGACTCAAATAACTCTTTTCGGTGCAAAACATGACAACTAAGTAGAAGAAACCCATCTCGGTGACAGTAATTCCACAACTCAGAGCGCATTATTTAACAGATTTTTCTAAAATAGATTTAGGCGCAGAATGTATTTAATGAATATAAAATGGCAGTGGTAGAAGAGATGTATGTAGTAACGAAACAGACAAAACGGTTTTCGCATAAGAGGTCATATTGGTTGGTTCTGGGAAGGCCATTATAAGTTGAAAATACTGCAATTTTGTAATTTGAGTCTATAACGCTAGGGAAAACTACTAATTGGATCCAAAACCCCAATATTCCAACCAAAAATGTACACAGATGATGCAAGAACAATACAAAAAAAAAGTAAAAAAGAAGAGCAGCTGGAAGCTATAAATTACTTTCTGTGATGAGGACAGGAGCTTTTCAGGGTCCTGTACAGTACACAATATGACATGGAGTCGCCCTTACCTGGTGTCCAAAGGAGCAACTCATCCTTGCACAGGTAAAAAGCAGTACAGGACATGAAGTACCGTACAATGCTGTACAGAGGCGATACTAGACAGCCAATCAGTGAATACCATTCAGTAATATAAGTGTATTACCAGTGAAATGCCCATGCTGATTGGCTAGATCTACACGCACCGCAGATCCGGACTGTCTGTGGCATCAAGTTATATTGGCCCAGAAAAGATCATTGTATGTTGAAAATATTGTAACCTGAAGGACCTAAAGGGTTTGTCTGAAATTAGGAGAAACACACCCCCTTCCGATGCATGGGCTGTGTCTGGTATTGCATCTCAGCCCCATATATTTGACCGATGCTGAGCCGCAATACCAGACATAGCCCAAGGACAAGGGTGAGGCCTTTTTTGCGAATTGTAGAAAAACTCTTTAATAGGTGCCCTAAATTTTATATCATTTGTGGTCAACCCCTAGGACCTTTCCCGAACTATATTTCCCATAATTATTGTCCTAACAGTGCAATATTATGGATTGTCAAGAGAGAATTAAGAAGAATTTGGATGACTGATCTTAATGATCCCATTATAGAAGGAAAGATTTCCATGAATGAACTCAATGACTTTGGAAAGGAATCTAGCTGATGAACACAAATGGAAAAAGATAGTCATTAGCTTCCTGCGAGGAACCTCCTCTCAGATTCCAAAGCTTTTGAATCACACCAACGTCAAAGCAAAAGATTCCTCTACATGTGTTCAAATAAACACTCTAAGAGATGGAACTTGCCAAAACCCATTGAGTAAAACTACAAATATTCTCGCTATTTTCCACTGAATAGCACCACCATTCCCTAACATTCAATCTGCAGGAATATTTATTCTATATGATGAATAAATTGATATATTAAACTACAAGGAAACAAATTTATAGCGTATCTAACTTTTCAGAATAAGAAGTCATGTTTGTATACATGAGGAATACCATAATTCAGGCCATTACATCACTTGTAGTCTGCATTATTTAGCAGCTTTCCCCTCTGCAGGCTCTCTCTCAAATTCAGTTGTCTCTGAGCTAGTGGGAGGAACCTAACTGCTATCATGTCTTCTATACACTGCACACAGAGATAGGAGAGCAGGAGTTCCCCCTTCTGTTACATATATAGAAACTGTAGCAGAATGGAAGACATTATACAGCAGTATTGAGCAGTGTAGCTGAGAATCCAGCACTGAGGTGACCTAGAAATCTTACCAGCAACCAGTGTATCTCACTCTGCTCCTGCTTCTTTCCCCTGCTCACGCCTCCATAGACTTGTGTTCAGCACCTGTTGCTGACTCACTCTTTCTGCTCCCTCCTCATGCTCCCACTCCCCTCTCCATAGACTTGTATACAGTGTGCCTGTTGATTCACACTCACTCTGTTCTCCTCCTGCTGCTCCCCCTCCCCTCTCCATAGACTCGTATGGACAGGCAGACCGTCAATTCCGCTCTGTAACCAGGGACGGAATTTGATTGACTACAGGGGGTGGACAGCAGCTTACAGGAAGAGAAACACCTACTGGCAGTAACTTCAGGCAGAATATGCATAGATACTAAATAAAGTGTTTTATATCAGGTAAACTATTAGATTAGCAGAGGTAATTTGGAAAGTTAATGTCCATTTAAAATACCATATATAATGTTATATAGATAATAAAAGGTTGGTAAAGGGGTTCTCCATTGTTCAAAGGGTATTCCGACCATAGGCAGATCATATGGTATCCCACTACTGGGACCCGCAGCAATTCACTGTAATCTCTGGGGGAAACAGACGCAAATGTTTGATTTCCGTGCAGCGCCACCACAGGGGAAATTAAGTTCTACGCCATTTTTAATTAAATCAATGAGCGGTCTGTGTAATTCAAGGACATAATGTGTCCTCTATAGCAAGACCAGATCTTTAGAGCCAGTTTCCAAACTGGGAAATAGGTGATGATCCTGAATGGGGCACCCCACCTCTATTAACTTAGAATTCCTAATAGGTATTTGTAAATGGGATTTCTAAACCAGATAACTCCTTTAAAGGTTTAAATGTAACTAACCAATATCGGCTTTAAAGTGCAGTTTTTTAAGAAATTACTCAACCTTTACAGTTGGAAACCTATTTATAGGATTTAGTCTCCAAGCATATTAGAATAATGCAGCAAAATTTAACACACTGTATATCAACTTTAGCAGTATTTCTAGTTTTTTCCAACATCTTTAGGACTCTGGATTTGTCCCAATATGTATGTTTTCCTACGTTCCATCTGTGGTTTCAAAACAGATCAACCAACCAGAATAATTACAAATTAATATTCCCTTCTCAGACATTTTGGGATATCCACAAGATAGGTCATAAATGTATTATGGGTGTGAGTCACACCTATGGGACCTTCACCGATTTAGAGAATGGTGTGGAGAACGAATGGATGGGTGGCCACACGTGCACAGCTCTCTCCATTCACTTCTAATGGACTTATTAAAACAGCCGATCATGCTTGTCTGAGATGGGAATACTCTTTAAAAACCATGAAGAGTAAAACAAAATAGTTAAATTTCCATTATATGTCTATTGATCAAGGTTACCCAGCCGGTGGCCCGTAAGGCAGATGTCTTGTCAAAACCACTTGTGTGGCCACCAAGATCCTTGAAAGCTCAGTAGACGATTTATGGTTACACCATTTTATTTTAATGAAACCCCCACTTATTCCATAAAACAGAGATGAAACTAACAACTCAACCAAGCCTTGACCAACCATGGCACATCGAGAACGATCAGCAACAAACCTATATTGCTAAGCCCACACTTTTAGGAACCCAAAAATCTGTGCTTTCCTGAGGAACTCCGAATGGCTAGGAGGTAAGGAGACTTTTCCCCATGAGGAAGGAGATGTTGCAACCTTTCTAGCATACCGTTAGGTCTAGGGGTTTAGAGATTCTTCATGACAACGATGTTAAACTATAGTTGAGGATCTGGCTTGGGATAACTTAGACGGCTACACATTGTACAGGTAGTCAAGGGCAAATTAAAGTTCATATAGGAGGGGCTGGCCCTCATGAACAAAGTACAAAACATGTATGGTGTATGTTCATGTATTCATTTAGGTACTATTGAAGTAGACTTCTATTTTTATGGTCAATACATTTCGTAAAGTGCTAAACCCAGGGGCAGCTCTAGACACACCACATACACACAAGCAAACCGACACACCGACACACCGACACACACACACACACACACAATGAGAACACATTTCTTGTATAAGAGAAAAGTGGAAGAAAAATGTTACCCATAAGGAGTCTCCGTTTCACCCGCTTGTCCACATCAGTAACTGACGTGGAATTGTACTCAGAACGCTCAATTGCAGCCTCATCCTTTTCTAAAACACAAGTAAGGGACAAACATGGAGCATTTGGTTAATCAAAAGCCCAAACTTCTACGACAGCCTCTTGGCAATGGACATCCAAGTTCTACAAGCCAGCAGTGATAGCATGAAACCCCTTACGAAGAGTGTTAATCCCCTGCCAAAGCCCACCAGAAAAATGATTAGTGGCCCCGGGGATGATGAGTGAAGTTATATATACGAAGAAATGATCCTATTAATATACCAGGCAGTGAAAGAAAAAGTGATTAAAAGTTTGAGAACCAAGAAGAGTTCCAGTCAATGATACACAGTGTGAGAAGATAGTGCACAGTCCGGTGATGGATGATTAAGAGACACTTAGAGACGGACCTTTTAATAACGTGACATAGAGAAGGCACACATAGCATGCACGTACACAACCCAGACCACAAAAGGAAAAAGAGAAGATCATTTGGGCAGTGCTGGTTGCCTGCTTGTCTATGGAATACATTTAAGTAGACATTCAGATGTCGCAAAAATAGATTCTAATAATTGGTCAACATGCAGTGAAGCAAAAAACAAAGCAGCGGAAGGAAATAGGGTAAGTTTGTATCTGTACATGACAAGTTCCATACAGCGTCACAAGGAGAGGACTTTAAATGGTCTAGAGCAGGTTAGATGAACGAGACAACACAAGAAAGGGAGACTCGAGAAGCAAAGGATCAGTAGGTTAAAACCGTGGTAGGATGAAGACCAAATGAACGGGATGGGAAGAAAAAAAGGGTTTGAAGCAGGATAGCATTGGTTAAGGAGGATCTCCACACTTTTTATATCCACCAATTGTTAATAAGATGATTTGCAAGTTGGCCTCAACTTTTCCGTTTCTTTCTAGTAGAAATTAAAGTTTTTTTATTATAGAGGTCCATTCATGTGAGCTCATCATGATGGCCTAGGTCTATCAATTTAGATAGGACGGATAGACGTTTGAGCTCCCGCATCATCTTCCTTATTTCATACACTTGGCAGATAGCCAATAGTATGATTTTCTTGTTGAGGACCATTTTTTATATAAATAGGGAACCTTTTTACAAAAATCTAATTAGTAGAGCACTAAAAAAATTGAGAAGCGTGGTTTCTGTATTATATAGTCTCCTAGCTCTCTCTATTTGCTATCCTCAATTCAACGTCAATCTGAGACAGACTGGTTGCTAGAGACATGTTCCTTGACAACCGAGCTAGACCATATATCCCTAGCAACCAGACTCAGGGGAACTAGGGGAAAGTCATATCAGTCCCCATTTCACTGCTAATCAGATATTTTTCTTAAAAAATATATATTAAAGGTGGAGAAGCTATTTACAGACTTAACTACATTAAAGATCTTAAAGTATGAACAAGTTATTAACACTACAATCCAATAGCTTTTTTTAGTTAAATTATAATCCATGGTTCACCTACAAACCAGAATCAGCCACTAAGTATATTTAAAGGAGTTTCCTATTTACAGACAACCCATTTACTATGGGGAAATCCAGGCATTTCATCAAGAGCGCCTGCTGCAGGGCAAATGTAGTATTGTATGGGGGCCATTTGTATCAAGGCTGTCCATATATACCATTATACAGCCACTGACCGAGTATATGGACAAAGCTTGTTCCTCATGGCACAACCCCTTTAAAGGGGATGTCAAACTACAAAAAGAGCCATATTTTTTTTCTGGTAATGCAGTGAATGGGGTTGAGCAGCAATACCAGATACAGCCCATGGGTAAGGCCCTGTTTACACAGAGTTTTTTTGCAGGCAGATTTTGACTTGCCAGCAAATTCTTGCTGCCATTTTCGCAGCATGTTTCGCCCGCGGCCATCGAGCGGCGTGGGCAAAAAAACACCGCAAAATATGCTTTCTCTGCTTCTAATTGATTTAAATGGGAGGTCAGAGGCGGAACCGCGGCAAGAAAGAGCATCAAGGTTTACGCATCAAAATCAGTGTAAAAAAAACTCTGTGTGAACTGGGCCTAACAGTGGCGCTGTTTCTGGAAAAAAAAAAAAAAAAGCAGACAGCTCCTTTAAGTTCCTTAAAAGTTTTTAATTGTAATGCCACAATTGCGCTACTAAAGATCGTGTGTATAGGTTACTGTACCAAAAGACAGCAGAAAAATAAGTTGCAAAGTTTGCAGATCATCTTAATAACTTATTTATAAAAAAAAAATGTAAAAAATGGAAGACACCATCCTCAATTTTTAATGCAGTTACCAGTAAGGGGATTTTCACATGCAGCAAATAAAATAAAAGAAAGAGTCAGGTGAGGCAAACAGACAAATGCATTAAACAAAAGAAAAAAGGGAATATTTGTGTAGCATTGCAAACGGTTCGCGGTCTTGTAATGATGCTATAAGACGCACCATACAAGCTAGCAAGGTAGGTGGGGGGGGGGGGTCAGGAGTGTAAAGGACAGCTGCCTATCTCTGGCAACACTACATGGTTGAGTGAACGACACATTTGACAAGTTCTAGATTAGATAAGGCTGCAACGAGGCTCTTTTTGAGTTTATTTTTATTATTTGATATCGGCATATATGATATTTTTGGAAATTATTCATAAAACATCAGTTTTAAGACAAGACAGGCAATCAGGAACCATCACCAGAAAGCAGAGTAATTCAGAACGAAAAATTAAATAAGATTTAAAAAAAAATTGTAAAAAACAAAAACAAAAAAATTAACATTCAAACCAAAACAAGCTTATTCCAATTTAAAACAGGTTACGAGAAACCAAAAATAAATTGAACAGAAGAGGGGGGGAGGGTCGGACACAGGGATCAAATGTGGTTGACAATAGAAATGTAAACACGTATAGTACATTATTAATTGACAAGATTAAAAAAACATGGTTCCCGCCTTCAATGGCACTGTAGAAGAAATAAATGTAATGCTTGGATGTATATTTTTAGAACATCTTATACAAAACACAAGTCATTGTTGTTCCAGTTGAAAATATACTTTTTTGGCAGTTCAATGAAAACGGTTTATTTTAGAACATAAATCACAATTTCATGCAAGCTATACATAAAAGTAGCACAAGATCTAACGAAAAGCCCCAAATGGTAAAAACAAAAACATTTAACCAGGTACACATTAAAGATTAATCTAAAAAGTTTTAAACAACAATTATTTGACCCGATACACTTGGCCCGTATCCACCAAGATCATCTACCAGTAAATGGCATTATGGGAAATGAAAATGGATATGCTTTACCAGAAGTGGTCAACATTTTGTTTTTCTGGTTCCCCAAGCTTAAAGTGAATGTCCATTTTTAGTACCAGTCTAAAAATTGTGAGAATTAATTTATCTTTATAGTGGTTATAATTCTCCACCATTATAAACATCAAAAACATCATAAAGATGCCAGTAAGAAAGTGCTGTTCACTGTTCATCGGCTGTCCCCAATTTGGCCTTGTTCTGAACACCTAAATAATCCGAGGCAGACTGGTTGTTATGGACGTACTTCATGGCGGCCCCATACAAATGGCTGGCCATAAAATTTAGATAGCTATAGGATGAACAACCGAACAGCTATTCCTCCCGACTACCTCATACACTTGCACGCTCGGCTTTCGGCTCTCTCAGTAGGGAGAAAATCACTGCCAGTTTCTTCTGGCCGCGGCTCATCTACTTACAGACAAAAGGTTCGGGCATGTTGAATTTCAACAGCTCGATCTTTCTCTCCCCAACATCTGCCATCGAGGAAGAGTTGAGACGCCGCCATACACATTAGTCAGCCGGTCCTGCCAAAACCGGCAGGTTCAACCGACATACATCTAATGAGTATGGCCAGCTTTAGGTAGTGTATCCTTAGCAACCAGTCTAGTTACAAATCACTCGGCAGCCAGGCCATTACCCACCCCATTCTGATTTTTCTCAAAAATACACTTAGGTAGAGATACTCCATCCAAAAGTGACCTTCTGACATGTCATACATACAGCCCGGGATCTTGGACTACCACCAATTTCCAGAACAAAGGACCTTCAACAACAGAGGGCTGACACTAAAGGGGGTTTTAGCCTGGGCGATTATCGGGCAGACAAGCGTTCATAGAACGCTCATTGCCGATAATAGTCCTGTGTAAACTAAATGCTTGTTCATATGCTGATCGTATAGTTTAAAAAAAGTAAAATATTATCGATGTCGGCAGCACATCTCCCTGTGTAAACAGAGAGGCGCGCTGCCGACATGATAATAATGTATGAGGACGAGCAACTGCTATCGGAGTAACGACCGCTCGTCCCCATCCATAGCTCCTTGTGACAGGAGCAAACGAGCGCCGATCAATGATGTCTCATTGATCGGCGCTCGCTGTAAGGGCCAAAATCTGCCGCTGTAATAGGGCCTTTACTGGAGATTTCTAACACAATATTCCAGATAACGTGTCTATGATATGAATGTTTTACATACTAGAACGTTGGGTCAAGATTTCCAGAGATGTTTTTTTTTTTTAAGAGGTATGGGTGCTGTATAGTTTTGGCAATCGGTGGTGGCCCAAGCTCATAGACTCCATTAATGGGACCTCCTGACATGTCCCCATGACGCATTAGGAGATCACTATTGGATAGAACTGAAAAGGAACAAATACAAGTAAGTTAATAGCCTTTAGGTCAATAATCACAAAATTCAAGTTCCACTGCCTGGTATAGTAGAATTCCATTAAGTCGAGGTCAGGAGGGGAAAATTAGGATATTACATAAACAGTTTAAGAGATTTGGAATTGTCACAAAATGATTGTGTATCACATCATCAGAAACCTGAAGCAAGTGCTATGGAAAAAACCCCTCTGTAGTGCGTAAATACTGAAACAAAGCATCAAGCCCTTCTGTCCTGGGGGTAAATCCTGGCACCATATTGGGAGACCATTCTGATATTTGCTATAGGGCCCCCTCTCTTCTATGTGCACCTCTGGTTCAATTTACTCTTCTAAAAATTCTAACTTGGAATTCTTTGAAGATGCTGAGATCTCCCAGTTAAAAGAGAAAAGGGTAAGAAACTTAGAAGGGATCTTAGCGTTCAGTTGAGACCCCAGGTCATAGACGTCAACCAATGAAAACTTTCACACATCTGTATGACATGTCAAAAGTTTTACAAAAACAGGAAGTACACAGGGTTGGCCAGTAACAAAAGTTGTTTTGGCCAGAAGTGATCCCCACACATCTGTTGCAGCTTATCCCGAAAGGCAGGCTAACTCCCTCCCAAAAAGGAGGTTAGGCAGCCCCCATACATTGCTATCACCTGCCGAAGCTAAGAGATCTTCACATATGTGATATTCAAGAAACATTGCACTATGACATATAAAAGGTGTTTTCTGCGTTCTCCTGGATCAACAGGGGCTTGTAAATGAGTTGACATGTCCGGACATCTTATTTCACAACCACCAAAATCTGTCTCTCACATCTATCTAATCTATCATATCTCTCCCTCATCTCTCTCTCCCTCCCTCATCTCTCTCTCTCTCCATCATATCTCTCTCTCTCTCCCTCATATCTCTCTCTCTCCCTCATATCTCTCTCTCTCCCTCATATCTCTCTCTCTCCCTCATATCTCTCTCTCTCCCCCTCATATCTCTCTCTCTCCCCCTCATATCTCTCTCTCTCCATCATATCTCTCTCTCTCCATCATATCTCTCTCTCTCCCTCATATCTCTCTCTCTCCCCCTCATATCTCTCTCTCTCTCTCCCTCATATCTCTCTCTCTCCCCCTCATATCTCTCTCTCTCCCCCTCATATCTCTCTTCTCTCTCCATCATATCTCTCTCTCTCTCCCTCATATCTCTCTCTCTCCCTCATATCTCTCTCTCTCCCTCATATCTCTCTCTCCCTCATATCTCTCTCTCCCTCATATCTCTCTCTCCATCATATCTCTCTCTCCCTCATATCTCTCTCTCTCCCTCATATCTCTCTCTCTCCCCCTCATATCTCTCTCTCTCTCCCCCTCATATCTCTCTCTCCCCCTCATATCTCTCTCTCCCCCTCATATCTCTCTCTCTCCCCCTCATATCTCTCTCTCTCCCCCTCATATCTCTCTCTCTCCCCCTCATATCTCTCTCTCTCCCCCTCATATCTATCTCTCTCTCCCTCATATCTCTCTCTCTCCCTCATATCTCTCTCTCTCCCTCATATCTCTCTCTCTCCCTCATATCTCTCTCTCTCCCTCATATCTCTCTCTCTCCCTCATATCTCTCTCTCTCCCTCATATCTCTCTCTCTCCCTCATATCTCTCTCTCTCCCTCATATCTCTCTCTCTCCCTCATATCTCTCTCTCTCCCTCATATCTCTCTCTCTCCCTCATATCTCTCCATCTCATATCTATTTGTTATTTATTCAATTAACTATGTATAAACGGGAGAGCGATGCCCCCCCCCTCCTTAATTTCTATAACTTTTCCTACTCCTCCCTTGACAAGTTGAGCGCACACGACTCTGTATTCCACTAATGAGATCCATTCTGGGAATCAGACAGCCGTGTGTTTACCGGACCTCTCATCACAATGCCCTGTGGGATTGGTACAGTAGTGCAACTTGTTATTATCAAGAACTGCAAATTGCAGACAAGAGAATTAGAAGGCAAGATTGTAATTAGGAGCCCACACATCACTTTCTCAATTAGAACTTGGATGGGAATATAAATTATGGGAAATCACTTCTTCAGAATATATTTGTAATCCAAGTAATTCAGTGAAATACAAAAAGTGTTTATGCCGAATCTTGTAGAATCTGGTTTTATGTATGGTTCTAGATATAGAGGTCATATAGGGGCGTCCCACGTTCTCGACCTCCTCTACCAGTAATAGCAAAGCGCAGCTAACAAGTGTTGACTCCAACTACGGCAGACCTGGTACATGTGTTGCATGGTTGGGTCAGTCATTTCAATAGCCCCATGTAATACTGAATTTGTCCTGTAGCGGCCGCTGTTTGGAAAGTGAGCTTTCAAACGGCAAAATCCACCTGCAAAATCAGCTCAGGAGCAGGATCCTGATCGCCATGGCTGCCCTCACATTAAAGGAGATGCCTGTGCCGAGACAACCATGTCAATGTAATCTTCCCTTCTAATTTTCTTTTACCGATCAATAAATTAAAGTTAGAAGAAAAATACAAACAGCAAAAAATATATACAAAAAAAATCTTTTTGGTTTCAAACAGTGATTTAAAGACTGTAAAATTAGGACTGGAATTTTTTTCACGCCTAAACGCTTTTTAAATGTTCTTCTATGACAGCAATAGTCCCCTAAACAAAATCATGTTTAATACACAAGTTTATCCACGCAGTTAAAACGTTGGTGGGAACTTACCGATACACGTTCTACCGTCTGAGTGAAGGGCATATTTCTGGTGGCAGCCACACACTGGGCCCGTCTCCGTGTCATCGCAGGTGTGCTGACAGCCTCCATTTCCATAATTACACGTTACTATTTAGACCCAAAAATACATGTGCAAACATAAACAGAAATGTTAATGACAAATAATTAGCTTTGTACTTTAGCTCCTAACGAGAGAAGAGAACAAATTGATCTAATTTCTAAGTACAACTTATTTTCCCCTTCTCCAAGGTTCATGTTAACTTTGCTGTAAAAGTTTGCAGGGAAGATTAAATAAAAAAAAAAGGTCTAACATATCAGGATAGATTGGCCGGCCGGCTCTGTATAGATGAGACATGTAAAGGGCATATATTTGGTCAATACAGACCAGACATGACTAAACGATCCTTCAGGGAGCTTATGTAAACAAACAATGCCTCCCAGCAGTCAAGTCACAAACCCGCATTTGTGACTGAATCTTAAGGGAGAACGTATGAGAATGTCAGGACGAAAATATAAGTTTACCGCTTTCATTCAAAATGTCACATAATGCGAAAATAAAAAAGTAAAAAATATAATATACTCACCCTTTTAATTTTGACACGTTTCTGCACCGATACAGTCAAGACAGTCCTCTGTGTTTATAACTTGCCACAATCATGTGACATCCAAACGACATCATGTAATGTGAGTGGGGTGGCCAATCAACACCAGTCGACTTCGGCCATGGTGCTGTCAAGTGGTGGTAACAGGCCATCATCGTCATGTGATGTAACAATGAAATAACATCATGCGGTTGCGTCAAGTCAAAACACCAAGCACCAAGGACAGGATTGCCACGTCAGCGCGGAAACGAGACAGAATTAATAATTTGGGTATATTACAAATCTTTTTGTAGACTAATTTTATAAACCAGTGCAAATCTATAAAACATTTAGAATCTTTTTTTAGATTTATCATTACGATTTATATTTTTATATTCATTTAGGTAAGGCCCCATGCACACGGCCGTGCACATAATCACGGCCGGAAATTGCAAAGTATGGGAGCACGGCCCAAAAAATACGAAAAATAGGACATAATTCCCGTCACAGTTCTACGGCACGGATACCCATCAGTAGCGATACGGAAAGGTTTCTGCGGCCAATAGAACTGAATGGGTCCGTAAAACCATGGACCGTGTTACTGTCCACGGTTTTACGGTCGTGTGCATGGGGCCTAAGAATCCAATTTTCGTCCATCATAGCCGCAAAGAGGAGGATCATGACAGGAGATTTCTCTGCAAACTGCTGAGTAAACGGTAAAAAAAAAGGGAACCCCTATATCTCCATAAACATATGTGTCCCCTGCTTTGATGGTTAGTGGGTGCAATATTACCCGATTGGCCCTGGCTTGATGACTATTGTTACACAATTTTGGAGTAGCGCGACAGATGACTCCATAGGACATGGAGACCTGCAGAAGATTCTTTCTAAAATAACTTTGCTTCAACAACAGACTTAACCAATCATAAGAGTTGCACTCCGGTAGGACTGAATGGGGACCGTGGCCACCATGCAACTGTTGCTTAAGGTTTCCTTTCCCCAGCTGAAAAAAAAATTGCACAACTTGAATCATGTCACTTGTCAAATCATGCAAACCTAGTCCTAGTCTCGCCACTGTTTGGGATTGCGTAAGCAAAGTCATAGTCTAGCCCTGGTTTTAGGCTATGCTGGATAACAACCTTGTCACAAGATTTCTGCCTTGTTGGATGTTGTGGGATAGTCCAATTCCGAAGGAAGTCGCAAGCCACTCTTGCATGGGACATTGCACACCAAAAGTCTTCTAGCTGTAGTCTTCAAGAGGACTTTTACGGGTGGTTTATGTAAAACGGGGAAGACGTGGTTAACCATTTACCAGTCAAGAAGAAACATTGTGGAGGACATTTAATAGCAATGTAAATTGTAAGTCTGCCTCACAGGGTACAACCAGCCATATATCACAGTTCCTTTTTTTATCAAAAAGACCCTTCTGTTTTAGGACACGAGTTTAAGATTTTTTTAAGGCAGGTTATCCTAATGATTATAAACATCAAAAGCCGTATCTTGGAAAAGATCTGCAATTATCATTTACCTGGGGCTGCACCTTTTCTTGATGCTTCATGTTTATTTGGCATTGTAAGCTTGAATCGTTTAAAATATGGTTCATTAAGATGTAGGTGCAGAGCCAAGAATGTGCAGCAAATATATTTCAAAGGCAAAAAATCCAATATTAACGTGATGCAAACAGGGTTCAGGATTATGCTAATGACATGCAAGCAAGATTATGCCGAATGTCATTCTTTTTAAAGTCCCTTTAAAATTGACCGTAGATGATCAACTAAAAAAGATCTATAACCCTAAAACTACCCTATAGAGGATTATGTATATAGTCATTCATTAAAAGGTTTGCCCGACTGAGAAAATCAATAGCGCTTCTTTCTTGAACATCATTTAATTATTTTTTTTAATCTAAATCGGTCCAAAATTTTGTGCTCGTTAATTTTTATAGCGGCAGGAACTCAAGTTTTCCTAATGGAGAGTTCAAAATCCTCTGCATAAAAATTGTTGAAGGGATTATCGGACCAGCAAATATTTTTTAAAACATCTGCATAAGTTTTAAAACAAAATCGAATTGGTAATCACTCCGGCAGTTCTCCCGGTCGTTTACAAGCGGCAGTTAATCCGGGGCCTCAGCGTTCATGTGCCTAGCATCATGGCTCCTATGGCTGAGCGGTGATGCTAGGATGACGGCATGTGACCACTAAGGGAGGTCTTCTATTAGCTGCAGCGGTCACGTGCTAGCCGTTTGTAGACTGAGCCATGGAGGTCCGCCAGAACGTAAGCGCTCGATCACGAGGGAGAGAAGAGGTCAATACAGATTCTCTCTTTTATAACATTTGCAGCTGTTTTTAAAACAGTCGGATAAGCCCTTTAACAGATACAATTCTGGCTGCTAGCAACCACTACTAGGGGGGGTTAGGAGCTTACTGTATACAGTTCATACATTCAACTCCATATTAAAACAGTATGCAGTAAGCTCCCCCTAGTGGTGGCTGTTGGCATCCAGAATTATTTAATTTAACTCATCATAAAAAGCGGGTCTTCGACCACTATAAAGTAGTATTAATCAGAACAGCGTAATGGATCTAAAAAGACACTGTTTAAAAAGTTGATTTTCCCTTTAAGTCATCTAGTGGTCCACTAGTGTTCATAGAAATAAATGACTGTCCATTCATTTTAATGGGAGCCTTGCAAAAACTTTTCATGCTGGTACTGCAGGTAAGAAATTGCACCATACCTGAAAACTTGATACAGCAGGAAGGTACGAAGATACTGGAAAGGAGAGAGCATTGAAGAATTGGGATATTTGAAGAAAAAAGTCAGCTACCTACATGTACAGTCCCTCTGGTTCTTTGCAAGTTCGAAGCCTGGGCGACACTCACATGCCACTCCCACTTTTGGCGTCTCTCGGCAGATATGGGCGCAGTCATGGTCTTTGTTCATGCAATTCATGCCTTCTGTGAAAAACAAAGGAACACATCAAGGGAAGGAAATTCTAGAAATCCTTGTTTGTTATCTACTTTAATTAAAACCTTTCAACCTAAAGCTTCATTCATACATTGAGATCGGTTTGGCCAGTCCAGAACCTTACAGCCCAAAAAGATCTGACAGGGAGAGGAGTAACCTCAAAATTAGTGATTCAAACACTTTTTATGGTCAGGGAACCACTAGTCCTACACCACCTCAAAGAACTTCAGAATGGAGAGCCGGTAAAGTATTCCAAGGTCAATTGTTAAGAATGAAGCTCGTTGACTACCTTGCCCATCCCTGCACTGAGCCCCCTTGAGATCAGATTCTTATGCCTGTTCTAACAAAGACAGCCCTTAAAAATACGGTGTCCCACAGAATTCTGGACCATGTTCCACGGTTCCTCGAAACCTGGTTTTAAAAGAGCAGCCATAATTATTTGCAAAAATCTGACCGGATAGTGCTGAGAGAAAGTGACACATACTAATACAGATAATTACTATTACCTTGCTATGGCACTGAAGGAAATTGCTGTTCTCTGCAGTTTCCATCATTGCCATAGCATTTAAATGGAGCGGCAGGGCGCATTGCGGCCGCTCCATTCAACATCTCCCGGCAAGTGGTCTTGCGGCTGGTGGGGGGGCGACAGGGGATCTCCCCGATGGCCAGAACGATGGTCCCGTGTGGTCGGACCCTCACCGATCTAACAGTTATCACCTATCCATAGGTGATCACTTATAACCAGAATACCCCTGAAGGTTTCCTGTGAAGGGGAACATTTCTTCAGAGGTTCCCCATAGGTAAAAATTTAGCAAATTTCTGCTGTATAGCATCCACATAATCTGTAGATTAAAATATTTAGTAAGAGTTCCATAGGACTCAACATTTTTGGCTTATCTGTAGGCTAGGCCATCAATGTTGATTGGTGGAGGTCTTACTATTGGGACCCATGCCCATCCTCAGTATAAAGGGGCTGGCTCACTTGAATGGGGCTGAGCAGCAGTACCAGGCACAGCCACTCGTATGGACAAGCTGCTGTGACCATCAGATTGCTGGAAAATCGCGTCCCTATGTTTCTGATGATTGGCGGAAGTCCTGGGGGTTGGATCCCAAACAATCAAACATGGATAGGCCATCTATGTGTTTAAGTCCCAGAAAACCCCTTTAAAAGGCAAAACAGTCAGAGCTTACTATCGTATGTACGTAACCAGATTGGTTAAGTGTAGTCAACTATTCAAAGCAACCATAAACAACTTCAAGAAAATTTGCTGTATTTTGGGGACTGGGGTGGAGACAATAGGAAGTGCATGTCTTGTTACAGGAGTACAGAACCAGTGCCGACTCAGAGTCATAGCTAAAGGGGTGCAGAAGTAGCAGTCCCTGGCCTCTCTGCCACATAAGCAGACACTAGTATTATAATGGCACATGGTAGGTGGGGGGCCCGTTACACATTTAGTACTAGGGCCCAGTAACTTAAAGTTACACCTCTGGCAAAGGGCTTTTAAATATCCAACCTAAACAGGAAAAACAAAAATAGTAAATCTTAAAAAGGAGAAGATGCTCTACAGAAGGAGACAATGGGGGATATTTCAAGTTTGGTACAATACCATCTCTTCTCCACAATACTTGGGTGAATTCCCTACACCCTTGCTTGCTTGTCAACGTTGTATGGCTTGTGTAGAGGGGAATCCTGCACAGGTTCGTACATCCATTAAAATAAAAGGATGTGGTCAACCTTGGCTGTGCTCCCTCTCTCCAAGGGCCCCATAGCAGCCAAATGACCTGCCTCTATAGTACGTACGCTCTTGGGCATCTGAAACATAACCGATTCCAGGTTTCCCTGTCGAAAGGACTTCATAGAAACAGGACACTTCCCCTTTCCAAGGCAGAAGAGAAGAACTTCATATAACAAGTCATGGATGGAGGTCACCATCATGAATATATGCATTGCCTTATTTTGCAAACCCACCCCATGCATCAGAACATGGCCTTCAAGGGGTGTTTGCTCAATGGCATCTCATAGGTGCCCTAATCTACAATATTTCCATTATATATAGTTATTACATGGTTTGTCTTCAAAGTTGAGTTAACGGTTAATAGACACATTCAGGTTCTACGTGAAAACAAGAACAAAATTCTCAGAAAAATTGCATATGCTGAGGGGCATGTAATGCTCGGCCTGGAAAGTCAGCGATATCTCCAGCACCCCTCCTAAGGCTGGATGTATGATAGAATAGATTGTACCGGTCACATGTCACTAGATAAACAAATGAAAGTCTACACAGCAAGTCCATATGTTTCCAATTTCTAAATAAAACAGCCCTGGTAACAATACAATCATCCCCTGCAGATGGGATTGTGATTTTAGGTTCACGGGATACTCCTGCTCTGCGTGCAGGCCAAGACAAGCACATTTGTCATTACACCTCAGATCAGGGAGGACATGTGCGGCTCAACCGTACAACTTTATCATGTCAGCAACAGTAGAAAGAGGGTTTGTGGTAAGGAGTAGGGGGCTAGGTATGAACTTTTTAGTTAACACGAAGCCATATTACGTCAAAGTATTCCATCACCAGACATGATCTGAAACATCTTAAAGGGGAACAGAATCTCAAGTCTATCTGAACGGGAGAGGTTGATTGTTGTGTTCTTCAATGGGATCACTTACAGAAATTCCCAAAAATTCTTACCCCATGTTCACTTCTTTATCTCACATATCTCCAGCTTTGAGAACCTCCAAAGACATTTGTGTACATTTAAATTAATGCTACATTTCCATTCTATATATTTTTTAAACCAATGCATCTAAATAAAATAAAAAAATACACAAATAAGCATCTTTGCAGATAGTCTTGGTTAAAAAATGTGTAATCGGTTTTGTCTAAACATCTACTATGCGTCTCCATGGTTACAGACTACAAACAAACCATGTGTAGTCTGATCCTGCAGTCCTGTGTTACTCTCCTCCCTCTTCTGCGGTCTGTAAATTAGCAGGAACATGGAACAGGGGAAGTGGAGTAACAATGTATCATAGCAAGTAAAATGTATCAGCCTGGAGTCCTGCCTGTTTAGTCTCTGTAGTTTACCTAGCAATAAAGGGGTTGCTCCTTTAATATGTAAGCCAGCGTTACTTACATATAGACGGACGCTCTGACGGTCAGAGGCGCCGTTCCGACCCATTCCACCATCATAAGCACCAGTCACATGACCACTACGCACCAGTTTTCTTTGTGAGGACACTTGCTCTCCTCCATCATGATGCCTAAACCCCTCCCTCTGATCCTTTACATCTTGCCACTCACAGGCAGGAAAATATATAGGGTCTCATCATGGAATGACGTGCCGACCACTGGGGAAGTGTCAAACACGGATCCGTGTAGTACAAGCGGTCGTTACCACTGACTACCAATGGAGAGGCGTGGTTGAGGTAATCATGTGACTGGCGATGATAAAGATGGAACGGGGCGAAACGGCGCTTCTGACCGCCGGGGCGTCCATCTATATGTAAGAAATGCTGACTTGACTACTAAAGGAGCCAAAACTTGTATTTGCCCGGAAAACCCACTCTAACTAGAATGAGTGCAATTGTATAGGAATGTTCCCCTTCACTGACCGCAAACAGAGATCTACAAAATGTGCAGAACTTTTCATTATACAGAGATTTAACTATGGTTACACAAAACGAAAAACCCCCTTTAATGGAATCTTTAAAATTATATCACGAATAACAATAAAACAAATAAATATGCGGTTCTGTGAAATGACAGCATAAATCAACTTCTAATTACAGTAAATGCCTGAATTTCAAGGAAAAGAAAAACTCCAGATGGAAGACAACATCCGCTGCATCCCCCACACCTCGGAGATCCCTCTTATAAATACATGGATATTTGCTATACAATCCACAAAATCCAGCGCCGAGTTCTTTCGCTGGCCGGAACCATACGTACACTCCCACCACCCTTGGACCATTGCTGAGAAAAAGTTTAGACTCCCCCAATGAAGAATTACAATGTTTTTGTCTCTTTTCTGACCAGAGTTGACCTGTAAGTGGGTTGTCAACCTCTTGGCAAGCAGTGGCCCTGACCACAGGATAGAGGAGACGAAACAAAGGAGTGATCTCCGGCCCGACCATGTAAGAGTCCAATGGAGGACCCTATGGCTGTCTTTAAGGGATTCCAGTTGCTAGGGCAAGGCATGCCCCTCAATCACGCCCATGTGCCATAATAGGGGATATTGAATCGGACTCTACTAATGGAAAAAACCTTTAAGTGAGAGAACATTATGGCCAGGATCACACACTTTTTTTATGCCGGTTTTTTTTAGCCAAAACAGTGGACACAAAAGAAAGGAGATGCATTAGTCTTTTCTTTTTACCCTTTCTTCCTTTTAGATCAACTCCTGGAATTGGCTCAAAAAAACAGGACCAAAAAACAGCATCAGAATGGTGTGTGTGATCCTGGCATATGACAAGTTTATTGCAGCAATTGAGTTTCTCAAAACTTTTGCACTAAAATTCCTTTACTCTGGTATCACCAGCAGTTTAGCAACTCTAAAAATCCATCATAGACAAAATAATCAAGAATTTCCCAAAACCAGAACAAAAATAACCAATTCTGAGACTCCGTTGATTACGGAACAAAGTGATGATCGTATATTGGGTTTTGTTTTTGGCTGTTCATCTGGAGGTCCTTTGCTTTTAGATGTACTTTTCAATGACAGTAAACCAGAACATTTCATAATCTGACACATATAAGCTCCAATTAAAGGTAATCGTATAAGACTGTCTATAAGCACCGTTGCGGGGAACTGCAGCATGACCCAATTTAAATGATGGGACCGAATGCAGTTCCCTGTATGGCTGGGTGGCTGGGAGCGCCATTGTGCAGGGAAAACTTAGTAGGGGACGTAGAGAGGTAAATCAGGGTTTTCTTCCTTTTCTGCTATTCCAAAGTGACAAACTACGAATTGCCACCATTACAACTCTTAATGAAGATGTCACTCATCTTTTACAGACTCTTGACTGTCAAATCTGTCAAGTTCTGCAGCAGAGAAGACATTTGGTATGACTAGGCAGATATAACATTCAGTTGACCCTGAAAACACTGAGTGACAACTTTGGTGGGAGTGGCTATGGCAGCCATGTCGGTTGTCAGGCAAGTTTCCTGGGATTAGACATGGCAAAGAATATAATTTTGGACTTCTATTGATTGGTTTATTTCATTTCTAGCGACGGGTTAGTAAAATTTACTTCCAGCTGACGGCTCAAATCTATTCTCCGGGACATTTCTCAAGTTTTCAATTGGTCCGTCGTTTTCTAAAGCCTCCAGATGAGTGTAGAAACCTTCATCAAGAGAGAGTTCACGGGTGCAGATAAACCAAGGAACAGACCATATTTGTCCTTGAGGAAAGACTCTTTATTTTCCATCCACAACAATTGCAGATTGTGCTATTCTAAAGATGCGGTTCCCATGGTGACGCCATCAATAACATTTTCTGCATCACTTTCCTTAAAGGCGTCCGAAATGCTACAAGCTCTCGGTCAATGTGGGAAAACAAGAACAATTATCTGGTCTATCCGGACAGCAGAGCAAAGCTGTTTTAGCCTCATCAATGGAAAATAATGTAGAAAGGAGATGAAAAAAAACAAAAACTTTTTGAAGAAACTTTTTCCCCCTCCTTTCTTACTGTGAATGACTACGTCTCTAAGAGCGCTTTGTAGTTTCTTGATGGTAAAACAAACAATTCACGTGGCTGAAAGGGTCTAGTGTCGCGGCACAAAGAGAATGGGCTTGTATGACCGATCTGATGCAATAAGCTTTGGGACATCAAACGGAGTTTTAAAACTTTTATTGTGCCAAGTACAAATCGGCCATTTTCGAGACACTGACAAGTTGTGAACTTCAGCTGCTTCTCACATGTATTATAATGCAGATCACAATATCTTCTACTAATACAGATGCTTTGCCTAATTTTCCATGAGTTCCTGACTTGTGGCTACTGAACAACCCTATTCTGTGTCATCAAGGCAGATGTTTTTGGACAGTACATTCTTTAATTTGGTTAAAGGGGTTGTCAGACGACCCAAAAAGAAATCCTCAAAATTCTTTTAAAATGGTTCCCCACTTGAGAGCAATTTAACTCAAATTATTCTTTTTGGGTTACTCTCTGAACCCCGATATTGCTGCAGAAGTTGTCTTCTTCTTCCGGTGGGGAGACCGGACTTGCACCTTCTCCTCCTGGCATCCGCTGTTTTCTTCTCTGCAAAGGATTCCCCTCCCACCGCTTGCCTGTGTTAATCGCCCAGTGTAAAACCCCCTTAACGGGCAGACAAGCGTTCATAGAACGCTCGTTGCGGATAATTGCCCTGTGCAAAAAGGACAGCGATCTATGAAAAAACGCTCGATCATCTTCTGATCGTATCGTTTTAAAAAAGTTAAATATTATCGTTGTCGGCAGCACAGCCCCCTGTGTAAAGAGGAGATGCACTGCCGACATGATAATGTATGGGGACGATCGATCGGAGTAGTGACCGCTCGACCCCATCCATAGTTTCTTGTGACAGGTGCAAACGAGCGCCAATCAACGATGTTTCGTTGATCGGCACTCGCTGAACAGGCCAGTGTAATAGGTGCTTTTCTCTATCTTCCCCACTGTTCAGCCTGGGCATGTGCAAGGATGCGATCTTGCCGAGAGAGCCAGCCTCTTGTAGTCTTGTGCTTGATAACGCGTCGACGCAAACTTGATGGGAAGCAGACCTCTGTCATGTGGGACTGCCTCAAAACGTCATCAAGTAAGAGGAAATGGCAGAGCTTCTGACACCACATGATAGGTTTTAAATTGGCGATTTGGTCCAGAATTGAAAATTTTATTCTATTATAGTAAGTGTCTTTTTGTCATATAACAAGATGAATGGGTAGAATTTTTTGGTCTCCGGACAACCCCTTTAAGCCTGTCTTTAGATCAAAGGCAGACTAATAATTGTGTTGGGGTCCCTTACTACCCACTATAGAGGTTTTCTGTGACTATCCCAATTCCCAAACACTTTAAAACACTGGCAAAAAAATAAAATAAAAAAATAAAAGACTTTGAAAATAAAGTCCAAAAACACCTGGATTTCAGTCTGTTTTCTCTTGAAATGAGCCTCGTATTTTTCAGCCTGAACATTTGCCGTGTGAACATGGCCTTATGAAAGTATATGGAGCAGTTTCTGGGTGGAGCCCTATGGGCCATCTCTGGGCCTTCATGCAGTACTCGATATTGCAATCAGTCGGACCTGCCATAGTTATAAAATCAAAACAATGTCAATGTCCAATCAGCGGGGGTCCAACCACGTTTTTTTCTGGGTGGACGCATGGTCAGCCATTGATTATAATGGTCTGAAAGGAGAAGATGTGGCACAGCATTTTGCTAGTGCCTGTAACGTCCGCGGTAGCAGACCACAGACTCCTATCATCCTGCAGACATCTTACACCCTAGAGATGCCAGCACATGTGGCCGTCCTGTCCTGCAGTGACCACTAGGGCGCACGCTCAAGCTCATTCCCGGCCTTAATGGGCCAGAGCACACACATGTTTTTAGAATGACTGATTGTTCCCATGATCACCCTGGACTATAAGAAGGGCCATGCCACCTGGCGGGCATGACAAAAAATCAGAGCGCAATTTTAGCTCTCCCCTTCGCTGTCTCTCTACCTGCCATTGATATGCAACCCTAACTTCCAGGATGGCATCTTTCGTTGGTGGCATGCACTGGGTCACAAGCCAAAAGCTACATCAAAAATATTTTGAAACAATTGCCAGAGAGGGAATGGAACCCCTATTTTCTCCAAGGCTTCTCCAGACAAAACATACACAAAAGGTCAAATAACCAGGAACTACCAGTTCTTACACCTACCACTAGACTACGCCGTCACTCAAACACCACTGACTAAATGGCAGATTGATGATCAATCGCTCAGTCACTCCGTCATTTTGAAAGCTTTGGTCCAAGCTCATACATTTCTTCCCTCGGCCCGATTTTTAGAGATGAAACTTAAAATAGCACACAGATCCTATCTAACTCCTCTCGTAGGCCACAGAATAGGTTTATATCCCACCTCCCAATGCTTTAAATGCAGCACCATGGAGGCCAATCTCCATCATGGTCTCTGGGCCTGCCCTAATATTCCGACTTTTTGTCCCGTATCCGATCATATACAACTCAGAACCTCACGTACTACACTCCTGAAACAGCACTCTGGGCAATTTTTGGCTATATAGACCCGGACACACACAGGTGCTTCCAGGGGGCATATAGACTATTACATTATGTGGCAGCAGCGGGTGCGAAGGCCATTTTACAGACTTGGCTACACGACCAGGCACCACCATTTCAGCTTTTTCTGGACAAACTCTCATACTTCTTTAACATGTATTGGACGGAGATGTCTCTCCATAAAGAACTCCAAGTGGAGCAGTTCTTTGCCACATGGGAAACCTTCAGCTCCTACTTCCACAGAGAGTTAGGATGGATATTAGGAACTGCTTTCAGCATACTATTTGGTTTCAGGAACAGATACTTCTAGGAAACACACCAGTGTGAGGGTGTACAGGATTCTGGATGGTTGAGGTGTTGGTGGGAGTCGTGAACTTAGTTGGCGTGTTCTCTTCTCTCAGACGCTCCTGCAGCATTTACAGTGGTGTGGACGGAGGTGTGGCTGGTCCCCGTCCCATTTCTTTGTCCCTGGTTACATTAAGCCTTGATTAAGAGGAGGAGAAGCACGCTTTCTACTTCTGTATGACATTAATGCAACAGGAGAATTGGTTTTGAAGACAGGCGGACTTGTTTATGTTTGCCCCCCCTTCCCCTGACTAATAATACAATATATCCTGATTGATTGCTGTGTATTATAGAACATCTGTCATCTCCTGTACCCAAATTTGCTTCTGCGGATTCCCTCTCCCCTTCTTTTATTTTTGTTTGTTTTCATTTTTCTTCCCCTTTTTATTTCTGTTCCCCCTATTCAAAAAAGTTTAATAAACAAAATTGTAAAAAAAATAAAAGAAGGGCCCTGCCCCTTCCTTCATTGCCTGAGCATTGTTGTTTTAACTGTGTTAGTCTTAGCAAATAGTCCCTTAGTGTCTTCCAGTTCCCAGTGTTCCCGTACCTGCTACCTGTATCCTGTATTCCGTGCTACCTTGTTCCTGTGTCTTAAAGAGTTGGAGTCGTGTTGTACCAGCGATCTGTCTGCTGTGTTACATCATGCCTGGTGTCTGCTGCCAAGGTCCCATCTGAGCCTAGTCATCGCTACTGTCTGAACCACCACAGGTACCCTTGCTTGAACTATAGACTTTACTTGGTACTCTGTATTGGCCAGCTGCTATACCGCTACGGCGGTACGGCCCAGTGGGTCCACATACCCACAGATCGTGACAGTGCCACTGCCCCTTAATTTTATCAATCAGCAGAGGTCACACATTGAAGGCGCATCCTAGCAAATTTACATCACTGTCCCACCTGACACAATCCCTTTCATTTAAGGTGGCTCATCATTGATTGAATAATACAAAACATTTTTCCCATTTTAATGTATTTTTAAAAAAATCTGAGAAATCCTATAGAATACGGGGAATAGGAGGTTAGCATAGTGACAATTCAGCATTGAGCTGAATAACATAAGATAGACAGGTTGCTAGGGATACTTGGTTTATCAACGATAGCATTTTATATAGGTTTGTCAGGCAGCAGTCCCTGGCAACCATAAATCCCTAGCAACCAGTTAACATTACTCAGGTTTTCACCTCGGGAAATCCTTATTAAACTCAGGGCAAAAACTGTGGCGTTGCTAAAGGGATTACATAGGTAGCAATCAGAGCTGGGCCCCACATAAGTTATCTAATGTGGTGCAATTACTTCTTCTAAATAACGTACTCATACTAGATAAAGCTATATACCTATACAAATAAAAATATTTTATAACGTAAGGCACCAGGAATAGCTTTTGCACCAGACCCGGGAGCCTGGCTAAGGTCTTGCCAAACTACTTTTTTCCTGCCGGAGACAGCGGTACCTGAAGTCCCATAGAAATTAATGGAGCGCTGGCCGAGCATGCGCACTAGCACTCCATTCTCATGGAGCACTTCAAGGGAGTTTTGGTCCCCCGTTCTCCTTATCACTGGGACTCTCAGCGTTCGGACCCCCAGCGATCGCACATGTAACTCCTCTACTGTAGATAGGGAATTCATGTGTTTTGTGGGAAAACCCCTTTAAGTCATCTTTTTCCCTCTGCTGCGGTTTGTAAACGTACATATTCTTTTTCCCTGCCGGCTGTATGAGCAGGTTGTTCATGGTGTGATGCAAGGGCTGTGCTATGTGCTTTAAGCCAATTTTATATTTCCTACCCACTGAAACAGTTAAAAAGAAACTGCAGCTGCGTCCCCCTCCTCTCCCCTCTTCCTTGTCTTCTATTTACGGTTTCATTCTAGAAGGATTTTTTGTGAACTGAGGAGGTTTCTGAAGGGGAAGGGTAACAACAGACTGCTAAAACATTTATTGCTAGTCTGGGGATCCTTGTCGTGGATTGCGAGCTTGCGTCCTTTTGGCCAAAATGATTACTAATACCCCAGGTATTTTTCATTACTACATATATTCGCTTCTCTTGGACACAGTCGGGTCTTTGATGCTGGGAGAGCATGGTGTGTTGTTGTTTGGCATAGCAAGCAGGGTAGCCCGCTCTATGAACTATCAAGGCGTCACAAATAGGCTTCTACCTGGCTATACACGTTGTGCCTCATGACGTACACACTATCCCTCCATGTTTCACACACTTGCACCCCATTATCCATTTATTTCTATTGAGGCACTTCACTCATTACTGCCCTCTATATTTCACTCATAGTATTACACTTGCACACACACTATTCATTTATTATTTCTTACTACACATCCCATGCACCACACACACCACTCCCCTCAAGACCAGTGGGAGTGGCTATTATTATTTAAAGCACCTGCTCATTCCTTCATCAGCGTTTCTGACCTGGCTGTGTCCATTTGTAAGTATGGCCTTTTTCGGTGTTTTTGTATATGTCCCCTTGTTTTTATCGGTTCTGCTAAAACATTTCATCTATTCACATGTACTAGTGATATTAAAATAATTATAATGATAAGTACACTTTAAGTAACAAAAGGATTAATAAAAGGTCATTTAAACCAGTGATCCCTAATCACCGGGCCGCGGACCAATACTGGGCCATGGATCATTTGGTACCGGGCTGCGTTATCTGGTATCCATCGGGAATTCCGGGGAAAAACTGCAGCAAATTGTGGTGCAGTTATTCGCCCGGAATGTCCACTGCGGAAAACTGCTGATCAATCAGACGGCCTGCTAGCAGTTCGGCCTCCTGTGATGACGCTTTATCCCAGGAGACCGCTGCAGGAGGCCGGCCTGGAGTTGATTTTTTTGCGGCGTAATCGCAGCGATTCCGCAGCAATAAGCGCAACAACTGCTATTTGTTGTGGGTTTTACCTCCCCATTGAATTCAAATACAATAGTCATGCTGCAGAATAAAACTCTGCACGCATGTCAATCTCTGAGCAATTATGCAGCGTGTGGATAAGATTTGTCCTTTCTCATCCACTTTGCTGCTACTGTATTACGCTGCAGATTTTCTGTAACTAATTCCGTTGCGGAAAGTCTGCAGTATTTACGCAATGTGTGAATTGAGGCTGAATTCATACACAGCTTTTACGTACCTTTTCTGTGGTGTTTTTCCTCACTTTTTTTGCACCAATAATCTGCGGCCAGATGTGACTTCAAAATCTATTATGAAAAATGAGATCCCCTACATACACAGCATTTTTGTCTGTGGTGTTTTTGTAGCGTTTTTGAGGTTAGTGGCGTTTTTCTGGTGCTTTTTTTCCAAAGGCTTCACTATGGACCTTCAAAAAATCCAGAACGTACATAATGACACTGGATACAAAAGCTATTAAAAAAAAAAACACGTAAAAAAGGCGACTAAAACAGTTTTTTACAATTCTCCAAACACCAATAATATTAGACACAGTCATCAAAATCACTATAAGGGAAATGTAGCCCCCCAAATTGGATGGACTAGCTACCTCAGAAAAAATAGACACTCCGCAGATCATAGGAACACATGGGGCACAGCAGTCGCTTCCACTTTTTTCCCTGCACTGGACCCTGTGTTTTGCAGGTATTTCACCTGGTTAGAAGCAGCAACGAGAAATTTTTCCTGCAGCGCCCCTACAGGAAAGATTAAGTATTACATAGTTCCTGTTGAAATCAATGGACTGTTGATGTAGCCGCTCTCTGCTCGGACTAAAATATGAGGGTTCTAAATGGGGTAATTCCCTCCATTAAAATGATCACAACGCAAAAACAATACAGTACCAAAAAGTTAAGTCACAAATTCAGGTCTGCTACATCTGTAGGTTATATACATATAAATGCTTGTCCGCATATATGAGTGGGCATAATTATGCATGGAGTTATTTATACTACCAAAATGAAACAGAAAATAAATTTAAAAAAAACTTTAAAATCAGCAATTATGTTTTCAAAAAATACCTTCTATGTATGAGTGAGAAGCTGTTTATTTTATATGTAAGTACATAAGTCACTTTAAATGGCCCCAGTCTGACAGGAACAGCTGGAGGAAGATTTAGAAAAATAAAAAAATTTCACCTAGTAAGGAATACCCAGATGACGGAAAATACATGTTCTGTCTACGACGAATACTGGTAGCTAGTGTAGGACACATAGGAGATGTACCGGGATGGAAATGTGCTAGATTGTCAATGTAACCATCCAAGAAACCCTCTGGGTACACTCTACGGCAGTGATCCCCAACCACCGGGCCTCTGATCGTTTGGTACCGGGCCGCGGCATCTTGTATCCGCCCCGGTGGACGCATGTAATTCCGGGCGAAAAACCGCACCAAACTGTGATGCCGTTTTTCGCCCGGAATGTCCACTGAGGAAAACTGCTGTACATTTAGCCGGCCTGCTAGCAGGCCGGCTTCCCGGGATGACATTTCATCCCAGTAGACCGCTGCAGCAGTCACATGGGATTGAAACGTCATCCCAGGAGGCCGGCCTGGAGGAAGAACACAGACTTCTGGGTACGTATAAGTTGTTGTTTTTTTTTTTCTGAGTTGCGTTTTTGCGGCGGAATTGCTGCGATTCCGCTGCAATAAACGCAACAACTACTATTTGTTGTGGGTTTTACCTCCCCATTGAATTCAATGGGGAAAACCTGCAACAAATAAGCAGCGTTTATGCAAATACAATTGACATGCTGCAGAATAATTTCTGAGCGGTTCTTCAACTTATCATTTACGCAGCATGTGGATGAGATTTGTTTTATCTCATCCACTTTGCTGTTACTGTATTATGCTGCAACAAATTCCGTTGTGGAAAATCCGGGGTATTTACACAACATGTGAACTGACCCTAACCCCCCCAAACCTCAAACCCTTCCAGAACAAAATGATCTCAAATGCCTTGAGGTGGCAACCGAAACCTGAAAGACGCGGAAGGAAGCGGAGAACTACGGTTCGATTGGATTAAACAACAGCCAAAATGGCAACGGCTCAGCCAATGATCACCTCCAGAAAACTCAAAGAAGATCTGACGTTACCAGTGATACTGCAATAATCAGAAGACTATTAAGTGAAGCCAAGTTACCAGCAAGAACTCCCCGCAAAGTCCCATTGCAAAAAAAAAAAAAAGACCACATGTCCTGAATAGGTTAAAATTTGCCAAGGAACACATTGACTGGCCCAAAGAGAAATGACGCAACATTTTGTGGACTGATGAAAGCAAAATTGTTCTTTATGGGTTCTAGTGGCCTCAGACAGTATTTGTTGTTCAGGTTGTTACGGTCGTGGCGATACCAAATATGTCTATTATTTCATGTTTTGGGACTTATATTTTAAAAAGTTTATTCATTCTAAAAAATGTGTATTTCTGTGTATTTTGTTTATTTATTTAACATTCTTTTTTTTTTTTTTTTTGTTTCAATAGTTTTTATTGGAGTTTTTACATGAGTCATAAAACACATAAACATATCATGCCTTAATGTATAACGCTCATTCACTTATTTCGCCTTAAAGCATATGATCTCAGTGTCATTTTGGACGTAATGGAAATATCAGCATGAAAAATTAACAAGTAAACTAGGAATAACATGGAACACACAGAAAACAAAACAAAAAAGAAAACAACTCTGCAGCAATACTTGATATTATAGACATTGACAGTATACCGCCATATAGCTATGCATTTGTTGTCTCATCGCAGGCATAGACCGAAGACAACGTATCTCTACTCATTTTCTATCCAGAGTATCATTCATTTTTATTTATGAAATATACTGTTAACCCAGGGGTTCCACAATAGACTAAATTTGGAAAAAGAAGAATTACCCAGTGCTATTATTCTCTCATATGTATATGTCGTGTTGAGTGAGAGTATTAGTTCATCTATTGAAGGAGCATCTATCTTCTTCCAGCGACGTGTAATAGATAACTTAGCCAATGTCATAATTTTACATATCAAGCATCTCATGACAAAGGGGAAGACATCTAGATCAATAGATAATAATGCTAGCTGAGGAGCACGTGGGATTGGGCAATGAAATATTTGACCCAAAAGTTCAAATACCTGTGTCCAAAATCCTTCTATTTTGGGACATTGCCACATAATGTGAAAGAGGGTGCCTTTGTTGCCGCAACCCCTCCAGCATGTAGACGTTGATTCAGGGTACATCTGATGCAGTCTGTCAGGAGTAAAGTACCATCTCAAAGAAGTTTTAATTGCTGTTTCTACATGTTGGATACATGGTAGGGCTGTGTATATGAGTTTAAAGGAGGCCAACCAATCTGTATCCTCAAATGTCATCTTTAGATCTCTTTCCCACAGCTTAATCAGATGGAATTTAGTAAATGAATAATGAGAGTTAATCGTATTGTATATGGGTTTTAAACCCTTAACTCGTCTGGAAAAGTGGCCAAATAATTTAAAGTTACATAGCGCATCCAGGTTATTGTTACTCATAATGCAGTGTTTTATTTGCAAATATTTGAAAAAATCTGAGTTGGATAGAGAAAATTTTTTCTTGAGATGTTCAAAGCTCACCAATTGACTGCGCTCAAACAATGAGGAAACCGTTTTGATACCATTTATAATCCATGATGATAAAGATAGGTTAGGAATTATCAGCATAAAAAATTCTAAGGGGATATAACTTTTAAGTAAAGGAACCCGTTGGGACGTATTATGTTGAATGTACTTCCAGCATTCCAGAGTAGTCTTTGTTAATGGGGATAGTGGGCAGGGGTATGGTAATTCCCAAAATTGTAAGAATAAAATTGTTTTTAGTGGCAGGGGCGAAGTGTAGGAAGCTTCTATTTGAACCCATTGTTTAACTTCTTTCATATCCCACCAACTAGATATCTGCGCTACTTGCGTAGCAATATAATAACTGTGGATATCTGGAATACCTAGTCCGCCTATCTTTCTATCTTTAGTAAGCAAATGCATGGAAATTCTGAGCTGTTTTTTTGACCAAACATACTGGGAGAGGGTTTTTTGCGCCGTCTGAAAAAAACTCTTAGGGAGGGCAATAGGCAAGGTTCTGAATAGGTATAAGAGTTTGGGTAGTAGTAGCATTTTGTATGCTGCAATCCTGCCAAGCCATGATGTTTCAAATTTCAGAAGCCGTTCCGTGTCTTTTTGAATGGACTTTAAAAGTGGTTCGTAATTAGCCTCATAAAGGTCTCTGAAGGAAGAGGTTAAAGTTATACCCAAATACCGAATGCCCTTGGGTTGCCAGTCAAAAGGGTATTTATTTTTAAGGAAATATAACGTGGAGGAGTCTAGGTGAAAAGGAAGTATTTGTGACTTTTTCGCATTTAATTTATAGTAGGAAATTTTTCCAAACACATTAATAATGTCCATGATTAAGGCCAACGAAGATTCTGGTTCAGTGATGGACAGTATGATGTCGTCTGCGTATAGCGAAATAATATGTGATTTGTCCCGGCACTGTATTCCTTGAATTTCCGAACAGAGTTTAATGTGTTGAGCTAACGGTTCCATGGATAATATAAAGATTATTGGGGATAGTGGACATCCTTGTCGGGTACCATTAGATATGTTAAATTCTGTGGATAGAATCCCATTGGTGTATACTTTCGCTGTAGGCGCCGAGTATAGCGCTCCAATGGCCCTCAACATTGTATCCCCAATTCCCATCTCTTGAAGGGTCGCAAAGGCGTATGACCAGTTAATTCGGTCGAACGCCTTTTCGGCATCTAAGGCCAACATCAAAGCTAGTGTGGCTCGCGTTTCAGTGAGGTGGATTAGGTTTAAGATCTTTCTTGTGTTGTCTGACGCTTGCCTTCCTTTAACAAAGCCCACCTGGTCTGCACTCACCAATGTGGTCAAGAGGAGGGAAAGCCTTGTTACAATTAGTTTGGCATAAATTTTTAAGTCTGAATTCAAAAGCGAAATTGGTCTAAAATTTTGTGGCACATCAGGATCTTTACCTGGTTTAGGGAGGGTGACAATGATGGCTGACTGGTTTTCTTTCGGGAAGGAACCATTATCCATGGCATATTGAAAAAATTTTGTCAAGTAAGGGATTAATATGTTGGATACGGTTTTATAATAGGAATTTGAAAGGCCATCTGGACCTGGAGATTTGCCTTGTGGAAGGGAACGAATAGTTTGCATAATTTCTTGCGGTGTGACTGGAGCATTTAATAATTCCCGTTGTTCTATTGACAATTTTGGCAAAGATGCCTTCTTGAGAAAATCATTTATCTCTGGGGGGTTGGGGTTGTCAATGAAAGGGTCGTCCTTTAAGTTATAAAGGGATGAGTAATATCTACGAAATTGATCCACAATGTCTCTGGGGTCAAGTATTTTTTTCCTATTATGAGGATCTATCAAGTAAGGGATTCTAGTTTTTTGATGTTGAGTTTTAAGACGGGCGGCTAGTAACTTCCCTGCCTTATTGTTTTGTGAATAGTATCGGGCTTTAGTTTTCCTTAAATTTTTTTCATATTCCGATAGTAAGCAGAGACGAAGGCGTTGGCGTAGGAGGAGTAATTGGGAGGCCCCTTCGGTAGAAGGTGATATTTTGTTTTTTGTGTCTAAAGTGCGGATCTCAGTTGAAATCGAGGATATCTCTGCTGCCCGAGCTTTCCGAAGGGTGTGACTTAGTCGGATGAAAGTACCCCTAATGTATGCTTTGTGTGCATTCCAGAGGGAGGAGATTCCGACATCCGGCGTATCGTTTTGTTGAAAGTACTCGTGAAGATCTCTTTCTATATCTTTTTTATAAGTAGGGTGTGATAAGAGGAAGGGATTGCATCTCCAGAGGAAATCTGGAGGTGTACTATACGATTCAGCAATCGTCAGAGTAATTGGCGCGTGATCCGACCACTGAATACTTCCAATAGTCGTAGTCTGAGATAGAAGAAGTGTGCTTTTATCTATTATGAACATGTCAATTCTAGAGTAGCTATTATGTACTTGGGAATGAAACGAGTAGTCACGCTCTGAGCCATGTTGCATACGCCAGATATCGTACAGCTCCTCCCCCCAGAACCAATCCCCCAAGGCAACTCTTGAGAACCGGGAATGTGAAGAGGTATCTATGTCAACATCTGTGACAGCATTGAAGTCCCCACATATAATTAAGTGTCCCTGTTTATGTTTAGAGATCAATCTATGAATTTTGTGTAGAAATCTCATCTGATGGGTATTAGGTGCATACAGCGTTAGCAGGGAGTATTTTACATTATTGATTAGACAAATCAGAAAGATATATCTGCCGTTAGGATCTACAAACAATTCAATTTCTTGAAAAGCAACTGAGGATCTTATAGCCATCAGCACCCCCCGGGTTTTGGTAGAGTAGTGTGATTGAAAAACATAAGGAAATTGAGGATGTTTGATGCGATGTGCATCTTGTTTCAAAAGGTGAGTTTCTTGTATACAAAGAACTTCACATGCTAATTGTTGCGCTTCTTTCCACATATACGCCCTCTTATGTGGACTGTTGAGGCCATTCACGTTTAGAGAGCCAATCTTAAGAGCCATTATAAAAGGGTGTGAACTGCTGACTATAAGCCTCCCCAGGTGTAAAAGTCATACATTTTTCATTACAGAACTGGTATGGTCTAGTCGGTACTGGTAGATATGCCTTTTGGTGGCCGTATGTGCATACTTGAAATAAAGATAGCTGCAAAAAACAAACAAAAGGTAACATAACAAAAGTATGTAAATACTTAATCAAAAGAAGGTCTGAACACCCTGAAGGTTCAGACATATGCAGGGGGGGAAACAGTCCGCCTGCAACCGGCTTTCTTTGGCCTCAAGAAGCCCAGCATCGCTCCTGCCATAAGGTGTACCTCAGCGTCGCGGGCGGTTTCGGAGGTTGACTACTCGCCATTCATCGTGCACAGGCTGCGGGGGAGCTCTCTTTGTAGCTTCTGGAAGAGCTTCCGCAACTGAGATACCCCATTGTTGGAGAAGTACAGCTCCGTCTTCAACGGATCTGATTGTGTGTATGGATCCATTCCTGTTTATCACTAACCTCACTGGGAATCCCCATTTGTATAGGATCTGATGTTCTCTCAGCGCAGTAGTGATGGGGGAAAGTTCTCTCCTAAGTTGTAGAGTGACAGCGGATAGGTCTGCATATACAGCAATCTGGTTGTATTGCGCAGGAAGAATCTCTTTTTGTCTGACAGCCATCATAAAGTTATCTTTTACGTGGAAAAAGTGGAAGCGGGCCAATACATCTCTTGCAACATCATCAGCAAGATGCTTGGGTCTAGGGACCCTATGGGCTCTATCGATAATCAAATCTCTGGTTGTGTAGTTAGGTAGCACAGACTTGATAAATTCTTGAATATAAAGGGTCAAATCCTTGGGTGCTATATCTTCAGGTATCCCTCTAAATTTGACATTGTTGCGTCGGGAGCGATCCTCCAAATCGGCCATCTTAGCTTTCATTTGTGAGACTTTTGCGTCCAATTCGTAATGGGCATCTATGAGCTCATTGTGAGAAGCGGCAAAGTCGCTCATTTTTGATTCGGTATGTTGAACCCTGTCTTCCACTGCGTGTATCGCTTCTGACATAGGTTTAAGTAAGTGAGCAAAACCAGAGTAAAGAGACTGCTGCAGAGCTTGCAGCATAGACTTAAGAGTTAATTCTGTGACAGGGTTAGATGAGGATGGCATGTCAGTTAAAACATCTGAAGACATACCTTCGTCGTCATGGCCATCTTTGTCCGATCCCGATGGGGTCTGAGCGAGATGAGGGCCCTTCTTCTGCTGCTTCCCAAGGCTCCTAGATGTAGGAGGTAAAGTGGAGGAGGACGAGGTTCCGTGTGACTGATCTCTAAGATGGCGGCCTCTGAGTCCCGGCAGCCTCATATTTATAGGAGACCCTCTTGTTTGAGGAGCCGGCTGCATGTCAGGTGATAAAGCCGGGACAGAGCTGCTTCTACGAGGTGGCGATGTGGAGAGCGGGGATCTCGGAGCGGAGGTAAGTGAGCCTGCTTGTGAGCGGACATCGGCGCCATTTTGGGCCGTCTGCTTATCGTGAGGAAAGTAAAAATCCAGCAGTTTCGCCGGTCTGGACGCCGCTTTTCCTCTTCTAGGCATGCCTGGTGGTGTTATCCTCCGATACAGTGAATTCTGGATGTAAAGGAGGTATTAGGCGTTTGATTGTCGCTGTATGTCGGTAAGGCAGGATGGAGCCGAGGTTTCAAGCGGCCATTTAGTCCGGTAGCCAAGCCACGCCCCTTTTTTTTTTTTTTTTTAATCCCATAGAGGGATTTTATATTTTTATTTTTTAACTGTAATGAATTGGCATATATCTATATGCCAGTACATTAGCCTGTGTACTGATTGTACACAGGCAGTTGTTCGGGCATACCTAAGTATGCCCTAACAGGGAATATGGTCAGACAGCCCTGGAGTCCTTCAATGGACCCTAGTCTGTCTAGCCATACAAGCTATGGGCCTTGATCGCGTCATAGCGATTTTCTTTGAAGCGATCAAAGGGCAGTCCCCCCTCCTCTTATTTACGTTGAATGCTGCGATCAGCTTTGATCACGGCATTCAAGGGGTTAACGGAGGAGAGAAGAGGTCTCTCTTCTCTCCGCGGCTGTGTATTACAGCCGTTGCCCCGCTCCTGATCGCACGCGGACACGCCTGTCACACAGGACGAGAATGCTCGTCCTAATGCTCCAAGTACCCGCCGCTCAGGACGAGCATTCTCCTCCTGTGTCGGCAACTAGTTAAACACAAACTGGAGAAATGTTGTTATTGATTTGAATGCGTCGTATTTCCAGTGAATTTACATTTAGGGAAATAAAAGTTAATGATTTTGCGCTTTATTTGCTTTTTTTGAATGCTACTATACGGAATGGTGTTCACGCGGGGCAAATAAGCCTCAGAATCAACCGCCGGAAGACGTGTGTGGTTAATAGCAGTCCTCCAGCAACAAAAGATGATATTGGGGAAAATTCCAATCCTACCCATTTAAGCCAATCAATGCTAAATTGCGTTTGGTATCCCTCAAAGATGCCTATAGATTTTATAGCACATTACATAACCGTACAATTTAAAAAAAATGGGAGAAAAATGTTTTGGATCAAACAATCAACTAAAACTTTACAATTAAAGAAAATACTTCAAAATAAAAAATGCACTAAATAATATATATCGATCTGCAACTCATCTCACAAAAAACAAGAACTCAAACAGCGACATAAACCTAAAAGTAAAATAATTATGGCCGATTGAAGGCTTAACATGGCTCGTTAATAAACCTGTAATTCTATAGTGGGAAGTCCTATGGGACTACTGTGATTCTATAGTGGGAAGTCCTATGGGACTACTGGGGTTAACACAGAGGGGGCCAGGACAATTTGGCAATGTCTTTTTCTTGATGAACCTGACCAGGACTCCTTTTCCTAAAAAGTTGAAGGACCCTAAGGATATGCTCTCATTATCTCATATGTAGGGAGGGAGTATGACCATGCTTATATAGCATTATATACATATTACAAGACCCAACCTTGGGTTTGAATTTGCCCCTGAACCTGGCCACCTACCTTGGACCACTGATTAAACTTGACCTAGTCTTTGCCTAATATTTCTGGACCATGTTCTCAGCATTGTAGTTTGTCCCACTTACTTGTCTACCGGCCTGTCATTATAGCGGTCATGGTCTGTGGATACGTGGACCCACTAGGCCGCACCACCGTAGCGGGGAGGCAGCTGGCCAAACAACAGAGCACCAAATCAATACAAAGTCCCAGTCTAGGGTACCTGAATAGTCCAGACAGTGGCCGAGACTTAGCACGGATGGAGGTGGGTACAGCAGTTTACGCCAGACGTGGCGGATGACAGCGGGTGCATGACACTGATGTGGTAGATGACACTGGATGTGACAGATGACAGCAGGTGCACTAGGACACAACTCCAACACTAACAGGCTCAGGAACAAGAACACAGCACAGGATATAGGTAACAGGGCACCGGAAACCACGGGAACAGGATAACACTAAGGCACCATTTACAAGACTGACATTGGAATACTAACAACGCTCAGGCAATAAGCAAAGGGGCAGGGCCCTTCTTATAGTCCAGGCGAATCATGGGCTAATGGATGATGATTATGATTCCCATGTGCGTGCCTGGCCCTTTAAGGCCACGCACGAGCGTGTGTGCGTGTGCACCCTACGGGACACAGCGGACCGGAGCGGAAGTGAGCGCTGGCATCTCCTGGGAAGGAGTTGCGAGCCAGCGCTCACAGATCCATGGCTGCGGCCAGCCGGGGGGGGGGGGGTGAGTAAACCCGACAGCCCGCGGCCATGGACGATACAATACAAATGTTCACAAGGCCTGAAATAGAAATAGAGTTTCAAAATTCCATTACATAGTGGCAGTTATAAGTTACACTAATAGGCCACCTGGTCAATACTGCTGTAAAAATACCTTACATCCATATCTTAGACTTTTAATATTGTGTATCATTTTCCATGCACAATCATGGGACAGCCATCTTGCCTGAGCTACAGTGCTTTACAGCTGTCACATGGACATAGGAAACCTCAGTAAGAAAAAACTACCGATTGATTTCTATGGGAGAATGTTGTGGGCATGCTCTGTGACATCTGCAGAAATCATTGTGCAGGGAGTAGGAGGAAGTGATCTGTCTCCATGACCTATTACCAGTGGCGTTGTTCTGTTATCTTCCTCTAACTTTATAATAGAGGTGTTACTTTACATTGTAATCCTGCCTGTGATGATAATGAGATGATTGCTGACCCCACTTCAGAGTGTACACAGCACAAGCTGAAAAGTGATCACTACAGAACTGGAAGGGTCAGCCTATTGAGGGTTTTAGTCAGTGTAAAAATGGAGAGATTATTGTATTGAAAAATAAAAATGTAAAAAAAATAATTTCAAGTTAATGATTCGAACAATTGTTCATTGCCAAATTATATATGTTTTTTTTCAATAAAATTCTACTATAAATGTAGAAAATCTATTTTCTTTGATTATCTAACATGCAGATCACCAGAAGTTTCTTCCATCAATAGTTTGAGAACTTGCATCAGTTTCCCACTTTAGATATTTGTGACAAATACCCATAAATGTCTGATAGACGAGGGTCCCAGCTTAAGGTCTCCCAACCCTCTCTTTGCAAGCCAAGGCTCGGCCTTGGAGGAAAGAAAAATTGCTACCATAGTACAGCATAAGAGAGCAGCATGGTTAGAGGGTTAAGGGGGTTTTACACTGGGCGATTATCGGGCAGACAATGTTCATCGAACGCTTGTTGCCGATAATTTGCCTGTCAGAACAGCGATCAGCAGATGAACGAGCAAACACTCGTTCATCTGTTGATCATTTCGTTTTAAAAAAAGTTTAACATGATCGTTGTCGGCAGCACATCTCCCTCTGTAAAGGGGGAGACGCGCTGCCAACATGATAATGTATGGGGACGAGTGATCGAAGTAACGACCGCTCCTCCCCATCCATAGCTCCGTGTGACAGGAGCAAACGAGCGCCGATGTCTCGTTGATTGGGGCTCGCAAAATTGGCGGGTGTATTAGGGCCTTTACTCACTAGGTGCCTGGCGTTTCCAAATTTTGAAATACCCTTTAATTTTTGTATCGGATAGTCACATAAGACATGTAAAATCTTAAGGATCCTGATTCAAGACAATTGATGGGAAAATAGCCAAAGGGTTTGGACCCAAAAAAAGTGAAATTGGATGGGTCCTTCTTCCATCCAAACTGCGTTTACTGAAGGCATCTGGAGAAAAAGTGTCCCTGAACTGGACTGCCGATGCTTTCAAGTTTGACCTAAAAGAAGCCTTTGTAGCAGCGTGAAATAATTCATCCTTTATGCTACTTGAGGCCTGGACTCCTCTCAAGCAAAGGCTGCCAATTTCACAGAATATATTCATAGTGGTTTTAGAGTGTGGACGTTCATGGTCAATTGTATTGAGTCTCTAAGCTCACAAGTCATGTGGCTAGAAGACTTTACTCGGTCATTAACCTGTTCAGTGCAGAATATCAATGAACTTCAGTCCATTTTTTTTTTACCAATTGTCATTAACAAAAACAAAAAAAATAAATAGAACAAGGCAAGGTAACATTTTTATAGTAAACTTATTTTTTCAATAATTAATAATGATAAATATAGCTCCCCTAGTGCTCAATTTGTGTTGTTTTTTTTTACATTTTACTTCTTTACATATTTTACCTCTTTTCTAGTGCCTTCATCTTTAAAGGGTTTGTCCAGTTAAGAAAACCCATTTTCATATACCGTATAAAGAAATTCTGAGTTAATAGAGGGGGTCCTCTGTTCAGGATCCTCCTCTCCCTGGAAAGTGTGGAGAGCAACTACAAAGAGCGTCTCTCACTCTTGAGGACCTGTCCTGTCCTGTATAACACAGACAATCCATTGATTTGAATTAGCACTGTGTAATCCTTTATTTACCCTGTTGTGGCGCTGCAGGGAAATTGAACAGTTACTGCCAGGTTGCCTCACAGATTACTGCTGATCACTGCGGGTCCGAGCAGGGGGACACAATGTTATCTGCTTATTATCTAGAGACATTTCTAAAAAGTAGGGCAGAGAACCAAGAAGCGGAAACACAACTTTCTATTGCTGAATCCCCCACACCTGACACCTATCAGCTCAGCATTGCTTTTAAGTATATTGTATTTAATTCCATGCAGTCCGGCCTCCTAATCAGACACCATCTTATATTTAATATTTCACCCAGTTTTCTCTTCCTCTGTAGTATGCGATCAATCAGATGCCTCAATACAGCATTACATAAGCAGGAGGGCCAGTGCCATCTCGGACTGCTGGGAGGGCAGCTTGATTACCCTTTCCTCAGTATTATCCTAAATACTATAAAAATAAAGCCAATAAGGCTGCAAAAATTAAAGGATATTTCAAAATGTGGAAGCTATATAGGGGAATTTTAACTATACAGGCTGGCACTATATACAAGGGGGGAGCAGGGTGGCACTATACAGGGGGGCTGTGTGGCACTATCTACTAGGGGGCTGAATGGCACTATTTACAAGGGGGAGGGCTGTGGCTCTATCTACAGGGGTCTGTGTGTGGTACTAAGTGGGCTGTGTGGAACTATATACAAGGGAGAGGGTTGTGTGGCACTATATACAGCGGGAGCTGTATGGCGCTATCTACAGGGGGGGCTTTATGGTGATATCTACAGGGGGCTGTATGGCACTATCTACATGGGGAGGTGTGGGTGCTATCTACAAGTGGGCTGTATAGCACTGTCTGCAGGGGGGCCGTATGGCACTATCTATAAGGGGGGCTGCGGGTGGCACCAAGGGGGAAGCAGTCCAAAGTTTGCTATGGGGCCCAGTCTTTCCTAGTTACGCCCCTGTTCAGACCATATGGTGGCAGATGGAATGCTTAGGAGCCCATAATATGGACATGTATGTTGGTACGTTCCATTGTACATGATCAGTGTACACAGTAATGCCATTTGCATGGACCCCGAGTGGAGACTATCCCAAAATTTGATATCACCTGAAGTCTGCATTCACAGGGGAGAAAGGTCCCATTCAATTATTAACAGCATTGATCTATCCTTCCAGTTCTCTCTTTTACTGGCATCCCATTTGCTTTCCACTGGGGCCATAGTGCTCAGCGAAATATCTCCAAACACTATAAGTAATAGCCTGGCAAAAAGTAAGCTAAGCTCTCCAAGGCCTCGTGGATGTAAGCCATTTCATCCAGGTGTTTTACTTACATTAATTTTATCTAAATTGTTCCTGTATACGTCTTATCATACACAGTGGTCGTTCAGACAGGGTGTTCGCAGTAGTATCACGAAATGTACCAACTCCAGTTTGTTCTTTTGATTACACGGAGGGAAATAAAATATCCAATAAATCTGCCTTGTGTCGATCCCCTATGATTAACATCCCGCTATGTTTTACTAAGGGAACATGATGCTCAGTTCTTGCTTGTTTAGGATTTTCCTTTTTGACATGTGTTCAAAGTGTAACATTTGGGTTGATTTTGCTGGTTTTGGCCCAATTTCCCAATTTCTATTTTTGCCTGATAAGCATTTTGTAACATTCCTTATAGTCAGGCCTAAATGTCTGCTCCTTCTCACGATGTCCTAAATACCATTTTCAAGGTACTTATGTAGGTTTCTCCTTTTAATGGGGTTCTGTACCTATACCAACCACCTGCATTCAATGAAGTCTATGTGCACACCAGATTCATAGATTTATGGACATGGGTGTGTAAGGGAAATTGGTACGGAAAGCATATTACAAAATTCAGCAATTGTAGCACCAAAGATAAAATCTAATCTCCTTTTCTATTTCTTTCAAAATACTCTTTATAAAAGTTCATAATTAAAGGGAGTCAGAGATAGAAAAACGGCACCATTACTGTCGATGGGCTGTGTCTGGTATTGCAGTTGAGCCCTATTCACGGGAATTCAATACCAGACAGTCAATAGATCAGGGTGGCGCTATTTAGAAGAAACAAATAGCAGATCGACAGCTCAAGCTCAAAGCTCAGCTGTTTCTGTAACACCCCAGTACCTCGTCAGACAGTGGCCGAGGAAATGGATAAGGTTAATCGGGAGGGTTCTAGAGATAGGTACGGGTCCTATAGGCGGGATCTGCATCTTTTGGACATTTATGGCATAAACGGAGGATATGGCATAAATGTTCAAGATGGGAAAACCCCTTTAAAGAGGACCTGTCACTTCTCCTGACATGTCTGTTTTATGAAAATACAATTCTGGAGCAACTTTTCTTATTACTCTGCTATGTGCCATTCCTCAGTTATTCTTCCTAGAAAGTTATCAATAAATTGACAACTGGGTGTTATAAGGTGTGGGGGGGCCCTACACAGACTAACAATGTCGAATCAGTGCTAATAGAGTGAGAGTGTGTAGGGACACAAGCCCCTTTAACAAGGGGAATGTTAACACCCAGTTGTCAATTTATTAATACATTTCTAGGAGGAATAACAGAGGAATTTTTATAGGAATTTTTCGTAAAGGAATTTACTAAAATAGACATGTCAGGAGAGGTGACAGGTTCTTTTGAATGACAGTTACACATGGCCGACGTGCCACTTGGCCCGTTTTTAACAGCATCCGAGTGGCACCCGTGTTTTTACAGACCCATTCGCTTTAGCGGGTGAATCGGGTCCGTGAAAACTGATCTGATTCACCGATCCGTGGAAAGATAGGACATGTCCTATCTTCCCACGAATCACCGACAGGACTCAGCCGGCACACAACGGTCGTGTGAATGAGGCATAAAGATCCTTAACTTACTATAGAAAGCTGCTTGAGTGACAGGTCTATAATATCGGATGGCAGCAGTAAAGTCCTGGGTCTTCAGACAATTTTATGCATTTCATATCGTATTTAGAATTGCAGGAACTATTCCAGAATTCTAGTACACAACATAAACATTAACTAAAGCAAAAAGATATCATTCACAAAGAAAATTCTCCTAAAATCCTTTTCGGGTCTCTCGAAGCCGTATATTCAATCATTAAAGTGGTTGTCTGGCTTAGAAAACAGATTTTTGAAATTCTGAGTTAATAGAGGGGGAAGGGGTCACCATTCAGAGCCCGCATACACAGTGGCTCATTTGTAAGCACAGTTTTGCAGCGCTGGGGTCCTGGGTTTGAATCCGACCAAAGACTACATCTGCATGGTTGCCGTTTTTCATGTTCTCCCTGTGTTTGCATAGGTTCTCCGTAGGGCTGGGCAATTAATAAAAAACAAAACAAAACATCAGCGCACTTAATAGAAGTCATCTTGTGTATTTTCGGCTTTTTTTCATATTTTTTTATTTTCTCTGCATTATATACTCCGTGGAGGGCAGCTATGGGGGCATTATACTGCATGGAGGGCAGCTATGGGGGCATTATACTGTATGGAGGGCAGTAATGGGGGCATTATACTGCGTGGAGGGCAGCTATGGGGGCATTATACTGCATGGAGGGCAGCTATGGGGGCATTATACTGTATGGAGGGCAGTAATGGGGGCATTATACTGCGTGGAGGGCAGCTATGGGGGCATTATACTGCGTGGAGGGCAGCTATGGGGGCATTATACTGTATGGAGGTCAGCTATGGGGCATTATACTGAGTGGAGGGCAGTGATGGGGCATTATACTGTGTAGAGGCAGTTATAGGGGATTATACTGTGTGGAGGGCAGCTATGGGGGCATTATAAGGTGTAGAGGGCAGTTATAAAGGCATTATACTGTGTAAGGGCAGCTATGGGGGCATTATACTGTGTGGAGGGCAGTTATGGGGGCATTATACTGTGTGGAGGGCAGTTATGGGGGCATTATACTGTGTGGAGGACAGTTATGGGGGCATTATACTGTGTGGAGGGCAGTTATGGGGGCATTATACTGTGTGGAGGGCAGTAATGGGGGCATTATACTGTGTGGAGGGCAGTTATGGGGGCATTATACTGTGTGGAGGGCAGTTATGGGGGCATTATACTGTGTGGAGGGCTGTTATGGGGGCATTATACTGTGTGGAGGGCAGTTATGGGGGCATTATACTGTGTGGAGGGCAGTTATGGGGGCATTATACTGTGTGGAGGGCAGTAATGGGGGCATTATACTGTGTAGAGGCAGTTATAGGGGATTATACTGTGTGGAGGGCAGCTATGGGGGCATTATAAGGTGTAAAGGGCAGTTATAAAGGCATTATACTGTGTAAGGGCAGCTATGAGGGCATTATACTGTGTGGAGGGCAGTAATGGGGGCATTATACTGTGTGGAGGGCAGTTATGGGGGCATTATACTGTGTGGAGGGCAGTAATGGGGGCATTATACTGTGTAGAGGCAGTTATAGGGGATTATACTGTGTGGAGGGCAGCTATGGGGGCATTATAAGGTGTAAAGGGCAGTTATAAAGGCATTATACTGTGTAAGGGCAGCTATGAGGGCATTATACTGTGTGGAGGGCAGTTATGGGGGCATTATACTGTGTGGAGGGCAGTTATGGGGGCATTATACTGTGTGGAGGGCAGTAATGGGGGCATTATACTGTGTAGAGGCAGTTATAGGGGATTATACTGTGTGGAGGGCAGTTATGGGGGCATTATACTGTGTGGAGGGCAGTTATGGGGGCATTATACTGTGTGGAGGGCAGTAATGGGGGCATTATACTGTGTAGAGGCAGTTATAGGGGATTATACTGTGTGGAGGGCAGCTATGGGGGCATTATAAGGTGTAGAGGGCAGTTATAAAGGCATTATACTGTGTAAGGGCAGCTATGAGGGCATTATACTGTGTGGAGGGCAGTTATGGGGGCATTATACTGTGTGGAGGGCAGCTATGGGGGCATTATAAGGTGTAAAGGGCAGTTATAAAGGCATTATACTGTGTAAGGGCAGCTATGAGGGCATTATACTGTGTGGAGGGCAGTTATGGGGGCATTATACTGTGTGGAGGGCAGTTATGGGGGCATTATACTGTGTGGAGGGCAGTAATGGGGGCATTATACTGTGTAGAGGCAGTTATAGGGGATTATACTGTGTGGAGGGCAGTTATGGGGGCATTATACTGTGTGGAGGGCAGTTATGGGGGCATTATACTGTGTGGAGGGCAGTAATGGGGGCATTATACTGTGTAGAGGCAGTTATAGGGGATTATACTGTGTGGAGGGCAGCTATGGGGGCATTATAAGGTGTAGAGGGCAGTTATAAAGGCATTATACTGTGTAAGGGCAGCTATGAGGGCATTATACTGTGTGGAGGGTAGCTATGGGGAGCAGTATACCGTGTGGAGGATAGTTATGGGGCATTATACCATGGAGGACAGTTATAGGGGCATTATACTGTGTGTGGGCAGATATGGGGGTAATAAAAGGCATGGGGGCAGTGTCAGTGGGTAAATTATATACAGTAGTATGCAGCAGGCTCCAGCGATAAATATTAATTCAATTTAGTGGTGTGCAAAAAGGGGTGTGGTGTTAGATTGTGAGCCCCATTGGGGAGAGGGAGTGATGGCAATATCTGTACAGCCTGCAGAATATGTTGGCGCTATATAAGCAACATAAAATCAAAAAAATTAAATAAATAAATCTATTAGCCAAGCAGTGATTAGCTGTAAAGATCTCATTATGGAGGACCGGCCTCATCCTGCATTACATAGACAGCCAATTGATTTAAATGGGAAATGGGCAATATTTCATTTCTCCTCTGGTGGCACTGCAGAGAAATTTAACACTTGCTACCGGGATTCCTGACCGATTACAACTGATCGCTGTGGGTCCCAGAAGCGGGACAACCTGTAATCAACTTTTTGTCGGGGTACCCAGTTTCCTGCATTGCAAACTCAGGACTTAAGAAACAAATATCCCGAAGTTGAAACTTTACTCCATGTTCATAAAGTTTGGTAATATTACTACAAGTAATAATGTAGAAAGGAAACGACACAATATAACTTTAAACCGTTGTGTCAGCGTGGGATTCCAAACAAACGTAAAATGATAGATCACCTAGCAGCACCTTGCCGTTTGGCCAGTGGTCAAGACCACCTGTCAGTAAAAATTGGCTATCTCACAATAAATTCTCCTTCCAGCTATTTGAGGAAATAAAATGATAACATTTTGAAACCCAGAACACACTAATCACAAGGCAAGATATAAATCAGAGTTCACGTTCACAGTAACAGAAGGAATAGATTTTCTACTGAGGACATGAAATCACCACTTGTTAGACAGCTCACTAAATCCATCTGTACGTGTTCTAGTAGGGCACGCTAAGACTTAGGGTATGTTCACACGCTGAGCCAAAAACGTCTGAAAATACGGAGCTGTTTTCAAGGGAAAACAGCACCTGATTTTCAGAAGTTTTTTGAGCAACTCGCGTTTTTCGCGGCGTTTTCGGAGCTGTTTTCAATAGTCTATGAGAAAACAGCTCCAAAAACGTCCCAAGAAGTGTCCTGCACTTCTTTTGACGAGGCTGTAATTTTACACGTCGTCTTTTGACAGCGACGCGTAGAATGACAGGTCGTCGGCACAGTACATCAGCAAACCCATTGAAATGAATGGGCAGATGTTTGTCGACGTATTGGAGCCGTATTTTCAGACGTAATTCGAGGCGTAAAACGCCTCCATTACGTCTGAAAATAGGTCGTGTGAACCCAGCCTTACAGACTTCTACAGCTGGAAAAGTGGGGAGAAAGGGTTTGACACAAAAATTTGGGCAGGTCTGGGTGACCGTCTACATGTCTATCTACCCCAATTGGAAGAAATCATAATTGATTGATAAGAACTTTGGTAATTGATTGCAATTGTTTCCCCTACAGTAAGGATCCTCTTACATGGCCAATCGTGGGCCCTGTAAACGAGCGCTGATCAATGAGACAGCTCGTTGATCGGCGATCGTTTGCTCTTTTCACAAGGAGCTATGTATGGGGACGAGCGCTTGTAACTATGATCGTTCGTTCCCACACATTTCTATCATGTCGACAGAACATCTCCTTGTTTACACAGGGGGATGTTCATCGTCTGATCGTACCGTTTCTGCAGCAGAAAATATAATCGTTGACGGCAGCACGAGCGTTTTCTCGTTTATCGGCTGATCGTTGCCCTATTCACACAGTGAAATGATCGGGAACGAGCGTCCTGTGAACGCTCGTTTTCCCGATAATTGGCCTGTGTCAAAGGGCCTTTAGAGGTCGGAGCAGTCTCACTTTCAAGACATTATCATGTCACCACCTTCTCTAATTGCTACTTTTCTAATCTGCAAATAAAGGTAAATGTTTGCCATATAGACCAACTAGGCTCATGCCTTGGGCTCAACGCTTTTCATGTAAGCACAGTGTTGGACTGGAGTTCCTTGGGCCCACCAGGGGACATGATGCTTAAGGACTACTCCCCATCTATACAGAACATGCCCACACCCACTAATAATTGAATTGTACTCGTGGTAATTATTGTACACACAGGACATATCAATAAGATCTAAAAGGTTGTGTGTCAACTCAAGAAATAGTGGCAAACGGTTGGCTCCAAAGCGGACTCTAAATGGGTTTGGTTTGTGTAGACCTTTAACCCGTTAGTGACCGCCCCATAGTGTTTTTACGGCGGCCACTAACGGGCTTTATTCCGACGCAATATCACTTTTACGGCGCTGCATCGGAATAAATAATCACTGCCGGGAGCAGTTAAATCTCCCTGCTCTCACGGGTGAGATCGATATCAGTATTGATCTCCCCCGTTTAACTCCTCAGATGCGGCGCTCAATAGCGAGAGCCGCATCTGAGTAGTTTTGGAGAGAAGGAAAGAGCTCCCTCTCATCCCACTGGCACCCGGCGGTAAGGTTCCTGGTGTGAAGGTACCGTTGTGCAAGGCATCCTACGTCATTAAGATGTTTTTCCCCCACTGCTCCCCTCTCTTCTCCCCCTTAGGCAATTTCACTTTAACAGAGGGAGAAACTGAAGCTGCATCCCCCTTCTCCTGGTCTACTTTATGGTTAACATTTTTTTGAGGACTGAGGAAATATGCAAATACTCACAGACAGCGTGCAGAGAAAAAAAGGAGACTACAGGCTGCTGAATGTTAAAAGGTCAACAAGTTGCCATCAACCTCATGACTTGTAAATGGAAACTGCGTAATGCTTCATTTCTCCTGTGGTGGCGCTGCAGGGAAATTAAAGACTTGCTACCTGGGTCCCTGACAGATTACAGCTGATCGCTGGGGGTCCCAGCAGCAGGACAATAGACCATCCATTTTTTGTCATGGGACCCTTCTAATACAAAGACATTGTCCAAAGCAGAGAACCCCTTTAACTCATTAATAAAGAAGCTCCTTGCATTGCAAATTGAACATTTGCTTCCCACAGATTATTTCCAGTTACTGGAGGTCCCAGAGATGGGATAGTCTGCAATCAACTTATTATTTAGAGACCTTTCGAACACGGACATTTAAGAAAAGTGGGGGAAGAAATGTTACGATTACTTTTGTTATCCAAACACAAGTCATAACCGAGTCCTTCTTGGTCATCTTTGGATAAATTTACACTCAAATGGAAATAGAATTCACCTGACCAGGATCTAGTAAAAACTTCTGAACTTTTAACTTTCACAAGATTATCCACAAAAAATAAAACCGCTTGAAAATAATTACCCAGCATTCTCGAGTCGAATCTGAGGACATGGAGAATGTTTATTTTACCTCAAATTATTTCAAGAAACATCTATAGTTGAGGAACGTTAGATGACCAACATATATCCATATATCAATAGCTACAGAGGGGAATAATCTGCTTTGCTTTTGCATCAGGCATCATGAGAACTATCCTCACTGTAAAAGTCGGCCATGCGCAGTCAGATCTAATCATTTGCTCCCGAGAAATGTTAATTTTGGCAAGAAGCCTGGATGACCAAAACAAGCGAGACCAATTACTCAATGAGAACTAGAAAAACAAGTGAGCCCCTTATTCTCCTTTTAAACTGGGAGGAACATTTCAAAGAATCCTCCACAATTTCTCCTTCAACAATAAACTTAAACATGCACAACCAGTCCCATAGAGACACCAAAGACCAAGACTCTTGACATGGGGTCTGAAACTAGAAGAGGACATTTCAAGGTGTTGTAGGAGATAAAAATCCAGACTCTTTTTTTTCTATTTCCCCAAGAACAGCGCCACCATTGTCCTTGGGCTTTGACATGTATTGCAACTCTCAGATACATTCAAGTGACAGATAATGTGTTGTCCTGTTCTCATGTGGTGTCGAAACATTGTATTTATGTGTTACGTGTAACTCGGGATATGCAGACTTCTTTTGTATCATTAGATTAACTCATACAGGTCCTTTTTAATATGTGTCTACCAAGCTACCCATGCTTTCCAATGGGCTAATAAATGATGGCTTGTCCTTCCTCATCACAACAAAAGACTTCTCCCATGCTGTACCTGTGCTTGAAAATGCCTTGCCCCAAACCATCAGACTTGCTCCTCATATCCATAGACTCAAAAAGGACTATCTTAGCTTGCACATATACCTTCAAAATTGAAGCACAAAAGCTAGCTATATACTTTAGGGCAGTGGTCCCCAATCCATGGCTTGCGAGCCACATAAGGCTCGCAATCCCTTGCTGCGTGGATCTGCTAGGCACGGCGGCGGTCTAGCACACAGACGCCACACATTTCTGTAGTATAAGGGTGGACAGTGGCCGGCTGTCTCCAGCGTAAAACACGTCACCGGTTCTCAACTCCCACCCGGAAGGCCACGCTCCCTGATACGTTTTTTTTTATCAATAAGCATAGCTTCTCATTTCCACCCCAAACCCATTACCTGCCCTCCTCCACAATCTTGTCTTACGTAAGGGTGCGTAAAGCGTCAAATGACCATGAAAGTAGGTCACAAGCACATAGAGGAGGGCAGGTAATAAGTTTGGTGAGTAGCCATGCTTGTGTATAAGGGCAAGTAGACGCATGGTTTCTCAACTCACAGAGAAAATATTAAAACATAAAGGGGTTGTCCTGCGCCTCTCTCTCTTCTGCCTGATGTGATATTGGGCGTAGAAAGACAGTCCTGCATGCCGGATGGGACAGTTCCCAAGGTAAACATTGACAAGTATTCGAGGCAACCCTTGGACAAGTATTGGTCCTATTAGTTAGAAAATAACTTATGCACAATAAATTCTAGGCGTCAGGTGATTGCCTCGGCAACTGTCCCGTCCGTTGTGCAGGACTGATTAAAGAGTGGGCAGAAGAGAGAGCAACCCCTTTATGCTTTAGTATGCATTTACAATGTAAAAATCAAAACCGAGAAGAAACAAAAAATGGAACAATGTGCAAAACATACATATAAATGTCGCACAATAATCAAGGAGCACGGTATCACCGGTATTAAATAGGATTGTAGTCTCGTTTAGATGATCATGGGTCAAGGTCAGAAGGGGTATATAGATAAGCTCTCTATATTAGCACCCTGCCCCTACCCCTGCCGTTTCCAGTTATTTACCGATATATATTGGTTATATGGCTTTTACGATCTCTTTGCGTTGAATGTGGCTCGCGACCATATTTCAGTGCTGAATGTGGCTCTTAAGGCAAGAAAAGTTGGGGCCCACTGCTTAAGAGGGTGTAAACTATGAATCTGGTTTTCTATCATCTTCTGGGGCAATCAATCTCCAGTTTTAGTTAACAGACCAGTTACTCTTATGTCTTAGACCATAGAGTGCTCTCTTACACCATAGTGGGCCCTCTCAGACCATAGTGGGCCCTCTCAGACCATAGCGGGCCCTCTCAGACCATAGCGGGCCCTCTCAGACCATAGCGGGCCCTCTCAGACCATAGTGGGCCCTCTCAGACCATAGTGGGCCCTCTCAGACCGTAGGGTTGTAGAACAACCTTGGCTCCTGAAGACGGCTGAACATGAAAGTGTGAGGTATAAATTAAATATTAGGACTATTTTGATACCTAACTCAATTTTGGTTTACGAGCGTTACAAATATGGTCATAAAATATCCGAATTTTTTTTTTAGAACAAAATACATTATTAAAAAAAAATGTACAGTTTTTGTTAACAAAAAATTTTCTTTATAATTTTTACTACATGAAAACAAATGTAAAACATGTATGGATGTAATAGGCTTTACCAAAAAAAAAACAGAATATAAATGACTAATACATATTATTCATACTATAAAACGTTACTTGAATAAAATGTCAAGACGCCATGTCCGTGCTATCAGGGTTTCCGGGAAATGCAGTCAATAGTTCAGATAAACCACAGTGAGGCAATAAAAATTTGCCATTAAATTTAGATTTTTTTAAGGCATGAATCCCTCAGAAATATTTATTTTAAAAAGTAAAAGGTTAAACAAATAGAGCAACGCTAAAATATAGATAGAGGATAAGAATTAAACCGTTGTGCTTATATTTGGAAAGTGTAAGACAGATTGTGGGATATTCATCAAAGGCTGTTGCCAAACTTCTGCCATTGCAAATCCTACTGGCAGATTTCGGAGAGCGCAGACCAATTTGTGAAGTCTTGCACCAGAGTGCGACTGGCAGGAGAGAAGAACACAAACTGCCAGAGGGGTTACAAGTTCACGTACATGCAAACGATCTGATTATAAATCACTGACGATTATGTAAATAGGATTCTAATGCCAATGAAGGGCTGAATAAAGAGTTCAAAGGCTCTTAGGACAAAAGGACCAAACTTATGGGATAAAAGAGTAAAAGCCCTTTTACACGGGCAAATGATCGGGTGAACGTGTGGAAACCGGGCAAAGATCAGCCGATGAACGAACAAACGCTCATTCGTCGGCTGATCGCAAAAATGGCCGCTAGTCCACCTTAAGTTACGACAAAACGAAAAAAATAAATCAGAACAAAAAGAGAAAATGCAGAAAGTTTTAACACTGCTTTCCTTCCCCCAGGGCAAAGATTCACTACACTGCCTTAGCCCGGTGTTTAAACACCCTTGCCAAGGCAGAGTAGCTTGTTGGTGCCCCACCCCAGGCACCTAGCAACCAGGGCACATGTCCCACCATCCATGGGCCATAAAAAAGCTGGACTACCCGACATCTTCATACCCAGAGGCAGTCTCTGTGATATTTACAGCAAGGCAAGCGTAATCTCGTTTGAAATGACAGGTTACATCGTAATCTCGCGAGATTACGCTTGCCTTGATGTAACTATCACAGAGAAGCTACAGAAGTGACAGGATTCTGAATACACATCACGTCCCGGCTGGAGGTAATGTATATTCATGGTCAGGACACTGCAGTAACGTTATAGTGTGTTTATGTGACTGCACATAGTGATCTAGCTATATCGCTATGTGCTGTGTAAATGAATGGGGAGAAGTGTATGACGCTGATTGGTCACTGATTGGTCAGCGTCATACTCTCCTCTGTACAACGCCCACTTGGCCAAAAAGTAAAACACGCTCAGTTGTTCATTAAGAAACTCATTAGCATAAAGCTAATATAGGTCATAACTCCGTCAAAAATGATGGTTTTTCTAAATAAAAAAAACACTGCTGTAGTCTACATTACAGCGCCGATCACATCATGTACAAGATAGGCCACTTATAATGTCCTCTTTAAAGGAATATTCTGATTTAGGCAATTATTTTTTGCTAGAAGGATGCCCAAATGATAAGCTGATCACAGGATAGCCCGCTTCACAGTACCCCAGAGATCAGCTGAAACCTAATTACAAGTGTTCAATTCCCCTGCAGCACACCCACAGGAAATATGAAGCATTACATTAGTTCCTATAAAAAGAAAATCATGGGCTGTCCATGTAATAAAATAACATGACAGGTCCTCCAGAGTGAGAAATGAGCAGCTCTCAGTCCTAAGCAGGGCACCCTCCTCTATAAACTGAGAATCCTAGGATATATGAAAATTGGTTTACTAAACAAGAAACCCCTTTTTAAAAATGTTTTATTGTTTTCAAATACAGGCGTATCGAGTAAAACCGTTCCAGTTCATTGCCTACCAAAATACCAGACTCCAATTTCAATAGGATTATTCATCAATTTAACTACGGTCCTACATCATCTTCCTAGCACGGTTCATTGACATCAAACCCCTAAGACAATGACTGTTTATAAACATAGCAAGAAGCAGAGGATATCATAAACACACATCTTTATTCGAGAAGCAGATTTCCTGTTTTATAAAGGAGAAACATGTTAGTTTATACTAGGGACACAGCCAAATGTATCTGAAAGTAAACATTAAATGATCTTTAAAAATGTGTTCTATTCTTGCCGCGAAGTATGGATGCCGTGACTGCAATTAACTTTCCATGGTCTGATTGTGAGGCGACTGCTCAACTGGTGCATAACACTCCAGTCCTGGTGTAATGTCAATGTTTATACCAAAGATATTTAGTTAGATGTATGAATCACAATCTCCTTCAATATCCCATCATTCTCATATTACTACCAGAGCCCTGCTCTTATAATTAACCTATCTGTAATGACATGAGTGGACAGGTCACTTTCTCTCACAAATCCAGCACAATCATCTCCTGCTGTTATGATCGTTCTGATCAAGGCTCTGATCACACTTTAACAACAGGGTTCAGTCAAGCTTTTTCTTGTATTTTATGGCAGGAATATAGGAACCTCAGACCCCATAAAAAAATCAACTTGGTCTGTCAGGACCCAATCGTATCCATCAGAAAACTGATCTGTCACAGTAGCCATGGCTCTGTTATAACCTAAATAGATTCAACGTTAGACGTCCACATTTTTCATGATTTTGTGCGCTGTAGTTTGCAAACGGCAATGTTGTGATAAATTTAACTCTTCAGCCTTATCCACACGACCATATTACAGATCCATACCAGTTCTGTGGTGTTCTGTTTTTCTACGTCCGTGTGATGCTGTGCTAGCGCAAGGAAAAAAAGGATGTCCTCGATCAGATGCATTATGGATGACAATTTTCCCTCCTAGAAGCCGTCTAAAAAATTGGATTAGTAATATGGGTACTGTAGGAGTCCTGTTTTTTGTGCCTAAACTTATCCATATGGGACACATAACATACCCGTACTGAGGACCAAGAGTAAACACACAAAAATAAAAGGGGCATTACAAGGAACTTCGGAGGTGTAGATTGAGCATCTGTTCAGAGTGCTGTACGGTAACATATTTTTTTTTATAGTGTCACATGTATCGAGCCATCCTCTCACAAATATTGAAGAGAGTTGGGTAAAACCCTTCTTACCCTAGTAAGAAAAAAAATAATAAAAACTTTTTACAACAATTGCTAAAAAAAAATCTACATTTTAGGACCTTAGTTCCAATTAAATATTCTTATTCCGACTTTATATAATGGTTACATATATCGCAGTGTCGTACAGATACATCCATTTTTAAGTACAAATTATTCAGATAGTCCCCCCACTCTTCCAATAATCCCCCAAAAATATAATTATAGTGTATTACATTTTTAATTTAAAAAAAAAACAAAAAACGTGACCACATATTTTTAAAAAAATAATAATAATAAGTTATGGAGGTAGTTTAATCTTGCACACATTTTTGAATAATAAAAAAAATCTCAAATTTACTTTTAAAAATAATTTAAGAAAAAAATGCCAGTTTATAGAATTGCAAAATGGCAAATGAAATAAAAAAAAAATCATATTAAAAACGTAAAATTCTAAAAATGTGTTCATTTTTTTTTTTTTCAAGACAAAAAAAGTTTTGGGAATGATCTTGTTAAGTTCTTTAAACCAGAAATACTGTATCGTTTCAAAATATCTCAACTCGCCAGTTTTTTGGCTGTCCTGGGCACATCATGTTATTTCACAGCTGCAGTGGAAAGCAACTTCTGAGCTGTCCAGTGGCGCCAAATTACATTTACTCTGTTTATAAAAACGAAATAACAATAGTTGTATTTTCTCCAACACCCTTTATTGGTATAAGTTTTCCAAATAACCCCTTACATTCTAGTTGGAAAAATCCTTCCTTCACACGAAAGCTAATTTTAACAACCACATAACGATTACCTACTTGTTATTTAATGTTCAAGCACAAACTAACACAAAAACAATAAAAGCAAAAATGTAAAAAAAAAAAATTTGCACTAAAAATACAATTATGAAAAATATTTTTCATAAACCTCTTCCCAATAACGAAGGCATCACTGACCAAGGAAGTATTTTGGATTCGTACATGGCGGTAATATATTTCAATAAGGAAATGTATACCGCCATATAAAAATACAGTGGCATGTGTATTTTTATTTATTTCAACCCGTTAGTGACCGCCAATACGCCTTTTCACGGCGGCCACTAACGGCCTTTATTCTGAATAAATCTGCAGGGCATGGAGCAGTTTAAGCTTTCTGTTCTCAGATACCAGAGGTAGCTGAGAACTTGGGGCATCACTGCTCGAGCGGGCAAATCAAAATCCACCCGAGCGCAGCATCTAAGTGGTTTTGGAGGGGGGGGAGCTTCCTCTCTCACCCCACTGGCACCCTGCTATGAGATCGCAGGATGCTGGTGTCTTCTATGGCAGCCGGGGGCCTAATAAAGGCCCCTCCGGCATGGCCAAGCAGATGCCTGCAATACACTGCAATCTTGCACTATAATACACTAATACACTGCAATACAGAAGTGTATTATAAAAGCGATCAGACGATCGCATAGTTAAGTCCCCTAGTGGGACTAGTAAAAAAATGAAAAAAAGTTTAATAAAGTTAATAAATAATAAGTGAAATAAAATGAAAACCCCACTTTTTCCCCTTACAAAATGCTTTATTATGAAAGAAAAAAAAAAAGTTATACATATTTGGTATCGCCGCGTCTGTAACGACCCCGACTATAAAGCGATTATGTTATTTAACCTGCTCGGCAAACGCTGTAAACAAGAAAATAAAAAACAATGCCCCAATTGCTATTTTCTGTGAATCCTGCCTTAAAAAAAGATGTGATAAAATGTGATCAAAAAGTCGCATGTACTCCAAAATGGTACCGATAGAAACTACAAGTCGTCCCGGGAAAAAAAGCCCTCATACAACCGCATCGGCGAAAAAATAAAAAAGTTATGGCTCTTCAAATATGGAGACACAAAAACACATAATTTTGAAAAAAACCTGTTTTTACTGTGTAAAAGTAGTAAAACATCAGAATACTCTATAAATTTGGTATAGTCGCAATCGTAACGGCCTGCTGACTAAAGTTATTGTTATTTATACCACACGGTAAACGGCGTAAATTAAAGACGCAAAAAATATGACAAAATTGCTGTTTTTTCTACTTTTACGCCCCCAAAAAAGTTAATCAATAAAATTTATGTACCCCAAAATTGTGCTATTAAAAAATACAACTTGTCCCGCAAAAAACAAGTCTTTATAACGCTACGTTGACACAAAAATAAAAAAAGTTAGAGCTCTTGGAATGAGACGGTGGAAAAACGTAAAAAATAGCTTGGTCATCAAGGTTTAACCCCTTCCCTCTTTTGGCCACTTTTGACCTTCCTGACAGAGCCTCATTTTTCAAATCTGACATGTTTCACTTTATGTGGTAATAACTCCGGAATGCTTTTACCTATCCAAGCGATTCTGAGATTGTTTTCTCGTGACACATTGGACTTTATGTTACTGGCAAAATTTGCCCGATACATTCAGTATTTAATTGTGAAAAACACCAAAATTTAGCGAAAAATTGCAAAAATTAGCATTTTTCTCAATTTAAATGTATCTGCTTGTAAGACAGGCAGTTATACCACACAAAAATGTTGCTAACTAACATCCCCCATATGTCTACTTTATATTGGCATCGTATTTTGATCATCATTTTATTTTTCTAGGACGTTACAAGGCTTAGAACTTTAGCAGCAATTTCTCACATTTTCAAGAAAATTTCAAAATGCTATTTTTACAGGGGCCAGTTCAGTTGTGAAGTGGCTTTGAGGTCCTTAGATATTAGAAACCCCCAATAAGTCACCACATTTTAAAAACTGCACCCATCAAAGTATTCAAAACAGCATTTAGAAAGTTTCTTAACCCTTTAGACATTGCGCAGGAATTAAGGCAAAGTAGAGGTGAAATTTACAAAGTTCATTATTTTTTTCCAGAAATTCATTTTGAATCCATTTTTTTTGTACCACAGAATGTTTTACCCAAGAAATGCAACTCAATATTTATTGCCCAGGTTCTGAAGTTTTAGGAAATATCCCACATATGGCCCTAGTGTGCTACTGGACTGAAACACCGGCCTCAGAAGCAAAGGAGCACCTGGTGGATTTTGGGCCTCCTTTTTATTAGAATATATTTTAGGCACCATATCCGCTTTGAACAGGTCTAGTGGAACTAAAACAGTGGAAACCCCCCAAAAGTGACCCCATTTTGGAAACTACACCCCTCGAGGAATTTATCTAGGGGTGTAGCAAGCATTTTGACCGGCCAGTTTTTTTGCAAAAATTTTTGGAACTAGGCCATGAAAATTAAAATCTACATTTTTTCAAATAAAATGTAGGTTTAGCTAATTTTTTTTCATTTCCAAGAGAACTAAAGTAGAAAAAGCACCACAACATTTGTAGAGCAATTTCTCCCGAGTAAAACAATACCCCACATGTGGTAATAAACGGTTGTTTGGACACACAGCGAGGCTGAGAAGGGAAAGAGCGCCATTTGGCTTTTGGAACTCAAATTTAGCAGGAATGGTTTGCGGAGGCCATGTCGCATTTGCAAAGCAGGATCCTGAGGGGACAAAACAGTGGAAACCCCCAACAAGTGACCCCATTTTGGAAACTACACCCCATGAGGAAATTATCTAGGGGTGTAGCAAGCATTTTGACCAGCCAGTTTTTTTACAGAACTTATTGTAAGTAGGCCGTAAAAATGAAAATCTACATTTTTTCAAAGAAAATGTAGGTTTAGGTATTTTTTTTTCATTTCCACAAGGACTGAAGGAGATAAAGCACCGCAACATTTGTAAAGCAACTTCTCCAGAGTAAAACAATACCCCACATGTGGTCACAAACATCTGTTTGGACACACGGTAGGGCTCAGAATGGAAGGAGCACCATTTGGATTTTGGAATGGTTTCTGGGTGTCATGTCATATTTGCTGAGCCCCTGTAGTACTAGTACAGTGGAAACACCCCAAAAGTGACTCCATTTGGGAAACTGCACCCCCTGAGGAATCATCTAGGGGTATAGTGAAAATTTTGATCCCAAAGGTTTTTTGCTGAATTAATTAGAATTAAGCCATGAAAACGAAAAAAAAAAAAATTTTCCAACAAGATGTAGTTTTAGATACACATTTTTCATTTTTGCAAGGAATAGAGAAGAAAAAGCACCCCAACATTTGTAAAGTAATTTCTCCCGAGTACGTAACACCCCATATGTGGTTATAATAGGCTGTTTACGTATATGGGAGCATTCAGAAGAAAAGGAGCGGTATTTATCTTTTGGAGCGTAGATTTTTCTGGAATGGTTTGCGGACGCCATGTTGCATTTGCAAAACCACTGATGTACCAAACAAAAGTGACCCCGTTTTAGAAACTACACCCCTAAAGGCATTTATCAAGGGGTGTAGTGAGAATTTAGACTCCACAGGTGTTTTTCAGAAATTAATACGCAGTGGATTGTGCAAAGTGAAAATTGCAATTTCTCCACTGATCTGCCCCATTCACCGCACAAGATGTTGTGCCCCTAGAGAATCTTACCCCATAAATTGTTAAGCGGGTTCTCCCGGGTATGGTAATGCCTTACTTGTGGCCATAAATTGCTGTTTGGGCACACTGTAGGGCTAAGAAGGGAAAGACCGCCATTTTGAGCATGGATTTTGCTTGGTAATAGTTCTGTTTGGGGTTTTGCTGGTATTTCCGTTTATAATGTGGTGGCATATGTAATCTGTGAGGAGTACATCAGGGTATATGTAATCTGTGCGGAGTACATCAGGGTATATGTAATCTGTGAGGAGTACATCAGGGTATATGTAATCTGTGAGGAGTACATCAGGGTATATGTAATCTGTGAGGAGTACATCAGGGTATATGTAATATGTGAGGAGTACATCAGGGTATATGTAATCTGTGCGGAGTACATCAGGGTATATGTAATCTGTGCGGAGTACATCAGGGTATATGTAATATGTGAGGAGTACATCAGGGTATATGTAAGCTGTGCGGGGTACATCAGGGTATATGTAATCTGTGCGGAGTATATCAGGGGTATATGTAATCTGTGCGGAGTACATCAGGGTATATGTAATCTGTGCGGAGTACATCAGGGTATATGTAATCTGTGCGGAGTACATCAGGGTATATGTAATCTGTGCGGAGTCCATCAGGGCATAATAAGAGGGTATATTAATGGGGTAAATAATACAATTATCCATAGGTGTGTGTTACGCTGTGAAGCGATCCGTTATGCACAGGCCGGTGTCACACTGATAAAGTTTTCTTTCTTATCCCCCTTTTGTAACGCTCTGCACCTTTTGGGGACTTTTTCTCCTTCGTAGTTTGGGAAATATTACTAGGAAAGTTTTGCGCTGGTATAATACGGGCGCCCTCGCTTCCAGCGGATGTGCTATGTCCCTTCCCTTCCTAGTTCCTAAATACTAGGGCCCTGAAACTGAAGGAATGTTCCCCTCCGGCTTGCGCATTGAGATGTTTTTTCATCACCGCATTACTAGTGCCATAACTTTTTTATTTTTCAGTTGATTGAGCGGTGTGTGGGCTTGTTTTTTGCGAGACGGGCTGTAGATTTTATTGGTACCATTTTAGAACACATACGACTTTTTGATCACTTTTTATTTCATTTTTTGGTAAAGGAAATTACCAAAAACAAGCAATTCTGGAATAGTTTTTTATTGGTTTTTTTATCGGCATCCACAGTGCGCCCTAAATTACATGTTAGCTTTATTCTGCGGGTCGATACGATTACGGCGATACCAAATTTATATAGTTTTTTTTATGTATTGCAGCTTTTGCACAATAAAATCACTTTTTTTATAAAATCATTTGTTTTCTGTGTCGCCATATTCTAAGACCCATAACTTTATTATTTTTGCGTGCACAAAGCGGTGTCAGGGATTATTTTTTGCGGGACGGATTGTAATTTTTTATTAGTACTATTTTGGAGTAAATGTGACTTTTTGATTACTTTTTATAGCATTTTTTGGAAGGAGATGTGACCTAAAAACAAAGATTCTGGCGCTGTTTTTCATGTTTTTTTTTTACCGCGTTCACCGTGCGGGATAAATTACATAATAGTTTTGTAGTTTGGGTCGTTACGGACGCGGCGATACCAATTATGTATAGTTTTTTTTATTTTTACGGTTTTTCCCATAATAAAAGACTTACTATGGGAAAAAAGTCAGTTTAGCTTTATTTTTATTTGAAACTTGTGTGTTTTTATTGTTTTACCACATTTTTCTTAACTTTTTTTTACTTTTTTTACTTGTCCCACTAGGGGACATGAGGGCCTGATGCCCCGATCGCTACTCTAATACACTGCACTACATACGTAGTGCAGTGTATTAGCGCTGTCAGTTATTCACTGACAGCAAGCCTATGAGGACACGCCGCAGGCGGGTCCTCATCGGCTCCCGTACAAGGCAGACTCGGACGCCATTTTCTGGCGTCCGATTGCCACAGCAACCCAGCGATTGCATCACTGGGTTGCCGATCGGGTGAAAACCTATTGAGCGCAGCATCTGAGGGGTTAATCTGCCGGATCGGAGAATAGCTCCGGTCCTGGCAGTTACAGGAGGGTGCCAGCTGTATAATACAGCTGTCCCCCCGCAGTGATGGTGCCGGCTCTGCTTCTGAGCCCGCACCATCACTGCGCCGTATATATACGGCGGATGTCGGGAAGGGGTTAAAATAGACTGGTCAGTTAAGGGTTAAACAGGGTCTGCTTTAAAAACAAAACAAAAATTTTCGCCCGAGTTTTCCCCTAGAAGCAATGTTTTTAGAGTCTGGGTTACAGCTCCCCACGCGGGACTGTGCAGCCTGCAATACGATTCAATTCAGAAGGTCTAAGAAGTACCTCAACTTTTTGGATTCCTTGTGGAATATATTAGGAAAATGCTTTAATCAAACAGCGATTTTGATATAAATGAAATATATTTTGTGTTAGCAATGGGAGCAATTCCAAAATACAGCGAGGATTGCATAATGAACCCATCAGCAGACTACAAGCTCCTGTTTATGACAGATTACAGGCTATTGTAAACTAGTCAGCATTCTGTTGTTGGGCAGCAGAGAAGTGAATTTGAATACACCTGATTGCCCTGCGGGTACCATAAATAAAGTTAAAAAAAACAACTAAAAAAACCAAACCGTGCCATTTTAAAATAAAATATATTTGTATCCCCATAACTGCATCAACATGTGCTATAAATATATGTAAATACATGCAAATTAAATTGCTAAAAATTAAGCGTTTACCTGTATAGACATAACATACCCGTAAAAAAAAAAATACTCTTACAGCTGCGCTGATGTAATAAAAAAAAAAAAAAAACCCTAAATAAAATAAAAAGGTTATACATTTTGGAATGCCAAGACAAAAAAAAAAAATCTAGCAATGTTGTGTGAGATCCTGAAGGCCAAAAATGACTGGGTCCTAAACGGGTTAAATTATATATGTTATATTATGCCTGTTTTTAAACAAATTTTAATTTAAAAACATGAAATATATAATGTAATCCAAAAACCGAACATTTTATTGATTAAACTCAGAGCAAAAAAGTATAAAAATATATAAAAACTTTGAAATTTTTTTCAAAAATAGTTAAAAAAAAACAAATTAAGAGCATTGCACTTGCATGAAAATTCGGCTTCTAGGAAATGTTACATCAAGATAACTGGGATACAAGTCTATACTTGTGTTCTTTACGATTTGCTTAGTAATTACTTCCAGATACCCTTCAATTTGTTTTTTCTTTTCCATTGCATTTTTTTTTTATGCATCTCCTAAGCCTGAGTGGTTGAATTCTTGCTTTGTTTAAGTACTTGACTGAACTGGGCCCTACGTTCTTTTATCAGACGGGACCCATACGTTCTTGTATTGAGGTATGTTTGTATCTGCGGCAGGAGATGTGTTGAAAGATGTCTTTTCTTTTTAATGTAAAAGCTTCTTGTCCCACTAATCACCCAATAATGATACTTTCACCAACTCATTAACTGAACAAGGCAACAAAGGGCCCATTCTAGCAATAAGACTTTCTTGGTGTGCACAGCGATTCACTGTTCTTTACAATTCACTTTCCTTTCAAGAGCACACTTGGTGCACACAGGACAATGGCCGCCCTGCTTTATAGTGCAGCTCTGTATGGGTTTTTACTGGAACACAGAAACTTCACACAGAAAAGTAATGTCTTTTTGTGAGACGCGATGAACCACTTTCTCTCCTTTTGGGCGTCAGGGCAGCCGATACTTAGAACGAGTTATTTAACTTTTTGTAGAAATTTTATTTTTGATTTTTCCCAGTCAAAAACTAATTTATTTGATACGGTAAAAATGAGTCATTGTAACCAGCACAGCAGAACAAGTCCCTACCCTTGGGTAACAGCATAGGAGACAAGGCTCTTATCCTTTTCAATATGAAAAATTAAACAACGAATAGAAAAACATTATCGTAAAAGTCGCGAATGAATTTTTTGGTTCTAGAAAAAAAAAAAGTAAGCATGGGGAAGGGGCAAGATGATTTTGCCAACTGCCTAGAGGACAAAACACATCCCACCCTTGGATGTTGCCCAGTGTTACCAAGTCACTTTTAGAAGCCACTGTACTTTTTGCAAATGACCATTCATGTTTGTTGCCCTTGTGGGGTATCCTGCTTCTACAATCTCCCGTTTAGTCTGTGGCCTCGTGTTTGTCTTAACCAATCACAAGAAAACACTGCCCATTACTTGCATCCCTGCCCTCACTTAGACTCTGTTCACACTTGCTTTGTCGTTTACGTTTAAAATGGAAACTACGACACATTGCTGAATCGGACATCCGATGAATACTGATGGCGCCCGGCAGACCCCATTGACTTGGGGCCGTTTTTTTACCTGAACTCGCCATTCCGTTGTTCTGCTCCGTCAGAGGAGCAGAACAAGGGATCAACCTAAAGCGACGCTTCCGTTGCTCAATCGGCGCCTGATGGAACCCATTGGACTTTACAGTAAACAATGCTGCGCTATTGTTTCTGGTGTTATCACCCGGATCTGCGACAAAGGTCTCTAACGGAGCCTCCAATGCAGATGTGAGCAGGTCCTTACAATGGGGTCTGTCAGATTCTGTCATGGTGTCCACCATCTTGACAAGAAAAATAGCACTGGATGCAGCTCTATTCTTCCTGTCAAATGTGACGCTACTGACAAGGGGTGCTCCGACTGAAGCTGTGTGAACATAGCCTAACAACCACAAAATAAGCACACTCAAATATTTGGACAGAGATGTAGTAGAGCTAATTTTTTTTCAATTAACTGTCTCTTTTGTACACTATAACAACTCAACTGGGACTTCCATGTATTTCAAGTCTTGAGTCCCTTGTTCCTCCTCGCCAGCAAGTCCACAATGAGGAGGCTCTCAGTGGGTGGTTTCTGTATCTCCAGTAGTAGAGTTGTGTAGAGCGGCAGTGTGCATTCTCAACCATTGCCTTGCAGAACTCCTCGTCACTGCTGATGTGCTGGTGAGGAGGAGCGAGTCAAAACGCCTAAACTGGGGCCTCTGGGGTCAATCTAAAAATGTTTGCCCCTTGGGGCTCTCCTCCATGGCAATTGTATTGTTAGTTTCTCAATCCAGAGGGACTGACAATGCATTATCTATGGTCAAAATGGGCTAAGATATATGCATGACAAAGGCGGCTGTGTAATTGTAGCAGTTGATTTTGTATTTTGTCATCAGAAATACTCAATTGAAAGAAACATTTATCATTACAGGGGTTCTTCACTTTGGACTATCTATTTTGTTAGAAGAGTCCCTCGACAGCAATCTGATCACAAGGTGTCCTACTGCTGGGACCCCTCGCGATAATCAGTAATCAGTGGGGGAAACGGACAGGAAGGAGATGTTCAATTTTCCTGCAGCACCCCCACAGGGTAAATGAAGCATTACACGTTACAATTGAAATTAACAGAACGTCTTTGTAATGCATTAACATGCTGGGTCCTGAAGTGCAAAATACACTTCGTAGCCATTTTCTTAACTCCGAATTCCCCCCAATAACATTGGAAAATGGGTTTTCCAAACCAGACATCCCCCGTTAAGAATTATATTAAATATATATTTCGACATATCCTTTTTTTTGTCATGTTCCGCTTCCGAGTAATTTTCAAATGACCCCATAAACCTTTCAAATTTGAACTAAACTATTTACTCTAAACTCGAAACGCCAAAACCACAACTAACATGTGCATTCAATTTTTGTAATCTAGTTTTGTGGCTTTGCCATGTAGGATGAGGAAATTGGTTTGACAGCTTTGACAGAAGCAGGAAAAAGGAAACTTGGGGGGAAAAAAAAAACATAAGAAAAAGGGGAGACTGGGAATGTTTTCTTTAAGACCTTGTATCAAGTCCGTTGTAGCCTCAGACCGCAGATCAACGGCACAGCCCAAGCCAAGACTCTACTGTTTTATTTAAATGAGTGCTTCTAAATCCCTTTTCTAGTGGCTGATAAGAACATGGATTTAGGCTTCCCATGCTCGGAGGATGAAAGTTTATGATATTTCAATGAACCTCTTACCAATAGCTTTGCGCTTGCACATTTTACCTGTAGCAAAGCCAAAACAGACTCCAGCTAAATACGGTCTAGAAGATTGGATTTCATTAATCACGTCTTTTTAATTTCCAGGGCTCAGTGTTCAGGAAGCTCCGGGAGTATATAATCAAATTTACCAGCACTTTATCGAGCTGTTCTAGAAGCTTGAACCCATTACTATAGCCCCTCGTTGATCAAACCTCGGAGAAACTTAGTTCTACATGGCTGCCTGGAAGCTACTTAAAGAGACAGCGCTGCCTGCAAAGAGTGGATTAAAAAAATTGTATATTTAGTGTAAGAAATTCCAGACTTTTAATAAAAAGATCAAAAATTTGCACTTATTAAAACTGCAAGACTTGTTTGTCGGTCTCTCTGTAGATAACCACAATGCTCCTTCCCTCATGCTGCATCCCTAATATGAAAAATTCATCATCAAGTAAAGCCTTCCGAATTATGGTTTTTGGGGGCAGTAGTGGACCCACATAGCTTCAGCTAGTTTGACCCCTTGGGCTACTTGGAAACTTTGACCACGGCACAGGTCGCACGGCCAAAAAGCCTTGATTTCTTCTGCCTGCATCACTGGTAACGAAAGCGAATGCCGTAGCTTTGCGACCCACAAGTAGCCACTCGCGGTAACTTAGGGGTCACAAAAAGATCATATTCACTTTCATTACTTGCAGTGAAATTTGATTCTGTATTTTCGTGTAAAAAAAATAAAAATGGTTTAAATGCTGCCAGGGCTCAGAGAAAGGCTACATGCACAGGACCATTGTTTTAGTCATTGTGCTATACTTTTTTTTTTTTTTTTTTTTTTAAAGGACAGCACGCTGATCCAGTAATTTCTATGGCCCCATGCACACTACCGTGTTTTTCACGGATCTGTCTGTGGACCATGGGACCGAGTCACAAAACTCAGAGCAGGTCCGATTACGGTCTGCATTTGCGGCTCTGTCTCATCCATTCAAGTCTATGGTAACATGAAAACCACGGACGGCACACTGATGCATCCGTGTGTTGTTTATATGCCGCCCTTGTTTTCCGTATGTGTTGCTTGGGGATGGGGATGATATGACCTTCTCAGGGGGTTGGGACAAGCCATTGACATATCTTGCCTGGCATTTTTTTGGGCGGATTCATGAATACGAATACAATACAGACCATGTTTGCGGACATATGGAACAAATGCAGAGGACAAACTGATGAGACACGGACCGCAAAAACAGACAACGAATCCGTTGTTTACAGACGCAAAATACAAACGGTCATGTGCATGTGGCCAAAGCCTGTGAGTCCTGCTTCCCGCCACCCTTTCTCGGTAATTGACAACTTTAATTTTATCAGTGTGTACAAAGGGAGAACTGTCAATCACTGTGTGTGGGTGGGGCAAACAGGACTCACAGGCTTTCTCCATCAGTCCTAGCAGCAAACAACTTTTTACACAAAAATACTGAAGCAAATAATAAAAAAACAATATCCCTGAGTCCTCCCTATCCTATACTGCCCTCAGACAGAAGACCTGACAGACCACAGATCCACTTTAAAGGGGATCTCTTTCTACATACATGTGAGGAGCTTACATTGGTCAAGTCTGATCTTGGACCACCACGGATTTCCAGAATGAAAGGCTCAGAGCAGCACCAAAGTGGTATGGGAGTACCAAGCCTTTTTTGGAAATCATTGGTGGCCCAAGATCAAATACTTGATCTTCTGACACATCACCATCTTGACTGGATTTCCCCTTAAGTGCACCTGACATTTTTGTGCCGGTGAGGGGAACTCTTAAGTTTTGATCGTCATCTAACCACACAACCACATTCTACTCTATAAGTCACCGACGTGACGAATGCTCAATAACGCCCGAGGAGATTTTCTAACACGCTGGAAAATGTGCAATAAACATCATACTTTCACGTTCTTGAGAAAATAAAGGGAGATGTTCACCACTCAGGGCTCAAAGGATCGACAAACGTCTCACCAAGACAGATGCGTTTAAATTAGGGCACCTATGACTAACGTCGTTGATGCCTCTCGGCCAATTTGCACCACCAGAGGGGATTATCAGTTCTTCAGGTACTCCATCTTGGCACTACAAAATGCTCTAGGAGGCTCATGTGCATATATTGGGGGTCATATTTTATTACACCTACACCCACTAAAAGGGTTGTCTCATAAAAAAAAACAAAAAACTTTTTCATTTGAAGCTATCCCAGCGATCATCTCATAATTGAAGGTCCAGCTTCTGAAAAATCCAGTGAACAGCTAATTTTGACAGGGAAAGCTGCTGAGAAATGTAGTGTTACACTCCAGCCATTTAAAGGATTGGAAGACCAAGAATTATATGGACGGCCGGGGACAACCACAGTGAGAACGGCTTTTTATTACCCACCACGTAGACAGCTCCCTCAATTGTGTCAGGCCCAGATAACACTTTTTGCAAACAATGTAAAAATATAAAAGAAATGACTTTCATAAACCCGATGTTAGGGATCTGCCAGGTACTTCATCTAGGTATACTCCTGGGATTAATCAATCCACACCTGAGGCCAGACCTGTTCGACTGACACCATCTCCCACCAACCAGGGTGGCAGGCTCAGGAGTGGGAGAGCCTATCGCGGCCTGGTCTGTCGGAGTTAGCTCCGCCCCCTGTCCTTTATTACCTGCCCTGTTCTCTCCCTCAGTGCTTGTAATTCTTTTGGATTCCTGGCCCCACTGCTGCTTGCTCCAGCCTGCTTCTGCCGTGCTTCTGCCTTGCTGCAGTTCTGCTTGACCTGCTTTGCTTTGCCCCTGGCTTGCTTCTGTCTCCTTGCCCGCTTGGGTGTACTCACTTCGTCCTGGTCCTGACTGTCCGTTCGCCGCTCCGTTTCTTCGTGGCGTTCCGTGGCTACTGCCCCTTCCCTTGCATGTTCCCTGTTTGTTTTCCTGTGCACTTAGACAGCGTAGGGACCGCCGCCCAGTTGTACCTCGTCGCCTAGGACGAGTCGTTGCAAGTAGGCAGGGACAGGGCGGTGGGTAGATTAGGGCTCACTTTCCCTTCACCTCCTTCCGGCCATTACATAATTACAAGCCCTTACCTAGTCTACCATTTCTCCTACGCTGACGCTATCATGGACCCCCTTGAGACCCTGGCCCAGCAGATGCAGGGCCTCTCCCTACAGGTCCAGGCCCTGGCCCAAAGGGTCAATCAGGGTGACGCTGCTTTAGTAGTACCCCTCACCTCACCTCTAGAACCCGACCTCAAGTTACCTGACCGGTTCTCAGGGGACCGTAAGACGTTTCTCTCCTTCCGGGAGAGTTGCAGACTGTATTTCCGCCTAAAGCCCCACTCCTCAGGTTCCGAGAACCAGCGGGTGGGTATCATCATATCCCGACTCCAGGAAGGGCCCCAAGAGTGGGCCTTCTCCTTGGCTCCTGACGCCCCTGAACTTTCCTCTGTTGATCGTTTTTTCTCTGCCCTCGGACTCATTTACAACGAGACTGACAGGACTGCCTTAGCCGAGAGTCAGCTGGTGACCTTACGTCAGGGTAGGAGACCGGTTGAGGAATACTGTTCTGATTTTAGGAAGTGGTGCGTAGCTTCTCAGTGGAACGATCCGGCCCTAAGGTGCCAGTTTAGGTTAGGATTATCTGACGCCCTGAAGGATCTGCTGGTTAGCTACCCCTCGTCTGACTCCCTTGACCAGGTTATGGCCCTAGCAGTACGACTTGACCGACGTCTCAGGGAACGTCAGCTAGAACGCTTCAGTGTGCTCCCCTCTGACTTTTCTGCGATCCCCCCCGAGGTCCCGTCTCCTCGCCCCTCCACGGAGGACTCGGAGGTACCTATGCAACTCGGGGCCTCCATGTCCCCTCGACAACGTAGGGAGTTTCGCAGAATGAATGGTCTCTGCTTCTACTGTGGGGACGACAAGCATCTACTGAACACCTGTCCCAGGCGCAAGAATAAGAAGCCGGAAAACTTCCGCGCCTAAGTGATCATCGGGGAGGTCACTTGGGCGCACAGGTATTTCCCGTTAATGTGAAACGCAATAAAATTTTGCTTCCCTTTCAGGTCTCGTTTGCTGGCCGGGCTGCCACGGGCAGTGCTTTCGTGGATTCAGGGTCATCTGCTAATATCATGTCTGCGGAATTTGCTATGTCTCTAAAGATGCCTTGTATTGATTTACCTTATCCTATCCCTGTAGTAGGAATCGACTCAACTCCCCTTGCTAATGGTTATTTTACTCAGCATACTCCTGTTTTTGAACTCCTTGTTGGCTCCATGCATTTGGAGCAGTGCTCTGTACTGGTGATGCAGGGATTATCGTCTGATCTGGTTTTAGGCCTTCCCTGGTTGCAGTTGCATAATCCCACGTTTGATTGGAATACTGGGGATCTCACCAAATGGGGTAATGAATGTCTTATGTCATGTCTTTCTGTTAACTCTATTTCTCCCCGGGAGGAGGTAAACACGCTTCCTGAGTTTGTTCAGGACTTCGCCGATGTGTTTTCTAAGGAGGCCTCCGAGGTGTTGCCCCCCCATAGAGATTACGATTGCGCTATCGATTTGGTGCCTGGTGCCAAGCTTCCTAAGGGGAGGATATTTAATCTTTCATGTCCTGAACGTAAAGCTATGAGGGAATATATCCAAGAATGCCTGGCCAAGGGTTTCATTCGCCCCTCGACTTCTCCTGTAGGTGCTGGCTTCTTCTTCGTGGGGAAGAAGGATGGTGGTCTTAGGCCGTGCATTGATTATCGTAACCTGAATAAGGTCACCGTAAGGAACCAGTACCCACTTCCTTTGATTCCGGATCTTTTTAATCAGGTTCAGGGAGCCCAATGGTTTTCTAAGTTCGATCTACGGGGGGCATATAACCTTATCCGCATCAAAGAGGGGGATGAGTGGAAAACTGCGTTCAACACACCCGAGGGTCATTTCGAATACCTGGTCATGCCCTTTGGGTTGTGTAATGCCCCTGCTGTCTTCCAGAATTTTATTAATGAAATCCTGAGAGAGTACCTGGGTAATTTTCTTGTTGTGTACCTTGATGACATACTGGTGTTTTCCAAGGACTGGTCCTCCCACGTGGAGCATGTCAGGAAGGTGCTCCAGGTCCTTCGGGAGAATAATCTGTTTGCTAAGACTGAAAAATGTGTCTTTGGGGTACAGGAGATACCATTTTTAGGGCAAATCCTCACTCCTCATGAATTCCGCATGGACCCTGCCAAGGTTCAGGCTGTGGCGGAATGGGTCCAACCTGCCTCCCTTAAGGCGTTACAGTGTTTTTTAGGGTTCGCCAACTATTACAGGAGATTTATTGCCAACTTCTCGGTCGTCGCTAAGCCTCTTACGGACCTTACCCGCAAGGGTGCCGATGTCCTCCATTGGCCCCCTGAGGCCGTCCAGGCCTTTGAGACCCTCAAGAAGTGCTTTATCTCGGCCCCCGTGCTGATTCAGCCCAACCAAGAGGAGCCATTTATTGTGGAGGTTGACGCTTCCGAGGTGGGAGTGGGGGCCGTCTTGTCCCAGGGTACCAGCTCCCTCACCCATCTCCGCCCCTGTGCTTACTTCTCTAGGAAGTTTTCGCCCACGGAGAGTAACTATGATATTGGCAACCGCGAACTTCTAGCCATTAAATGGGCTTTTGAGGAGTGGCGGCACTTCCTGGAGGGGGCCAGACACCAGGTAACGGTCCTTACGGATCACAAGAATCTGGTTTTCCTAGAATCGGCCCGGAGGCTTAATCCTAGACAAGCTCGGTGGGCACTATTCTTTACCAGATTTAATTTCTTGGTTACCTATAGGGCTGGGTCCAAGAATATTAAGGCTGATGCTCTGTCACGTAGTTTCATGGCCAATCCTCCTTCTGAGAAGGATCCTGCTTGTATTTTACCCCCTGGTATAATCGTCTCTGCCACGGATTCTGATTTAGCTTCTGATATCGCGGCTGATCAGGGTGCAGCTCCCGGGAACGTCCCTGGGGACAAACTGTTTGTTCCCCTGCAATACCGGCTGAGGGTACTCAGGGAAAACCATGACTCCGCTCTATCTGGTCATCCTGGCATCTTGGGCACCAAACACCTCATTACCAGAAACTATTGGTGGCCTGGGTTGCCTAAAGACGTTAGGGCTTACGTCGCCGCTTGTGAGGTTTGCGCTAGGTCCAAAACCCCTAGGTCCCGACCTGCGGGCCTACTACGTTCCTTGCCCATTCCCCAGAGACCTTGGACCCATATCTCCATGGATTTTATCACCGATTTGCCTCCATCTCAGGGCAAGTCGGTGGTGTGGGTGGTAGTCGACCGCTTCAGCAAGATGTGCCACTTTGTGCCCCTTAAGAAGCTACCTAACGCCAAGATGTTAGCTTCTTTGTTTGTGAAACACATCCTGCGTCTCCATGGGGCCCCAGTCAATATCGTTTCTGACAGAGGGGTACAATTTGTTTCCTTATTTTGGAGAGCTTTTTGTAAAAAGTTGGAGATTGATCTGTCCTTCTCCTCCGCCTTCCATCCCGAAACTAATGGCCAAACGGAAAGGACCAACCAATCCCTGGAACAATATTTAAGGTGTTTCATCTCTGACTGTCAATTCGATTGGGTCTCATTCCTTCCCCTTGCTGAATTTTCCTTGAATAACCGGGTCAGTAACTCGTCAGGGGTCTCCCCGTTTTTCTGTAATTTCGGGTTTAACCCAAGATTCTCCTCCGTCTCCCCTGGTTGTTCCAATAATCCTGAGGTAGAGGATGTTCATCGGGAACTGTGCACCGTCTGGGCCCAGGTTCAGAAGAACCTAGAGGCGTCCCAGAGCGCACAAAAGATTCAGGCGGATAGTAGACGTTCTGCTAACCCCCGGTTTGTCGTCGGGGATTTGGTCTGGTTGTCGTCCAGGAACTTGCGCCTTAAGGTCCCGTCCAGGAAGTTTGCTCCCCGATTTATTGGACCTTATAAGATCATTGAAGTCCTCAACCCTGTATCCTTCCGTCTGGAGCTCCCCCCATCATTTCGCATACATGACGTCTTCCATGCCTCCCTCCTTAAACGCTGCTCCCCGTCCTGGTCCCCCTCGAGGATACCTCCTGTTCCCGTTCTCACCCCTGAGGGGGTGGAATTCGAGGTGGCCAAGATTATGGACAGTAGGATGGTCCAGGGCTCCCTCCAGTACCTGGTCCATTGGAGAGGATACGGGCCGGAGGAGAGGACTTGGGTACCTGCCCGTGATGTTCACGCTGGGGTATTGATCAGGAGGTTCCACCTTCTCTTCCCCACTAAACCGGGTCCCCTTAGTAAGGGTCCGGTGGCCCCTCATAAAAGGGGGAGTACTGTTAGGGATCTGCCAGGTACTTCATCTAGGTATACTCCTGGGATTAATCAATCCACACCTGAGGCCAGACCTGTTCGACTGACACCATCTCCCACCAACCAGGGTGGCAGGCTCAGGAGTGGGAGAGCCTATCGCGGCCTGGTCTGTCGGAGTTAGCTCCGCCCCCTGTCCTTTATTACCTGCCCTGTTCTCTCCCTCAGTGCTTGTAATTCTTTTGGATTCCTGGCCCCACTGCTGCTTGCTCCAGCCTGCTTCTGCCGTGCTTCTGCCTTGCTGCAGTTCTGCTTGACCTGCTTTGCTTTGCCCCTGGCTTGCTTCTGTCTCCTTGCCCGCTTGGGTGTACTCACTTCGTCCTGGTCCTGACTGTCCGTTCGCCGCTCCGTTTCTTCGTGGCGTTCCGTGGCTACTGCCCCTTCCCTTGCATGTTCCCTGTTTGTTTTCCTGTGCACTTAGACAGCGTAGGGACCGCCGCCCAGTTGTACCTCGTCGCCTAGGACGAGTCGTTGCAAGTAGGCAGGGACAGGGCGGTGGGTAGATTAGGGCTCACTTTCCCTTCACCTCCTTCCGGCCATTACACCCGACTATGGGCAGAAATGGGTCATTAATAATTCTTGGCAACGTCCGGTATAAGAAGTGTTTTCTATGGTCATTTTTACCGTTTCATCGTGTAGGATCTTTGACGGTTTTATTTTTTTGCTGAGGAAAATTCTGTTTCATATTTAGCCATTTGGAATTCCAGAACACAAGTGTAATGCTTTGTTCCTATGACATGTTTATAACAACATGCCGACCTTTCCATTCTAATTAAGGGCTATGTTGTTCAAAAGAGGGCCGCCCGTTGCGGATTCAGTCATTAACCTCAATCTTCTTAAAACAACACTGCAGAATCCCCAGCACTTAGACGGAGAAGCAGAACCACATCTCTTCATATGCACTACAGAGACAGGATGCAATGTCACTATTAAGTCAGTACTGCAATGAAGCAGGTTGATAACCATGCACACAACACAGTTCAGGACCCTCCGCTATTTCTCTATATCAAGTGCCTATCACTATGGATGACCCAGCATCCATACATTACAAGGATAGCCCATTGATTTCAATGATAACTGTGTAATGCTTCATTTATCCAGTGGAGGCACTGCAGGTAAATTGAACGTTTGCTGCCACGTTCACCTGCAGATTAGATGATCGCTGGGGTTGCCAACAGCAGAACTTTCTGTGAACAGCTTATAAAGAGGGAAACCTAACAATAATTGATTATCCAAAGTGGATGTGTTCTTTAAATTCGCGGCAGTGCCATTTTATACTTTGATTTTCCTATACATCACATTAAAGACAAATTTATAATTAAAGCAGTCCTCAGCTGTGCTATAAATAACTAATTACTTTAGAACACATGAACAATAGTGTTAGGCTTGCAAAGCAATGAATTATTCGTTAAGACATGGGTGATGGTGAAAAAATTACCCTACAGGTGCAAATCCCTTATTAATATCCCCATAAATAACACTGTAGACATTAGATTCACAACACTCCCTTCTCTTCCCTTTCCCTTACCCCTTTTCCGTCTAGCCCTTCTGATCAATCATTAAAAAATAGAAGTTATGTATGATCATACCTTTTGAAAAAATATATTCAGGTTTCTAAAATGCTTGTCCAGTTATAGAGAGTCAAAAGTCAGGAACCACAAAAAATACGTAAGACACATAATTTTAGGTTGATCTTTTACTTACCATGTATAAAGAGTTAATTGAAGAAATGTGAGCCTTCAGAAAGTGTTGAAAGGCGAAAAATGGCCATCAGATGGCGAGTTGGCTTATTGTCAATGTATTGCTACTTGCTATAATTGCTACTTATTTATGGAATAAACGAAGGTCAATTAGATCATTGAAGGTCAGTGCCATCATTCTCGTTGCTGTGGATGACAGCTGCCATATTAGATGACCCAGAGTCCTGATGTTTCGATTTTGTTTTTCACGCGAAAAATAAAATTGGTGTTTGGAAAATATACAATTAAAAAAAAAAAAAAAAGAAAAATCTAAAAACAAAAATATAAAATGACAAAAACATTATAAAAAAAACAAACAAACATTTTTGTTTTTTAAAATGGGTAAATGCCCAGACCATGTCTAGGATTTTAGAGACTGAGCCAATCACAAGGAATAGATGCAGAATTACAAAATGATCTATACATATATATATATAAAAATACATTTCATAAATCTGATTTTCTTTTCAGAAATAAAAAACACATTTAGAAAAAATATTGTGCCAATTACACGAAAAAAACGAAATAATGAAATGTAAATTGAAAAAATATTTTAGGAGGCCGAATACGCAGCTGTTCTGCATCTGATTTTCTAATGCAGGATAATTACTAGTAATGAGTAACTGCTACTAACACAAGTCTATTACACTCTAGTTTACAAGGTCAAGGAAAGGTCGTTTTCTAACCAATTCAGTCGACTTCAGAGAGCTTCTAATAAGGCAAGACTAATCAACTGGCAACCCAACTCTGCATGGAGAAAGGGACTCTGTCAATTAAAAATACAGGGAACCCAGCGCCGGGTAACGAAGGCTTTTTAAGGAAGAGTTATAGCCCCTTCTGCAATGCTTAGCAAGTAATTAACTACTCTCTGGTCCATAAATAACCCACGATCATTAGGTGTGTAAACAGAGTACCTATTGTGTTAGAACTACCTCACCGTAATTTGCAGTAGGTAAGAACAGGTTCGGTCTATTCCGGGAAATGGTTAATAATGCAATTATTCCAATTTCTCCTGAAAAGTTACTTATTGAAATATTCATTAAATGAATAAGGAAGAATAATTAACACTCAAAAATGCATTTTTGAATTTCTTTAAACCAAAAATCAAAAAACATTTTTTTTTTTATAAAATCTTTATTTTAAATTATTATATAAAGAGAATTTGGGAATATATTGTTTGTTTGTTTTTAATCACTGCTTTAATATATTTAATATGTAAAATTGAAAGTTTAAAAATGATTAAAAGTTAAAAAATGATGCTTAGGTGACCCCTAAATATACTTGATCCTATCATATCAGAAGTGGTAGTCAAAATGACAAGAGAAAATAAGGTTTAAGTAGGATTATGCGGATGACTAACATTAGGGTGTTTTTATACCATTTCTTTCTGTATATTTTTTGGGGCATTTTTGTTGAAAATTGGAGACAATTTTTTTTATTTTGTTAAAAAATAAATGTAAAGAAACGGGGGGAGAAAATTGAGTAAAAAACAAAAAGATGTGAACATACTTTTGTGGTCTTCAGAATAGGATGGGTAACTAGTTTAGAGGTAAGAGAATAGTGTACTATTCGCTATGTTTTTGGTTTTTGAATATTTATAATTTTACATTTCCTTATTATTCTCTATATTTTTTGTTTTTTAATATTTATAATTTTATTTCCTTAATATTTACTATTACAAGATTATGTTTTTGGAAAAAGCATAAGGGAAAAAAAAAACAGGTGACAAAAATTTTGAAACCTTTTTGCTTGAAGTCAAGTGATTTCTGATTTTTATAGTGAAACATTTTCAATAATTAAAGTATAGTATATAATATAAGCCTAATTAAAAAAACAACAAAAATAGATTACGAAATGATCAAGAGTGTTTCTCCAAACACGAGCAACATTTTAAGATTATGGCGATTATTAAATGACGGAGTCCGTTAGAATGGCTAAAGATCACTTGTGTTTGGGCCATGGAAAAAGGGAAGAGAGAAGCGGTCACCTCTCCTGACATGTCTGCTTTTGTAAATATTCGTATTCCCCATAAACTGATAATTCTGGAACATATTTTCTCTTAACTCTGTAGTGTGCCATTCATGTTATTCCTCCTGGAAATGTATTGACAACAGTGCATTGCCATTCCTTCTCAAATGGGCATGTCACTTTACAGTCGGCACGGATTAGACAGTGCTAGAGTGTGTAGGGAGACAACCCTTTGGCAAGGAAAATGCAATGCCCGGTTGTCAATTGATTTATGCATTTCCAGGAGGAATAACAGAAAAACGGCACAACCAGAGTTTTGTGAAAATATACTACGGAATGGTTATATTTACCAAAAACAGACAGATCAGGAGAGCGAACATGTTCATTTCTAAGGGTGAGGCTACACAAAGTGGCCGCACTGCACCCAAAAACTACAGCAGAATGTAGTTTTACCAGAAAGTGGCGATTTTGGCAATACCGCACCGATTCAAGGTAAAACTCGAATGCTGTGGTTTTTGCCCACAGTGTGGTGGCACATTGGCTAAACCTCGCCTGATACAAGCGGCCTAACCCTTAAGGCCCTTTTACATGGGCCACATATAGGGCAAATGAGCGTTCATGTGAATGCTCATTCCCGATCATTGCCCTGTGTAAACAGCGCAAAAATCAGCCAATGATTGTTCATCGGCTGATTATATCGTCAATGCTGGAAGAAATGTTGCTCTCGGCAGCACATGTGGAAACAGGGAGACGTGCTGCCGACATGATAGAAATGTATGGGGACGAGCGATCATAGTAACGTTTACTTGTCCACAAACATAGCTCTTTGTGAAAGGAGCAAACGAGCCCCGATCAAAAACTGCTCGTTGATCGGCGCCGTGTAAGAGGACCCTTAGGGCTCATCCACACGTATCGAAAATGGCGCGTTTTTTCCGGCTGGAAAAAACAAAGCAGAATACAGTAGCAGCATAGGGGGGGATGAGATTTAACAAATCTCACCCACCTGCTGCGTAAAATTTCCGGGCCTGTCAATTCCTGCTACGGAAAGTGTGCAGAATTGCTGCGTTTTTTCATAGGAGATGTCTCCATCTCCTAACATTGGGAAAAACGCAGAAAATTTACGTACCATTTTCTGCCGCAAAAAAAACGCAGGAAAGGTACGTTTTTGTCGATGGAAAGCCTTTGACTTTCAACGGAACTGCTGCAGAAAGTTTCTGCAGCAATTCCGTTGTGTGTGGACAAGCCCGACTGTTGCAGAAGACCTCTATTATTATTACGGAAATGAACTACGGCCATCCACCGGCCTGTAGAAGAACTTGTGACAGGACGTTTGGTAAGATGGTTGCGGTTACCTATAGCTAGCAAGCACGGAGATTTTTTTGTTTTTGTATTTCTTAGTTGCCCCATGGGCAACCTGAGTGCCAGTAGGAGACTTTCAGTCTCACTGTTGCAGTATTTCTCTAATCATAAGATGATAAAGATGATTGAAGAAATGATAAAAAAAAAAAAAACGGCAGGTAAAATGATGAAATACTAAAAAAAAATAAAAAATAAAATATATACAAAATTTGACAAGTTAGGAATTATAATGTTTTCGTGGAGTGATACCAGATACTGGCTCAGTCAGAGATATCTGGTATCTATACAGGCGTAATCCCAGCCCTCGAGAGATTAGTTCGGTTTCCTGCCCTGGTTACACAAGGCTATTTGAAACATGCAGGAGATTCCAGCTCTATAGAAACAGTAGACGTACCATGCGCAGGAACCTTACAAACTTCACGGGAGAAGAGCCGACCGGTCCTTGAACCACAATTGAACTAATAATCAGGACTTTATATGTCGGGAGAAATTTATGTTTTCACTCCAATTTTTTGTATTTGTTGCCCACGTGAGGAATTTTCTTCTAAATTCCTATACTGAAAGAGTCCGTCCACACTTCCATTTAGTATGTGAACGTCTACACAAAAACAGACTTATGTTGGATTTTTCTCGGGGCATCGGACACAAAACCACAAGTAGGAAAAATGTAAATAAGCGGTTTATTATGAGAAGCGACCAACTATATATACAGTTTGTAAAATATAAAAAGTAGGAGAAAAGTTCGTCTGTTAGTTACTGCGTGCAGCAAAGTCCAAAAAATGTCACTACTGCAAATACTTTTTACTACACTGCGATACGTTGCTCCGCTCATCCTGCAGGATCCATTTACTCTATACAAAAATGAGCAATTGTCGCCAAAAAAGTGTTTGTCTATGTTTTTGCGCAAACATTTTTAGAATGATCTGATACATTTGAGGATATAAATCTAGATTTACAAGGTTATATTTTTTAGGTTTATAGTGTGATGACGGTGCTGCGTGAATACTAGGGTTCTGCGCTTGTCCAGGACTCGTAGAATAAATAACTAACCAGCTTCTTCTTCTTGCGGACAGCTGATTGCGCTGTCAAAATAGCTCCGGCTTCCTTCACACCGTTTTTTTCTGGCATTTCAAAAAAGTTATTTTTTCTCTCAAATATTAGTGTTTTTTTATGGCCTTTTTACGGTCTTTATCTTTTTATTTATTACCATTTTGCACATGCTTTTTTTCCCCCTGGTATTTTTTTAAGTACTATAGTGTAGCCTATAGGAAAAAACACTAGAGCAAAATCCTAAGGCCTCATGCACACGACCGTAGCCGTGTGCACGGCCGTGATTTTCGGGTCGGCCGGCTGCGGACTGTCAGCCGCAGGCCGCCCGCAAATCGCGGGACATGCACATGGCCGCCGCCATTGCTCCCAGGCCGTGCAAGGACGCAAAAACTACAGTCGTGTGCATGGCCCCATAGAAAAGAATGGGGCCGCAATTCTCCCGTGGATTTTCGGGGGAATTGCCGCCGCAAAAACACGGTCGTGTGCATGGGGCCTAACTAAAACGCCACAAGCAAAACAGTGTATGTAATACTTTTAATATTTTACTACAGACTATAATGTAACGTCTGGCTGCACACAAAAAACGCACCACAATAAACGCCATCAAAAACACAATAAAAAAGCACCAAAATGTGTGAGTGAATCCAGCCTTAAAGAGGCTCTGTCACCAGATTCTCAAATCCCTATCTCCTATTGCATGTGATCGGCGCTGCAATGTAGATAACAGTAAAGTTTTTCGTTTTTTTTAAAAATATTCATTTTTGGCCAAGTTATGAGCTATTTTCTATATATGCAAATGAGGTTTGAAATGGACAACTGGGCGTTTTTTTTTTCGTTATGCCCAACTGGGCTTGTATTGTGTTTTTAACTGGGCGTGTTTACGTGTATGATGCTGACCAATCAGTGACCAGTCAGCATCATACACTCCTCTCCATTCATTTACACAGCAGCGATGTGCAGCCACATACACAGAGATTAACGTTAATCAAGTGTCCTGATAATGAATACACATGAAATCCAGCCTGGACGTCATGTGTATTCAGAATCCTGACACTTCTGACTCTTTTCTTTGAGATTTCTAGCAAGGGAAACTAAATCTTGCGAGATTACGGAGATTTCGCTTCCCTTGCCGGAGTCTCACAGAAAAGAGTCAGAAGTGTCAGGATTCTGAATACACATGACGTCCAGGCTGGAGGTCATGTGTATTCATTATCAGGACACTGCAGTAACGTTAATCTCTGTGTATGCGGCTGCACATCGCTGCTGTGTAAATGAATGTAGAGGAGTGTATGACGCTGACTGGTCACTGATTGGTCAGCGTCATACACGTAAACACGCCCAGTTAAAAACACAATACACGCCCAGTTGTCCATTTCAAACCTCATTTGCATATATATAAAATAGCTCATAACTTGGCCAAAAATGAACGTTTTTAAAAAAAGAAAAACGTTACTGTTATCTACATTGCAGCGCCGATCACATGCAATAGCAGATAGGGATTTGAGAATCTGGTGTCAGAGCCTCTTTAAAGGGGTTGTCCTGGAGTCAAACAAAACAAAATTTGGCAGCAGAAAAAGTTATAAAATATTAATTTAAAAAAACACACCTGTTAAATCCCCCTCCGATCCAGCACGGATGCTCCCCCATTGGTCTTTGTTTACATTCCAGCAGCAATGATGGCCTCTACCTGCATATGACCACTGCTGTCAATCACTGCCAGTCATCACTGCTGGAATGTAATCAAAGACTGGCGTTGGACTACCAACGCATCAACGGGGATTTAACAGGCAGGTTGTAAGTTTATTTTACTTCCTTTTTTGCCTTCTTTGTACTCTTGGTCAACACTGGATGTGATTGGTCAAAGCCATCTCTAAAAATCCTATAGGCTCCACCCCAAAGATGGATAAACCCTTTAAGAATTACTAACAACTTACTAAAATGTCCCGAAAAACAGCACAATTAACCACTGGACCAACTGGATAAATTTCCACCAGAAACGGCAAAATGAATTGGATTATAAATTGGCAGGTTTGATCACGATTTAGGATTATTCTACATATATCCCACTAGTCCTTTTTAGTTTCATGGCCTGTGTAATCCAAACTTACAACGCAGTTAAATGATGCATTTAAAAAGTGGACATGGATTGTATAGCTGCATGGTGGGGTCCAAGGTAGTCCAGTCCAACATTACAGACAGTCCACTAAAATAAAGTTAACCAAAAGGCCCCATGACCACATAAGTGGACACCGGCATTATAAATGGCACGTGATTGATGAGGGGCCCGGTTACAATTTTTGTTTTCGGGCCCAGGAGGTTCAAGTTACGCCTCTGATTAAAGTAGTTTTCTCACAAAGACTATCCTTTTTTTAGTAGAAGTCTGACATATTTAACCCCCATCGATGAGCCAAACAGGCCATTCCGCCTTTGCCATCTCTTCTGTAAAAGTGACAGCTCTTGCTGCCACGATCTTCTGGGAAATCTTTTACTGGATTCCAAACAGCCCCAGGAATCCGGGAACATTGCTTAGAAAAAACTGTGCTATACAACACACTGCCTCTGCAGGACTTGTTTTAGGTTCCTGATACTCTGTCTGGAGCATGAAGAGACTGTGCAATAAAACAAAAGTTATATTAAAAAAAAAAAAAGGAAAAAACAACCTAAGGCCCCTTTAGACGGGCCAATGATCGGGCAAATTAGCTTTCATATGAATGCTTGCTCCTGATCATTGCTCTGTGTAAACAGGGCAACGATCAGCCGATGAACGGAGAAACGTTTGTTTATCGGCTGATCGCATCTTTTATGCAGCACAAAATATCATCGTAGTCGGCAGCACATTTCCCTGTGTAAACAGGGGGATGGGACGCTGACATGACGGCAATGCATGGGCACGAGCGATCGTAGTAACAATCATTCATCCGCCTGCTAAGCGATCATTGCTTCGTTTAAAGGGAGCAACGAACGTCGATCAGCAAGCTGTATTGTCGATAGGCACTCGTTTATGGTAAACACACGTGATATCTGCCTGTGTACAACCACCTCTACAGTCTGTGCACTGATCAGAAGGCTTGGTAGAGACAATGGGGCAGATTTACCATTCAACATGAGCGGCAATTCTGGCGAACATGCGGTGCGCCACATTTATTAACTATTTTAGACACTTTTTATGCAGCGCTCGACAAGGGGAGGGCCTTAGCAGTGGAGGAGTGGTGTATTTAAAAGTGGGTGTGGCTTAAAATGTGACACGGCGCTTCAAATATGCACCAAATTTTAAGCGCAAAAAAAACGAGTGTAAACTAAGCCAACCTATAGGTGGTCTAAGGAAGAGAGTGTCTGGCATGTCTTGCAAGATGCACTAAATGTATCATACATACAGCATGCACCACTAAGGCTGGATTCACATGAGCATGTTACGTCTGTAATGGACGGAACGTATTTCGGCCGCAAGTCCCGGACCGAACACAGTGCAGGGAGCCAGGCTCCTAGCATCATAGTTATGTACGACGCTAGGAGACCCTGCCTCGCTGCAGGACAACTGTCCCGTACTGTAATCATGTTTTCAGTATGGGACAGTAGTTCCAAGGAGAGGCAGGGACTCCTAGCGTCGTGCATACCTATGATGCCAGGAGCACGGCTCCCTGCAGTGTGTTCGGTCCGGGACTTGCGGCCGAAATACGTTCTGTCCATTACGGACGTAACATGCTCGTGTGAACCCAGCCTTAGACAAGACAGTCAGAAAATGTGCCAATTTTATCAAAGATTACGCGGTCTAAAATTTAGGCAGTATTAGTATATCGGTCCCATTGTTTAGCTAAGCTTTTCCACATTGTACACTTCAGAATTGAATGGCCAAATAATGGGCATTCATGGGCCGATTGACACAATTCAAAACATCTAGCGAAAATAAAAATCAATGGTGTAAAGTCTTTTAATAACATGCAAAAACTAAAAAAGCTAACAAACGGTAAAATGCAACATTTAAGGCATGTGGATGACAACCCAGAGGTCTGGCAGTACGGCCCGTCAGCATTACAGTGACATATTGTTGAGAGCCAAAGAACCATGAGAGCTCATTAGCTTTACAAGAGAAATCCTTGTTCCATCACCAATAACTAGGAAAGATTAGGTAATTTGGCTCGCGTCTGAATATTTCTAACCAGGATCTTTGCAACTACTGGAACACGCTAATCACACAATTGATGACCTAATTAAACAATTAAAGCGCTCTACAGAGCCGTGTTTAGATAATAACATTACTAATCAGAGGGAACAAGGCTGAAATCGTAAGTATTAGCACATTAATGAGCTCCGCGAGAATAAGGCAGAACACAATTAAACCTGTAAACTTCCAGATTGCATAAAACCAAAATGGGGAGAAAAAAAAAGTTCCTCTGTAATAAACTCAATGTCCCTTAATGTTCTAGAACACAAGGCCTAAAAGGTTCTGGTCATACTTGTTCTTTTAATAGTGTTTTCCAGGCCAATCAAATTTTACAAATAGGGTACAATGCAATGAATGGACAAAAGTAGTAACACTCACCTTACCATTACCCTGCCGTTCCTGTACCGATGCTTCCCTAGCTCTCCACCGGTATTTGTTTACCAGGCTCCAGCATTGACGTGTCATCTCGACACGTGACTGCTGCAGGCCAATTACTGGCTGTAGTGGTGATGTTTCGACCCCACGTACGTCACCGCTACGCACCATTAACTGGCTTCAACGGTGACGTCGTGGCTGGAGCTGGGTAAACAAAGACTGTCGGAGGAACAGGGAAGTCAGCGCCGAAATGACATTGGCAAGAGATTGGTAAGTGATTAGTAAGGCAAGTATTACAACCTTTTAGGCCTTACGTATTCCAGAAGAGTTTGTTTAGGGCTGGAAAAGCCCTATAGGCTCCAGCCACTTTTAGACCAGCTTGCTCACTTGGGATATATTGGAGGTAATAGAATGGGTCCAACAAGTTCTAGAAGACCTTCACAACCAAATCATATAAAATCTAGGTATAACAACCACATAACGTAAAAGCTAGGTGTCATAATCCCGTAAAAATATAAAACATTTAGTGTCAAAATCGCCTGATAATACCAGTTAGCCCTCATGCATACAGCCGTGCCTGTAATCACGGGCCGCGATTGCGAGTACAGCCGGCCGCGGGTCGCATTTTCGGGCCATGCTCCCATACAAATTATGGGAGCACGGCCCGGAGAAAACGAAAAGTAGGACATGCTCCATAATTCATGGCACGGTTCTACGTCACAGACACCCTTCCGACACATAACAATAACATAACTAGGTGTTAAAAATAACCTCACAACATAATAGTTAAATGTGTCATTTGCCTGATAATAACATAACTAGATGCGACAACCACCTCATAATATAATAGAAAAGTGTGACAATCGCCTCATAATACACCAGCTAGAAACAACCGTCTCATAGTGCAAAGGTGTGACTACAATTCAATAATACAATACACCGTGTTCCAAATTATTATGCACATTGGATTTAAGGGTCATAAGCATTTAATTATTAGTTTTTCAATGAAACTCATGGATGGTATTGTGTCTTAGGGCTCTTTGGATCATTGTAATCAATCTCAGACACCTGTGATAATTAGTTTGCCAGGTGTGCCCAATCAAAGGAAAACTACTTAAGAAGGACGTTCCACATTATTAAGCAGGCCACAGGTTTCAAGCAATATGGGAAAGAAAAAGGATCTCTCTGCTGCCGAAAAGCGTGAAATTGTCCAAGGTATTGCACTAGGTATGAAAACATTGGATATTTCAAGAAAACTTAGGCATGATCATCGTACTGTGAAAAGATTTGTGGCTGATTCAGAGCACAGACGGGTTCGTTCAGATAAAGGCATAACGAGGAAGGTTTCTGCCAGACAAATTAATAGGATTAGGAGAGCAGCTGCTAAAATGCCATTGCAAAGCAGCAAACAGGTATTTGAAACCGCTGGTGCCTCTGGAGTCCTGCGAACCTCAAGGTGTAGGATCCTCTAGAGGTTTGCAAGTGTGCATTAAGATATTATTCGGCCACCCCTAAACAATGCTCACAAGCAGAAACGGTTGCAGTGGGCTCAGAAATACATGAAGACTAATTTTAAAACCGTGTTGTTTACTGATGAGTGCCGTCCAACCCTGGATGGTCCAGATGGATGGAGTAGTGGATGGTTGGTGAATGGCCACCATGTCCCAACAGGGCTGCGACGTCAGCAAGGATGTGGCGGAGTCATGTTTTGGACTGGAATCATGGGGAGAGAGCTGGTAGTCCCCTTTAGGGTCCCCGACGGTGTGAAAATGACCACTGCAAAGTACGTAGAGTTTATGACTGACCACTTTCTTCCGTGGTACAAAAAGAAGAACCGTGCCTTCCGTAGCAAAATTATCTTCATGCATGACAATGCACCATCGCATGCTGCAAAGAATACCTCTGTGTCATTGGCTGCTATGGGCATAAAAGGAGAGAAACTCATGGTGTGGCCCCCATGTTCCCCTGACCTCAACCCTATGGAGAACCTTTGGAGCATCCTCAAGCAAAATATCTGAGGGTGGGAGGCAGTTCACATCAAAACAGAAGCTCTGGGAGGCAATTCTGACATCCTGCAAAGATATTCAAGCAGAAACTGTCCAAATACTCACAAATTCAATGGATGCAAGAATTGTGAAGGTGATATCAAAGAAGGGGTCCTATGTTAACATGTAACTTGGCCTGGTAAGTATGACCTCCTGATGCTGCAAATTCAACAAATTACCATTTTAGTTCTCTTTACAACCTTTAAAATGTTTTGATCTTTGTTGTGCATAATAATTTGAAACCGTGCATTTTGAGTTATTTACTTCTAAAAAAAAACCTGTTATCATTAGATTTATTCAATAAAATTCGCATTATACTCCAACGGTTGATGGCTTGAAGATTATACTGACTGTCATTTGCATCGACTATTTAGGAAAATCAGCGAAAAATAACATTTGCATAATAATTTGGAACGCGGTGTATTTAGCAATTTACACTACTCAACATTGAAATTGCAACACCAAACAGGACGAGCCGTAAGGTTCTGCAAATCGAGTCGCAGGTGTCACGAAGATCTGAAAATTATCAAATTTTAAAGCACCGAGCTGCAATCTGTGGCATGTGAGAGGGGCATAAAAGCCAGATTGAAAGCAAAGTCTTTCATATTGTGTGATGCCTCCTGTTCGTCGACGTGGCAGTTATCGCCACTTGTCACGAACTGAGAGGGACAGAATCCTTGAACGGAGAGACCATGGTTTATTACTCCGGTAGATCTCTACGCACCTATGCCGAAATGTCAGCACTGTTTGACGTTTTGTATCCCGGAGGTTGGGAGAACAACAAACAGGAATGACATCAAGAAGTGTGCGGTTCGGATCGTCTGATTGGAAGAATGGTGTGTAGTGATCCATTCTGTACTGCAAGTGAAAGTGGACGTCACATCCCAAGCCTAGGGCGGCAACCAGTGTCGATACAAACCATAAGAAGGCATTTGAACATTAGGCTACGAGACAGACGTCCAGCTACAGGTGCTCCATTGACCACACACCACCGCTCTCAAAGTCTATCATGGTGTACAGCAAGACCGCATGGTCTATCCTCTTCAGCGATAATTCCCGCTTTTGTCTCAGACGCAATGATAGATGGAGGTATGGGCAACGCCATGAAGAGGCCTTCACGCCAGTCCTACTCACAGGATTATGGTGTGGGGTGGCATAATGTACGGTAGTCTGACCCCTCTAGTCTTCACTTCAGGTGCACTAACAGCTCGGCGTTACATTGATTTGATCGTAGAACCAGTGGTACGGACATTTCTCCAAAGTGTCCCAGAAGCCGGTTTTCAACAGGACAACGCCAGGCCGCATTTTGCTCGTGCTACTGTGAGCAGCCAATCTTGACGATTTGCATGTCCAAGTGCGTTCAGTGTGGCATAACATTCTTCAGACAAACATGAATAACCTCATTGATAGCGTGCCAAGGCATGTAAGTGCGTGTATTTCTGCACGTGGCGATCATACTTGATCTTGAATAAATCAAAGCGTTTGCAATATTTTGTTTCCATTTTTTTATCATTTGCATATCATTAACATGTCTATCGATCCTGTGATTTCCACAATTCCAAAATTTTCGCTTTTTGGTGTTGCAATTTCAATGTTGAGGAGTGTATATGCTTGGAGCAATTGGGAGATGTCCAGGATGTGGGAGGACTAAAATAATAATTTTGAAATATGGCTCCTTGATGTAGTGCAGGTCCAAGTTACTGATTCCAAGGTGGAGTTCTCCCACCTAGTTTAGAGGAATTTGTTCTTGCTCAGTACCATGAGGGGAAAGTGATCGTAGCTTCCCAGGCAGATAGCCCTATGGAGACCCTCGGATTGTGTGATATAAACTTTTTTATGCAATTTACACATGGCGACGAGTGATACATTTGTGGTAATTTTTTTTTTTACTTTCTAGTCACTCGCCAATCTTGGAAAGTAGTGTGGACTCCAAGGAGACGTAGGGCTATGTTCACACGGAGTATTTTGGGTTCCGTTTGGAACATTGAGGCAGATATTCCTCTCCCTGCACACCGATTTTCGCGGCAATTATCGCGCCGTTTTTCGCCCGCGGCCATTGAGCGCCGCGGGCATAAAATAGCGAGAAATACGCTTTCTCCTGCCTCCCATTGAAGTCAATGGGAGGTCAGAGGCGGAAGCGCCCGAAGATAGGGCATGTCGCTTCTTTTTCCCGCGAGGCAGCTTTACTGCTCGCGGGAAAAAGACGCCGACGCCTCCCATTGAAATCAATGGGAGGCGTTCTCTGGCCGTTTTTGCGACGCGGTTTCCGCGTCAAAAAACTCGGCAAAATATCCCGTGTGAACATAGCCTAGGTCATGCCACATTTATAAAAGTAGTAAATCAATATTTTCATTTTCTCAAACCCTTATGATTGGAATCAATATGAATGGTACGATAATAATCCTCAGACTTACTTTATTACTAACCAGACAGATGGCACTCGAGATTTTATTGAGCCATTGGAATTCTTTCTTCCATAAATAGACTAGTTATCAGGGCATTTCAATAACAGAACACGTGCATTCGAAAAAACAGGTCACGCCCCACATGGCGATATAACATGACTGTGTCGAAAACAAAGTCCTTCACTACTACACATACTGTTAAATATTCTTCGTAGTAAGTTTTAAACTATACACTGGTTGCATTTACGAGTATGTTACTTTTAGACATATCATCTGACAATTTTTTTTCAATACCAACTCACAATATTTTAAATAGATACACGTCTATTTCAACAAAAAGTTAATTATCCCATAATCTAAATCAGAGAGGGATCTAGGATCTGCTCAAGGTAGAGTGTAAGATTTCGAAAGTACGTCAACTAACCAAAAGATGACCAGCTGCCTCTATTATAAGGACCCATGAGTTTTCCGTAAGAACTCCACTATTTAACATTGGATCCAGGCCGTGGTTATAACAATGAAATACTCGGAGAATAACTGAAATCTTGTGTTGGTATCAGAAAGCTGAAGAAAAACATTTTCAAATGTGGGCTTCGGTGGTCACATACCAATGCTTCTGTTAAAACCCAATAAAGGCCTACTTTGTACCACCTTCTCACCTTTACGCTTTCCAGGCAGAATAGAGGTGGCATCCTTCTTGAATGACCACCATGTAAATCGGTTTCTAAGACAGGGAATAGTCCAGGGCTTGATTTTTACAATAGTGCTAAATCAGAAGATGAACAAGCCATATCACTTACAGCCCAAGTCTTGTTCAGTAGTGCCACCCATTTTTCCAAACCCTTTTGTGAAGCTTTTGGCCTAGTTACAAGCAAGAGCATTTTGTGAAGTTCTTCAATTTTGGAGAATGGTCAACTTTCTAACGTCCCATTACTATAAAATGTTCTCCAACGGCTAGAAAACAGAGACACCAAGCAGAAGACCAATATGAAATATGGTCAACTTAATTTCTTCCAGGATTAGGCTATTCGAGATGTTTTTATTTGAGAAACAAAATCGGGATGAACATCATCATGAACCTGGATCTCAATTCCAAGAAATACAGGAGGTGGAAAAAAAAATAATATATAGTATAGCTTATATTGCCAAATACGTACCGTTGGAGCGATGGATGCAGGTGTGCTGATTGTCACTTAAGAAGAAGCCATCCTTGCACTGGCATTCATAGCTGCCCATTGTATTAACACAGATCTGTTGACATCCTCCATTATTGTCCAAACATTCATCCACGTCTAAGGGTAGAGGGGAAAAATTAAAAAAAAAATTTAAAAAAATTACCAAAAGACACTAAAGGTCGTTGTTATGCATTGGGCACATTGAAATACATATTTTAGGTTACGCAGGTGCTATCATAAGACTTTTAGGGCAACACACATATCTCCAGGTTAATATCAACTCCCGTGCACACTTTTTGCCCAATAAAGAGGTTGAATGGTCTTGAAAATCCCTTGCTCAACTGGACACAATAGGTATCAATTAAACCAGTGGGTAAAGTTCAGTGCTGCACTTGGAGGGTGATCCTGAAGATCTCCAGTACCACGAATTTGCATATTACTTGGTGACAACATCAAGACGAACCCAAAAATTCCCTCAATATAAAAGACAAGTTTGTCCCATCAGAAACTCAACACTTAATAAAAGCAAGATTATTCTACTACATAGACCCGTACAAATAAGGTAACGGTCAGGTCCCGGCGGTGTGACTGAGAACCAATGTTTTTGGATCCTTACCATCTGCGCACACTACATATATTCTAGGGGAATGTTTGAAAACAGTTAAAGGGGTGATATCCCTCGGAAAAAAAGAAGGAATCGGCCCATTAAGAATGACCATTCCCAAGTAATCTATATGTAGCATAGTGGCATATGAGAGCAGGGTCAGACTGTAAATTGATATGTGGCCCTAGGGAATAATGGTCATGGGTCTCTTACCAACCACTATAATTATAACGCATTGATTTAGTTCTTGTTTTTAATGTTTGTAGGCCCTGCACTTAAACTTGAATGAATCTGACCCGGGGTCGTGGGGCAACTTCTAACTTCTAGCCATAGGCCGTTAATTATTGTCAAAAAGACTAAAAAACATATTCCTTGGCATTTTCTCACATACGGAGCCGTAGAACAATAAGAGAACTCCATGAGTCCGGATTCACTCAGGCTTTTTCATTTTCTGAAGAATGGTCTGGTCACCAAGGTATAAAATACCCCTGGTCATGACCAAGCTAAATTGTAAGTCACATTTTAAGACGCACATTCTTTCACCACAAATTTCCAGACAGCCCTGGCTGTGAAGTTTACAACAGTCAATGGCTCGTCATTACCGTTTTTACGGCACAGACCGGCTTTGGGCCTTTGGTAATGGTTAGGGAGAAAACACAAAAGGCATTATTGGGTCTAAAAAAAAAACAAAACTCCTTACAGGACTCCTGCATTTCTACTGAGCAGAAGGTTTCAATTACAAAAGTCATCCCCCCCACCATGTCGGCTTATTTAATGAAAAGGGGACTTCTTAAATCTCTGTGTTCCCTGTCTGTATTTGTCACTTTAATGACAAACATATAAAAACAAGAAAAGCTGCCTTTTGCTACAAAGCATTTAATGATTTTTTATTTTTTTTGTTAGTTTTTTTTAAACACTCTCGGTCAATTAATCACAGCACTTGTAATACAACAAGGGTAAAAAGAGAAAACTGAACTATTCTCTCCACTTTAATCCGGTTTATCGACTAAATAAAAAGAATAAAGTTGTAGAAATTTTTAAATATATACTAGTCCTTCTCAATGAATTAGAATATCATCAAAAAGTTAATTTCAGTAATTCAATTAAAAAAGTGAAACTCACATATTCTATAGATTCATTACACACAGAGGGATCTTTTTCCAGCATTTTTTTCTTTTTAATGTTGAGGATTATGGTAACAGTAAATGAAAACCCAAAATTTAGTGTCTCAGAAAATTAGAATATTATAGAAGCCCAATTTCAAAAATGATTTTTAATACCGAAATGTTGGCCTACTGAAAAGTATGTACATGATCTGCCCTCAATACTTGGTCGGGGCTCCTTTTGCATGAATTACTCCATCAATGCGGCATGGCATGGAGGCGATCAGCCTGTGGCACTGCTGAGGTGTTATGGAAGCCCAGGTTGCTTTGATAGTGGCCTTCAGCTCGTCTGCATTGTTGGGTCTGGTGTCTCATCTTCCTCTTGACAATACCCGGTAGATTCTCTATGGGGTTTAGGTCGGGCGAGTTTGCTTGCCAATGAAGCGCAGTGATACTGGGGTTATTAACCAGGTATTGGTACTTTTGGCAGTGCGGGCAGGTGCCAAGTCCTGCTGGAAAATGAAATCAGCATCTCCATAAAGCTTGTGTCATGCCCATGGCTCACTCACCTCCTGAAGCCCGCAGCCACGGAACTGTGAGCACTGGTCCCAGTCTCCTCCTGAGGAGACGCCAGCGCTCACCTCCGCTTCTCCCGGCCGGGTCCCATAGGGTGCGTGTGCACGCTCGTGCCCGCTCTTAAAGTACAAAATTGGCCCATGACCACTCTGGACTATAAGAGGGGCCCAGCACCTTCCTGCCTTGCCTGAGCCTTGTTGTCATTACCCTAGTCTGTCTATGCAAATGGCCTCCTAAGTGTTTTCCAGTTCCCAGTGTTTCCTGTTCCTGCTACCTGTAACCCGTGCTATCCTGGTCAAGTGCCATGCTGAGCTGAAGTCGTGCTGTGCTGAGTACCACGCCTGATCTGCTACACCACGCCTGGCGCCTGCCTGCTGCCTAGTCCTAGCCGAGCCTGTCTTGCTATTGTCGGAGCTATCATAGGTACACTATACGAACTATAGACTGTGACCTGTGTCCTGTTGGCCAGCTGCCATACCGTCAAGGCGGTACGGCCCAGTGGGTCCACGTACCCAACGTGACAGCTTGTCAGCAGGGGGAAGAATGAAGTGCTGGGAAATGTCCTGCTAGACGCTGCGCTGACTCTGGACTTGATATAACACAATGGACCAACACCAGCAGATGACACGGCCCCTAAACCATCACGGACTGTGGAAACTTCACACTGGACCGCAAGACACTTGGATTGACGCCTTTCCCCTCTTCCTCCAGACTCTGGAACCGAGATTTACCAATAAAATGCAAAATTTACTTTCATATGAGAACAGGACTCTGGACACTGAGCAGCAGACCAGTCCTTGTAGAGGCTTAGGAAATCTTTGCAGGTGTTTTGTGTTGATTGGAGTGTCACACCACGAGGCTACAATCTGCAACTTTTACCCAATATTCTAATTTTCATCAAAATTAAAAGAAAAAAATGCTGGAAATAGATCCCCCTGTGTGCAATGAATCTATATAATATAGGAGTTTCACTTTTTGAATTGAATTATTGAAATAAATTAACTTTTTCATGATATGCTAATTCATTAAGAAGGACTAGTATATATATTTTAAAATGTAGTGTATGGCTGAATATCTAAAAAAAGGAAAAAAAAGAAAAAAAAAAAAAGAAAAGTGAAACAAAACACACACACACACACACACACACACACACACACACACACACACGAGGCACTCACCGTTTGTGGCAATAAAACTAATTTATTGACAGCGATTTCGGTCTGTTTAGAAACCTACCGCCGTTTCGCACTACACGGCCCTCGATGAAGGTCGATGAGCACCCCGTGGGTAACAATGACAGGCTATTCCACGTTTACAAGCCGGCAAGGATCTCTATGCAGAGTCAATATTGTGTCTGAATTAGGGCAGTGCCAGCCTTCTAATTCCTCTTTCCATTTGAAACCATATAAAAATTGGCCACAAGGACCAACGACCGTGGCCGTGCTCCATTCACCTCCACCAGACATAAAAAAAAGAAAAAACACCACTCACCGCTGCTCTTTTGTCCTCCGTGTACCCTCAGGCTTCCTCAGCGTGTGGTGGCTTATACAAGATCCTGACGCCTTATATGTGACACATTACTCAACGTCATCAGTGCTGCGTCACATACATCCTGCTCGCTGTCAGAACCTGTGTGAGCCGCCGCATGCCAAGGGAGCCTGAGGGGGCCCGGAGAGGGGAGGCAAGTATAGTTTATTTTGTTTTATTATTTAGATTGTCTGAAGGTGGGGTAGTAGTTTAATGGGATGGCAAGGTACATGGCCCAGCACGGGCCTCTACCTTGTTACGCCCCGCAGAGTGAAATCTACACCACTGAAACTCACCCCTTTTGTGAAACCACGCCCCCTATTAGCAAAAGTGGGCCCTTTTGCAACTTCTCCCCCCATTGATTCTAGAGGAGAATACGGTGCCATATGGAGGCACTATACAGTGGCACACGGGAGGTCGAAAATGTAGGTAACCCATGTGCCTCCGTACAAGCTCTGGACACCCAGGTTTGCCATGGGCATAAGGCCTCTACGTTAATTTTACTTCTTGCAGCCCCCTAGAAGTACTTTGCAGGGTGTGTTTTTGCAGGTTGCCTAGCAACTTTTTAAATTCCTACTTAGGCGACCACCATATGAGTACATGTATCCAAATATACAGAAAAAGAAGTACAGAAAGATCTGTCTGCTATACAATAGACTGGCTCTTAATGCTACAAGGGTATTTTTAATTTCCCACTCTGGCAACAGGATGCAAAATGCTACATTAAAAAAAATCACGTGTCCTCATTATCTAATGCAACATAAGACATTAATAAATTGGACACCAATAGCCTCCCATCCCCAAGTCACAGCAATTGTACAACTATTTGCCCAATTTCCTGTTATCTGCTTTTTGCCATTTCTTTTTGTTAGAAGGGTCCCTCAAAAAATAAGCTGATCATAGCTGCTGGGACCCCAGCGATCAGGTGCATCATCCAATTGCTCAATTCTCCTGCAGTGCCACCAAAGGAGAAATGAAGCATTGCACAGTGCCCATTGAAATGAATGGGAGGTCTGTATAAAGTATATACTTGCCAGGCCCTAAAGAGAGCGAGACTATCTTTGTAGGTTGCTCTCCACTCAGCATAATGAATGGAGGCCCCAAATGTAGGACCACCCTCTATTAACTTAGAATTCCCTAAACCAGAGAACCCCTTTATTAGCTAAAATTTAGTAGAAGGGGATAGGAGCATCTCTTTAATGGTGGATGGCAAAAACATGCAAAAATGGGTCAAAAAAGAAATAACTCCTAACAAATTTTACAATCTGTTCTATGAGAAGAAAATCGAGAAATGAAAACAGTCTGATGAAAATAAACACAATTAACTACGTAAACAATGCACAGTTATCTGTACACGTTAAGTGAGTGATTTCCAGTATACATCTACTGTATGTGAATGGCCTATGAAGAGTCTGGCAGCACAACACAGGAGAAGGAGCTCTGGCGAAGCTTTCAGGGACAAATCCAATAGCTACTTAAGGAGCGGAGGAAAGTCATATGGCCGGAGAGGATTCTGTGCAATGAACTCATCTTCTATTATTGATGTTTACATTATGAAAAAGCCACTCTCTCAGCTATGTCCAGATCGCACGGCAATGATTTATTAGTACAGGCTACTCTGTGGTCTCAAATAAAATCCTGTGATGTACTGTTCCCAAAATGAGAGGGGAGGGGGGCGCTCGCTTAAAGTCTACCTAAACTTTCCGATAACTTTTTAGAATAAGCTGTCCTTTGTGTGTACAGGAGGAATAACACTATTTCTGCCCAATATATGACTTGCATTCTGCATTATTTAGCAGTTTTCCCCTCTGCAGGCTCTCTCTGAGCTAGTGGGCGGAGCCTAACTGCAATTCGGTCTTCTGTACAAGGCACACATAAAAGAAGAGACTCATGATCGTCTGTCTATCACATATATAGAAGCAGCAGCAGGAAGGAGATTAGGGCCAGACTGGTAATCTGCCAAGTAGGGCATTACAGGTGGGCCAGTCAGTGGGCCAACCATCAGGCAGTGGCACTGCTTGCACTGATCGGCGCTTTTAACTGCGTGCTTAGGACATGGATACATTTGAAACCTATGGCACAGAAGGGAGCTATAGGCTCCCTGCCTTGCCAGTCTCGGTCTTGTAGGCCACAGGCCGCTGTAAGCCTGTGTCCTACAAGTCACAAGACCCACGCACAGGAGGTAGGTGCCCCGGAGCAAGTGACGTGATGACATCACTGCATCACGCCACCTGCGCTGGCTGTTGCTTCTTCTGGTGTTGAAGTTCTCACCCAGAGAGCTTGTTGTAAGATCGGTCAGGTTGGGGTAGTAGGAGTTTTATTTTTTTTCAGGAGAACAGAAAGGGGATACTATTATATATGAGTGGGCACAAAGGTGGTCATTTTTATTGTGTGGTGGGGGGAACACAATTTTTTAGGCACACAGGGGGCATTATTATCTTTTTAGGGGGCCCAAGGGGAATTAGTTTTTTTACGGCAGAAAGGGGGCATTATTACTGTCAAGGGGGGCATAAAAGATGACACTTTTACGGTGAGTTGAATTAATATTTTTTTTATATATAAAACTTTAGGGATCTGAATAAATTTATCTCGGTTCAGAATTTTATTTGTGTTGCTAGAGAGCCTGGGAATGACTGCAGAAGCGAGGGGCCAGAGATGTCTGGATAGCAAACGCTGCACAAATAAGTTGTAGCTAACGGAAGCATTAATGGTGGTCTGGGCCGGATGGAGAAAAAAAGTAAACATCCCACCAGAGAAAACGTCACCTGTAAGTCACTGGTTTTATAGAGGTCACCTCTCTTGACATGCCGGTTATAGTAAATCCTTGTATTTCACACAAAACAACACTTCTGGAGCATTTTTACTTAAAACTATGTGTTGTGAAGCTCCTCTGTTATTCCTCTGGGAAATGTATGAATAAGATCTGGCCTACACCGATTTTAACTATTGAGCTACAGCTGCAGTACAAAGCCATACATTGAATTGCATGCAATCTTGTGGACTGCAGCAGACACATATTTTACTACTAGAGGGGAGGGCACCTCTGTAACTACCAAGGGCAACGCTATACTAACTCATGGGGGCAAAGCCTCAAGGGATGTGTAAGGCCAGGATCATACATTCTCGGTCCGAGTCCAGTTCTGGACCTACAGAATGTTGTTGCTGCCTCCGACACCTTGTCGAAGCCTGAATTAGGTAAATCGCAAAATGGTCCCTCAAGTTAGAATGTCCTCAGGTTACAATATCTTCAACAGTGTTTTCGTTTGTTTTTTTACAAGTAAAACCCCTGTATTACTGAAGTGCATGCACGGATTGTCTAGTAGCGCCTCTACAGTACATTATGGTACTGCACAGAGCCGGCCTTAAGTTGGATTCTACTGCTGCCATCCACATAACCAAAATATATATATATGCAAGCTAAAAGAAAATCGGACAAAAAAAGTGACTGTATTGGGGCAGATTTAATTGCTTGCGCCAAATTAATCACAGTATATATATATATATATATATATATATATATATATATATATATACACACACACACACACACACACACACACACACACACAGGGGCGCATATACACACACATATAGCCACAAACAGCAGGGAAATTTTCCAATAGGCACTTGCAGGCTCACAGTCTTCTAGCAAGGCGGGCTGTGAACAGAGCTCGGTTCTCTCCCCTTGCTGCCTCTGCTCCGGTGTCCTCTGTGTGTGTGTAACCAGTAGCAGAGGATGTAGAGCTCAAACGGCTTGCCCAGTGTCGCCCCCATTACACTGGGAGGGTGCAGAACCCTGTGAACTTGCAGAGGTCGCACACCAATAAGACTGGTACTGGCACTACATTCCCTGTTCTTTACTAGTGCCATGTTGAGCTGCTCCATTGCACAACGGGTGAGGGCGGCCCAATTAAAAAATTGCTGGTACGCTGTGTACTGAAGAAGCTCCTGTCCTCATCATAGAAAGTGGTTTACAACTTCCAGCAGCTCTTTCAGACTTTTATGTGTAAGGACTTGCTTTATCTGTATAAAGTTATCTGTTTCGATTTATTTACCTTTTGGGGGCTTAAGAACCAATTCCTAGTTTTCCATAGAGTTATGGTGTCAAGATACAATATTTTCAACTTACAATGGTTGTCCCGGAACCAATTACCATTATAACTTGACGGACCACTCTACTATATATTCGGCAACATAGCTTCAAATGGTACCTACACTTTAAAGCTGTGGTGTTATTTTATTTTATTTTTTTAATTTTGACAAAACTAGGTTCAGAGGTTGTTTTCTTTTAAATGTCTATTCTATCTTTTAAATCTGATCACAGTTTTTTTTAACCATTGTTGATGAACCCTACTGGAAAAATATGCACCCATGTAGACTGAAAACCGTTTAAACATCAAAGATCAACTAAAACGCCGAAATACAGAACAAGTTATAAACCACATTAAAAGGAATGATAAAGAATTTTTTAGTCCACATTATTGATCTGTTTCTAAAGTCATGTGAAAGATGAAATTAATGGCTGCAAACTTACTGAGGAATCTTCCCCACTACCCTATCCAGCAGAGGGAGCATTCCCTATGCATGTTTTTGGACAGCACATGTCAATGGCGATTGTCATAAAGACCAATAGAAAGAGGTACTGCCGACTGGAAAGGTAAGTGAGATACTGCGGTGTTGTAGGGAACTGCAAAAAGATTAATTCTACGTCTTTGCCTGGAGTAACACTTGCTGGTGGATTAAAACTGAAGCATAACAGATGTTAATGGATCCCACAGACTTTAATGGGATCCATCAGGTTTACATTCTTGATGGAACCACAAACCAGACTACAAGACTTTTCCCGCAAAAAAAATAACCTGACGGAAAAGGGGCATACTGCTGCCATTTGCCATCAGAAAAATCCAAATTCAAATCAATGGAGATGTTATAGGGGTTCTCTGGGACTATGACACTGATGGCTTATCCTTAGGCTTTCAATGTTTGATAAGTAGGAATTCGTCCTTTAGGACCACCACTAACCAGCCCAAAAAAGGCGCCGCAGTACACCTGCAAGTGCCATGTCCCCTTCATTCAATATTTACAAAAGTGAATGGGTTGAACGGCATGCAGTGCCAGGCACAGACAAAGGAATACCATGGTTTCTTCATTGTGCTAAAATCGGTGGGGAAACCGAAGGTCGGACCGCCACCGACCAAAGATTGATGGCCTATCCAGAGAGGTCTGTCAATGTTATAGTCCCGGAGAAACCCTTTAGAAGTAACTTTTTTTTCTAAAAGTGACGAAACAGAATAACGCTGAGACAAACGCCAATCAGAACAGAGCGGAATAAACCCCTCCACTCGCAGAGTTGACTCTATAGAATTAATTTCCAGATTTTTAATTCACTAGAACAGATTTGACATAATGTAAATGATAGGGCGACTTTACTTTCAGTCAAAGATAGTAACTAAATGTATTTGACATTCGGTACAAATTAAAAGCTTCTCTCCACTTCCTATGAACCTATGCCAGCACAATAAATAGATTTGTAAAACACAAATAAAACCCAGGCCAAAAAGCATACATACATATTGAGATTGTCAGATGATGTATACAGACGTGCTAGCGGTCTGTTGTAAATTACCTTTTTGTAAAGCGGAGAGCTTAAGCTATCCGGCACCAACCTTGAGATCTGCATCCTGCTGTGTAAGTTGCGCTCACGTACAGAACTCTGGTCTAACCATATGTCGACAAGCAGCACCATCAAGAAACCATAATATATAAAATACAACTATAACCTGGAGTTAGAAAAAATACAAAGAAGAGAAACGCAGCTAATAAGGGGCGCGGAGAATCTAAGTTATGAGGAAAGATTAATAGAATTAAACCTATTTAGCCTTGAAAAGAGACGACTAAGGGGGACATGATTAACTTCTATAAATATATGAATGGTCCATACAAGAAATATGGTGAAATCCTGTTCCATGTAAAACCCCCTCAAAAAACAAGGGGGCGCTCCCTCCGTCTGGAGAAAAAAAGGTTCAATCTCCAGAGGCGACAAGCCTTCTTTACTGCGAGAACTGTGAATCTATGGAACAGTCACCGCTGGAGCCGTCACAGCAGGGACAGGAGATGCTTTAAAAAAGGGTTAGATAATTTCCTAGAACAAAAATATATCAGCTCCTATGTCAATGTGTAGAATTTTTGTTTCATCCCTTCCCTTTTTTCCCATCCCTTGGTTAAACTTGATGAACCACGTGTCTTTTTTTCAACCGTACAAACTATGTAACTTATTGCAGATAACCGTTGACCTCTTTGGACAGTCTCTTTTTGTTAGAAGGTTCACAAGGTAAGATGATCTCAGGGTATTCTGCTGCTTGGACTCCCAGTTATCAGCTGTAATCTGTCTGAGAAGCCGGCTGCAAGTGTTCAATTTCTCCACAGCAACCCCGCTGGAGAAATGAGGAATTACACAGTTCTTATTGACATCAATGGTCTGTCTATAAAATGAATGGACATGCCGGGTCCTACAGTTTTCCATTTTAATTATTCAATAGGGAGTCTATTCCCTAATAAATATTTTATAGGAGGAGGCTAAATGAATAGCCTGCGCCACAAGAAAAGTAGTTTGGTGCTGGTGGCATGTAATTAAAGTGTAGCGAAACGTTTGACCAATCGCTAGAACGAAGCAGCTGAAGCGCTCGTGTGAGCGCTCAGCCGATTCGTGTCTGTTCGGCTTTTTCAGGAAAGCCGATGTATCGGAGTACGGGCTCATAGACTTTCTATTGAGTCCGTACACCGATACATTCATTTCCGGAAAAAGCCGAACAGACACGAATCGGCTGAGCGCTCACACGAGTACTTCAGCTGCTTCGTTCTAGCGATTGGTGGGGGTCTCAGTGCTTGCACCAATCCAAACTTCTGACATGTCACTATGACATGTCAGAAGTTTGTCAAACGTTTAGCTACACTTTAAAGTAAGCAAAATAATTAAAGAACAGAAGGACACTCCAAGGGCTATAGCACAATGATGCTGGTCAGAGAAAAAAAAAAAAGATTGAGATTTGGGGACTCACTTAACCACCGCAACGACAAAAGCTCCAACTAACCTAGTGCTCTTATATATCCATCTGGAGAGTTCCCCAACTCCTTGTCTCTGATCAGCATCATTATCCTGCAGCCCTAGGAGCGCCGTTCTGTATTTTCTATTATAGGTCCTCGTATGATGTTCTGCAGGACCAAGGAAGCACTCAAGTAGATTCATTGAAAATACACAGAGGTCCAAGTCTAAGTATCATCCCCAGGGCAAGCAAACATAATTCTCTAAACTGTAGTACTTGATGAGTTTTCTATAATTTTATCTAGCGAGCTATAAATTCACCTATTTAGCCCCTGATCCTTCATCTCCAGAAAACCATATTAAGTAGTTTTGTAATTACATAGTAAAACTTATATATTACTAATTTTGGGAAGTTCTACAAAAGTGTGGGTTTACAAAAAAAAAAAAAAAAAAAGAAAGAATTTGTATTACTCAGCAGGGGGCGACAAAGAGCACAGAAGTTAGTCCCTCCCACTGTAAAGAAAATATTAAATCTGTGAGCTATCCTATGACGCTGAAAGGGATATTGAAAATAAAAAATATTACGTTTCCAGCAATCAATTTTGACAAATATTTCAGCTTTGAGCTCAGCAATGTCTGCTCTACCATTGACACCAATATAAATTACGAGTGGATATAGCCCTTCGAGGCAATGTGACACCCAAATCTCCAAATTTTTTGAAAATTGAAAGATCTCCAACCGGCATTCTATAAAGGATGATTTTTAATTAGTATATGGAATATTTACCATTTAGGACTCCTACAGTCCCTGCAGCATCTGCCCGGACTTTGATAGGTAGCGCCTTTACTGTCAGTGGTCACTGCTGAGAGTATCATGTTCTCTCAAATGAATGGTATAAAACTACAGTACGTTTGCTCTTATACCATTCCAAGGACCGTGGGAAAAAGCAGGTTGCCCTTCGTCTTCACACAGCTCAGTGTAATGTAAACACCTCTCCTGCTGATCTTCTGGACGGTTCCCATTGATTCTGTGCCCCCAGAGAAGGGTACAGGATTGTTAGAGACATGTAAAGCTTCATCGGCAGCCACACTCAATTCATCTCCCGGACCCAGCCATTCAGATACTTCTCCATAGTCACGTCAACCCATTGCGTGCCGGAGAGTTCTGCAGAAGTAGCAGCAAGCCGCATTCTTACCCTATGCTGGTTAAAATAAATAGCAACTATTTTGGAAGTCCCCCACAACTCCAGAAAACTTTATATTACAAGCCTTTATATTAATACACATTTTTCTACAGAACTTGGGACAAAATAGCTGCTCATTGGAATTTAGGAGAAAAATATGTCGAGGCCGTGACCGGGTTACAATGTCACAATGTTGTTTAACTATGACAGATTCGACTGGGCAGCCTATAGCTGAAGGCTATGTTCACACTTTGCTGTAGTGGTGCAGCAAAAAACGCACCACAAAATACGCCCGTGATCTATGGCTCCGTTATTTTTTATTACCAATAATAGCCTATTTACACCCGGGATACCAGACGGGTCAGGGGCACTCACTTGAGCGCCCTGGCCCTTTCTCTGCATTACCTGGAACAGCGACATTCATACGAGTGTGGCTGTGCCTGGTACTGCAGCACAGCTCATTTGAGTGCCCATTCGAGTGCCCAGCACAGCCACACTAGTATAGACGCAGATGTGCTGGGTAATGCAGTGAAAGCTCCCCAGAGCACACCGCTGTCCCTTTATTCAGCTGATCAGGGGGAGCCTGAGGGGTCAAACCTATACGGATAATACATTGATGACCTAAGGATAACCCATTAATATAAATATCCTGGAAGAAAAATTTAAACCTGTAGATCGTTCCGCAGAAGAAAAAGTTACATACCCTTTATAAAAAAAATTGAAACTGGTGTAGCTTCAAGATATCCGTCAACGTATAGTCGTGTAACCACCGGACCGCTCACTCTCATGGTTGTGGCTGCATCTCACGCCAGAAGTTTTAAGTTTACAGCAAGAGAATCATACCTGGATCTGCATTTTACAGCACCCGGATTACAAACAGATTTTACAGAGGTGTCTGATAAATACTAGCATCTTTTCTTAGAACTCTGCGTTGTGCTGCCATCCCTCTGTTATTCCTCCTGGAAATGTAAGAAGAAATTCACAACTGGGCGTTACAAGATCACCACCACCTAAGAGCATTTATGAAACTAAACGCCCGTGTGACATCAGGGGTAGATTAACGACACTTGACGGGTAGAGCTTCCATAAGATATTTTGTCTTCATTTCATCGAAGGGTATGTATGACAAGAACTTTTTTAGAACTATAAATAAAAGGAAGATCTCTGAGCAACTAAATAAGCACTTGTCTGTTCTTGCCCTCGTTTGCCTTCCTTCCCTGGAGTGAGAACGTCAAGTGTAAACATGAACTTTTATTTCCAAGAACTTTACATACATTCAGTGGGAAAAATAGAAATAAAACTCAATTCTATGGGGAGGTTAACCTGCATAGCGGAATATAATCGTCTCATCGTATAATGACTCGCAGGTGGCTACTTTACGTAGTCGAAATCGTGATTGCAAATTTTCATATGCGAAAAATTGGCAAATCTCTTTACCAAATGACTACGATTTCAACTTTAGTGCAATTTAAAATAATGACCACATGTAAAGACACGTTATACACTTTTTCACACTCGGGAATTGGCCCAGGACCACCATTTTTATTTTATCTATGGGGCCCCATCTCTTCTATGTACACCACCGCCAATAACTTAAAGAGGCTCTGTCACCAGATTTTGCAACCCCTATCTGCTATTGCAGCAGATCGGCGCTGCAATGTAGATTACAGTAACGTTTTTATTTTTAAAAAACGTGCATTTTTGGCCAAGTTATGACCATTTTTGTATTTATGCAAATGAGGCTTTCAAAAGTACAACTGGGCGTGTATTATGTGCGTACATCGGGGCGTTTTTACTACTTTTACTAGCTGGGCGTTCTGACGAGAAGTATCAGCCACTTCTCTTCAGAACGCCCAGCTTCTGGCAGTGCAGACACAGCCGTGTTCTCGAGAGATCACGCTGTGACGTCACTCACAGGTCCTGCATCGTGTCAGACGAGCGAGGACACATCGGCACCAGAGGCTACAGTTGATTCTGCAGCAGCATCAGCGTTTGCAGGTAAGTAGCTACATCGACTTACCTGCAAACGCCGATGCTGCTGCAGAATCATCTGTAGCCTCTGGTGCCGATGTGTCCTCGCTCGTCCGACACGATGCAGGACCTGTGAGTGACGTCACAGCGTTATCTCTCGAGAACACGGCTGTGTCTGCACTGCCAGAAGCTGGGCGTTGTGAAGAGAAGTGGATGATACTTCTCGTCAGAACGCCCAGCTAGTAAAAACGCCCCGATGTACGCACATAATACACGCCCACTTGGACTTTTACTTTAAACACGCCCAGTTGTACTTTTGCAAGCCTCATTTGCATAAATACAAAAATGGTCATAACTTGGCCAAAAATGCTCGTTTTTTAAAAATAAAAACGTTACTGTAATCTACATTGCAGCGCCTATCTGCTGCAATAGGAGATAGGGGTTGCAAAATCTGGTGACAGAGCCTCTTTAAGTTCTTGGGTAGAGCTTTAATGTCCAGTTGTTAAAAATTCTATACAGTAATTACTTTGTTTACCGGCTGCCATAATAGTTTAAATTCAAGGTCATCTAGGTCCCAGACTATAATGGCTAGACTGGAATGGTGAAGCCGCCTACGTATATTTACTGGAGATGGATTTTAAAGGGATTGTCCAGATTCCTCTGTTCAGGATCTTCAGCTCTTATCCAGAGTGGAGAGCGGTTACAAAGAGAACCTGTGCTGTCCGGCATTACATAGACAATTTATTGATTTGCATGGGCACTGTGTAATGCTTAATTTCCCCTGAGGTGGCGCTGCAGGAAAATTAAACACTTTCCACACAGATTATAGATGATCACTGGGGGCCCAGGAAGGGGGCACTTTGTGATGATCTAATTGTACAATGACTGTAATAAGTATGGCTTGTCCAAAGCAGAGAACCCATTTAAGTGAGCCACAAACAATGGATGCAGCCAAAAGGAAAAAAAAAAGCTTTATGGTTAAGAAATTCACGAATACCACCACAAAAGAAAAAACATTTTTACAAAAACGGTTTGCCGTTTAAGGCCTCATGCACAAGGCCGTGCCCGTAATCACGGCCCGTAAAATACGAAAAGTAGGACATGCTCCATAATTCCCAGCACGGACACCCATCCGTAGCGATACGGAAAGGTGTCCGCGCCCAATAGAACCAAATAGGTGCGTAATTGCGGACCGTATTACAGTCCGCAAATACGGAGATTTTTTACGGTCGTGTGGATGGGGCCTTAGCTGGAATCGCTTGGGGTGTTTTCTTTTCAATAAAATCATGTTGTGGAAAAATAAAAAAACCAAAAAGGCACTTAAAACTAAAAAAAAACAAAAAAACTTTTGACATGTCAGAAGTTTTTATTGGTGGGAGTCCGAACAATGAGACCTCCACCGATTCGCTAAAACGAAGTAATGGAAGCCCTCGGGTGAGTACGGAGCCGCTTAGTTTCTGATGGACTGTCCTCGGATAGCCGAGCGATTTGTGTACAGGCTCATAGACTTTCTATTGAGTTCTTACACCAATTGCTCAGCTTTCCGAGGACAGTCAATCAGAAACTAAGCGGCTCAGTACTCACCCGAGCGCTTCTGCAGTTACGTTTTAGCGATCGGTCAGGGTCTCAGTGCTCGGACCCTCACCTATCAAAACTTCTGACATGTCACTATGACATGTCAAAATTTTAAACATTTATTTAGCCCTTAAACCGAGGTAGTCACTGCTCCTATTCCTAGTGATACATAGTGAGCATCTGGCCACCTAGGTAAGAAAACGACTTCAAAGGCTCCGTTCACCTAGCGTTTGTGAGGTACATATGCGCCAAAACATCCACAGGCCCCCATTCATCTAGCATGTGCCAAAAGGGCGCCTCCTGTCTGTTATTTTCCCTTGGTACATGTATTCTCGGTTCGGGTTGACACGAAGTAGGTGTCTTGATACTTTTAGTGGCATCTTGGCCCTGGTTTTCCTTTTATATGATTATTGTGTATTATATAATATTATATGGTCCAATTTATAAACGTAATTTTTTTGTACATTCTATTGGGCGTATAGCCTTGTGTTTTGCTTCTTTTTAGTTTTTTTCTCATTTAGAGGTGTTCTATCTATATTGAGGATACACGTATAGGCTCTATGTTATCTGAAAAGTGCCTAAGGCTACACTGTCACCCACAGGCCCAGTGGCAATAACGACGGCAGGTGAGACGGCCACAGCAAGTAGGTGTCGCACTTATTTCTTAGGCCCCATGCACGCGGCCATGCGCGTAATCACGGCCCGCGATTGCGGGCACGGCCGGCTGCCGACTGCCACTCGCATTATCGGGCTGTGCTCCCATACAAAGTATGGGAGCACGGCTTGCAAAATGCAAAAGAACGGACATCTTCCATAATTTTCGCAACATTTCGATACAGAAAGGTGTCCGCGTTCAATGGAAGTGAATGGGTCAGTTTGCGGTGCGCAAAAAATGGAGGTTTTTTACGGTCGTGTGCATGGGGCCTTACGCTATGGCCTGCAGTATAGCTATGTGCCAATATCATATATCCAGACAGGCAAGAGCAAGTTGACATGAAGCCTTCATTTATGTAACTGTGGTATGTATACCTTATAAGATGTCCATAGTCTGCTCGGATGCCTTATTGCTCTTAGATGTAGAGGTCCTCTTTTAGAGGTAGCGGGGGAATATGGCTGCCTACAGGCAAACCATACAATAAACACATTAGCCTTAGACTAGATAATACTACGCCATTTCAAGTATAATAACCCCGGGGTTCTTTTTCCTCATCCTACATATTTATATATACCTTAACATAGACCATCAAGAACCATCCCAATCTGAAGAAAAAAAATCTGGCTCGTTTGCGACTGTATAGACATTTGAACCCTGTTTAGTCGAAATGTTAAAAAGTTCAACATTCTCTCCAACGAGGGGGGGGGGGGTAGTATTTGAACTGTAGGAGGATAAGAAGAAAAATAAACTTCAGGAATGGTCCCATTCATGAGTTCCTAATGCCAGCAACACATTGCATGCAGCTGTCTTGAGCAAAAGTAAAATAAATAATGCTGAATCGAAATGTAAAGAGGGGGAGAGATCGTCTTTAATCACGCCAGCGAGGATGCAATCCTAAATCAATTAGTTCTACAACTTGTTGACAATTTAGTATTTGGTTTATGCAATTACGGTCAAGGGCTTTAAGTTATGTTCACACGAGTGACACCGCTGCCCGTTTCATTACCTTCTAACAAATGTAGATGTGTCGATTCCCGAGCATGTTCAGAATCTTGAAGGGTTGCTACATTTTTGGTTGAAAATTTTGGCCGAAATAAGAGAGTGCTTGCAGTGCTCCAACTTTGTGAAACAGTCTATACTGAAATGGTGTTCCCAAATCCTGATCTCGAGAGGGTGGAACATCCATGCAGTATGGATGGAAAATATACATAGAGATCCTAAGCAAAAAAATCTAGCAAACTTTGTAAAATTAAAATTTTGGACGTATTATGAGAACCGGCTCTTCAAAAAATACGCTTATGACTGGAAAAGTTGAAGAACAAAGAAGAAGAAGATGAGCTTTAACAAGACGGATGGAGACAATCACAGAGATCATGGACTCTACCACTAAGGAGATTGAAGACCCCCCCCCCCCCAAAATATAGAAGACCATGGAGAAACACTATTCATATGGCCACCAAGAGTAGAAACTCACTTGACGGCACAGAACATTAATGAGAACGTTATATTGTTAGGAAGACAAAGTTGTGACCAGAGATATCTGATGGCATCTGTATATGCACGAGATGTCCATCCTTCATTATTCTCCATACTGGAGATTGGGTTGTGTACAAAAAAAACCCTACAATATCGATATCAATCACGCGTTCACTGTGCTACCCATCTTTTGAAGGACAGGTAAAAAAGTTTACCATCTAGGCATAAAGTAAAATTAACTTGTCATCCATTTCAGATAATCAAATTGTAGAATTGGTGGGGACCAGATATACCTGGAAGACAGACAATACAAACATTCGAAACGTAATCCTACAGATTGCTAGGCGGCTTCTACTGTATGATCCTGCTTCTTCATAGCCCTATAAGAGCACGTTAAGCTAGAGGATCTCCATTTTAGACCACCCTTATCAGCTAAAGCCAAGAACCACATCCAGCACAAGTCCTGGCTCTGGAGGACCATTCAGTGTCTGACATTGGGTTGTCCATACTGGATAACCCTTTGAGCTTATAGTCAAAGCAATAGGGGTTTTATATATATATATATATATATATATATGTGTGTGTGTGTGTGAACAGTCAAAGCAATAGGCATTATATAGGATGTACAGGAACCTTTAGTGTCTGTAAAGACGTTAGAACCCTTTTGCACATTCAATCCCAACGTCATTCGGAGACGGAGGATGACCGAATACTGGTTGATAAGCTGTTATTGATGGCTTGTCATCACTTATGTCTAATCACTCAATACCACTGCTGGTTTCTCTAACCAAGTCCCAACTGGCTCCTTCAGCTGACCACACACCACACTAAAGGATTCCCTCACACATTCGAAGATTGCCAAGACAACCCCAGATTTATCGGTCCATGCTTTTTTCTTTAAACTTCAAATGTAGTTTTTGCAGAAAATCTTCAAAACACAAAAAAGTTAGAAATATTTTTAGAGAAAAGTTCCAAAGAATTTTGATCTAAAATATATTTATACATGGATGCAAAAGCATTTAGGATCCTCATCTATTAGCCAGAGTAGTGAGTGGTTAAAAAGAGTCTCCGACTCTGCAGGACCCATAAGCATTATACAAACAGCCCCTTAAAGGGGTTCTCCGGGCACTTTATACTGATGGTTTATCATTCGGGTAGGTCATCAATATCAGATCAGTGGGGTCAGACTCCCGGCAACCCCGCCGATCATTTGACTGAAGGGGCCGCGGCAACAAATGCTGCGGTCATAGCTTACCATCCGTAGCGGCTGTATCTTGGATTACAGTTGCAGTCCCATTCAAGTGAATGGAACTGAGCTGTAATCCCAGGCACTGTCGCTATGGATATGTATGGTGCTGTGCCTGGTAAACATAGAGGAAGCCCCTTCAGTCAGCTGATCCGATGGGGTTCCGGTAGTCCTACCCCTACCGATCAGATATTGATGACCTATCCTAAGGATAGGCCGACAATAAAATGCTCGGAGAACCCCTTTAATTTCAACAGTCTAGAGCTTCTCTTTCCATGAGGTGGCGCTGCAGAGAAATTGAACACTTGCTCATGTTTCCTCCACAGATAACAGTTGATCGCTGGGGTAACGGTCGCTGGACATTTGGTTTTCCAACAAAAAAAGGATTGTCCAAAGAGGCTGTCAAAGTGGTCCAGGACATCCGTCTCATCTATGAAGCTAGTCAGTCACTATGAAGTCATGGCGGCAGTAGAGCCTTCAGACACTTGTGGGTTCATGAAGTTAAGTTTATTGGACTATGTTGGAGCTGTATAAGCAACGGGAAATACATAAAATAAATAAAATAGTCCACTGTGGCACTTACACATTAAATCCACACAGCTATACGGACCAAATCTAGAAAACACCCTTTTCTTTCATTTTTTTTGTAGCAGTGGCGGAACTCTACCAAAATATGCAAAGCCATCTAGAAGTATAAAGTAGGTGTATCCTACTGTGCCATGGGTACCGGAGATTAAACTGTGCAAATATTTATTGCATTGCTGTTGGGGTGTGTTCCCCCTGCGTTTTTTTAAAAAAAAAAGTTGAAGAATTATCTTGTCCATTTGTTAAAATCTGTTTTGGGTACATAAACCCATAAAATTCAAAGCGTTAAGACAACAAATGAAAATTTATAACAATTGTTGAGTGCCCCTAGTGGTCAAAATTGGAACCTACTCAGCAGCACAACGGATAATATATTTCTTTTTAAATAGGTACGGTTCTTGTGTACTTGAACGAAAAATAAAATTTCTACTAATTACAAAATAAATAACCGTCTAGCGAGTCCCAGGCATCGTGCCACAACGTTCTCCATTTTAAGAATCAATTGCCTGCTCAATAAATCATCAACGGCTCATTAGATCGCTCGCGGCAAGGCTTTAAGAGCCGCTAGGGTGTTTGCCAACATAGACTCCATAACACATCACCCAAATTAGCAGCGCAACAAATGACCATTATTTCCATCGGAACACCGTGCCTTTAAAAAACAAAACAAAAAAAAAAAAAAACACTACCCAGTACTGCAATAAACAGGCCGCAAGATCTGCTAATTATCTGCCGAGACGCGGCTTTCTAGAACGTGAATAATGTCCCAGTTTAGATTTTCTGGCCGGTTCCCGTTGTTTGAGTAAATAAGAATAAATATTAAGTATTTTCAGTCAAACAGATCGTCTCCACAAGTAATTATGGAATGACACAACACTTCATTTATACGGTCTCTATGAATGCCATAAATGTGTCACCAATTCCGTCGCTGCCCCAGACACATACTCTAGTCAGTCACTCCAAATTTTTATTAAAAAATTTTTTTTTTATGATTTTGGCACCACTGAAAAAGCGAAGCAAAATAATCACAAAAACGACGTACGGTTATAAAAATATACAAAGGCCTCATTTTCAGAGGTGCCATCCATGAATAGCAGACCCCCTGTAGAATAGTGCGTCCTGCAGCATCTCCGTATCAGAACCATCTTTATGTCTCAGTAGAAAACTTAAGGAAATTCATATTTACAGAGAAGGTTTGATTCAGGGGGGGGGGGGGGAAATAAAAAGGGAACCCAGTGGCATCTGTCAAAAGAGCAATAAAATAGGATCTAGGAAAACATGACTGGGATGTAAAGGGACATTTTTAAAGGTGGGTAAATAAAGAGTAAATAATTTTAGACAACGCTGGAGAAGAACGCTTAAAAATTACATATATAGAGAAAAATTATTTCATACCATTATATATTCTTAAAAATTTTGCCTTCATAAATAACAAAAATACAAGTCCAGCTATAAACACATTCGGACTACCCACACAGTATGTTTATTCAGCTATTAAAACGGATACCACCATAACATAGATGCGATTCGTAGACCTGTCGGAAAAAAAAAAAGTCATTGGTGGGTCCCTTTAGAGCCCTTTGAAGATATCCATGGATTGCCAAAATTCCTGTGAGGCTACCCTGCCGTATACCCCAATAGTCTATACTGCGCCACACAAATTTTGATTAAGAAAATCGGTCGTATTATTTTTCACAGTTCTACTTCCTTGGCGAGTCAGACCTTAAAATGGGTGGAGTTATGCAAATTAAGATAAAGAGGGTGATTATAGCCATTTTGGGGGTTGACCTGATATATTCAGATATTACATTTCACTCGTCAACGTAAAGGGTTTGTCCAGCATTAGAACAACATGGCTGTAATAACAGGTAAAGCTCATGAATAGGTGTGGCGCTGTTTTTAGAAGATAGTAGCCATGTTATTCTACCCCTCGAAGTACAGACATATAAAAAAAAAAAAAGTAGAATGTGAAAAATAGATATATTCAAACACAGCCCATAGCAAGGACTAGGTTATTACTGGGGTCAGCGCCAATGTGACTGAGCCATGGAGGATTCAACAACACGGAAAAAGCAATAAGTCTAAAGAACCACATAAAATGTAATACAATAAACTTACTCACCCAGGCAATTGTGTCCATCGTGTGCCAACATAAATCCATCATAGCACGTACATCTGTAATTCCCCGGTATATTAATACATTCATGAACGCATCCACCATTGTAGTCATTGTCACATTCATCAATATCTGGAAGAGAGAAATGACATATTGGTGAGCGGAGACACGGGGGCAGCACATTCAGATAATAGTAGAAAAGGAAACACTGCAAAAGAATCAATTTAAAAAAAATAAAATATATATATATATATATAATGTCCCCCCCACCCCCACGGAGGAATAAGAAAAAAAAAAAATTTAACTTGGGAAACAACCCCCGTTATTCTCCAAGTGACAGGAGGCAGATCCAGGCACCCAAGATATTCCAAAGTTCCGTCATCTTATTTTTCTCATACTTCTCCACTCTCTTGCCCCGGAAGGGTTTGATGACATCATATTCAGAATCATTGGAAGAATTTTGCACCGTCCACAGACTGTCAGTACTCACATCAGTCCCGGTCTCCAACAAACACTCACTAACGCTTCTTTTATAGGAATCCAATTAATGGTTTTTTTGTAGTGTGGGAGAAAACAGGAGAAGCCAAAAATTACACAAACCTTGGGACAAAAGAAAAAAACCAAAACGGTGTAGGTGACCCTTTCAGAATCAAAACGAATGGGCCCGTTGCTAGTAACTAAACTACCGCGCCACCAATAAATTCATTGACTCCCTTTCCAAATATCTAAATTCCTACGTGTGTTTTCGCACCTTTTTTTGAGTAGGTGACCATTACTCTCCAAATTCAAAAATGTAGAATTTGTTTTTTTAATGTTTACTTCTATGGCTTTACCCAGAGGAGCGTGATCTGTAAATGCCATGGCATATCCTCTATACTCTGTCTGGCATGTCATGCTCTGTCCATGGTACTGATTGATCTGAGGGTATTATGGGACCAATACAACTTACTCAAGTCGTTATAAATTCTATCCTGGATGACTAGGAGAAGTGTCAATTATAAACAAACCATCAATAAGGTTTGGATGAAATTATTACAACTAAGGGTCCAAACCGAGAGGCTATGGAGTATCACGTTGTTGTTTTTTTTTTAAATTAAAAAAAATTCAACAAAATTATCAAAAGATCTGCAGCAGCAATAATTTGTACACAATATAAAACAGTATAATGTGAATGGAAGTGGTCAGGTTAAGGTACCTTCTCACATACATGTTTAAGTGGGTAAAAAAAACAGTAAAAACTTCCATCAAAGTGAATTAAAATTGAGAATTTTTCACAATACAGCTCCATACGGTTTTTTGGGCCATGCTACAGTTGTAATCTAAAACCACATCGTGTCCCATTCGTTATGTTTATTTTAATGGGGTAAAATGTGGTATTAAAAAAAAAAAAAAAAAAAAAAACATTCTTCAAATTCACTACTACAGCAGGTTTCCATGCAGTAGAACAGCGCCACCTAGCTGCCAATATATCATGTATTAGTGAACGGTGCAAATGAATCCTTCTAGTTTAACTATTATCCCATTTTATTGTTCTTCTGTTTTGTAAAGCAATTTGACCTTTAGTCCCTTTAAACTGACAAGATACAGAACTATCTCATCTCATTCTTACAAAATAAAAATATAGAACACTAGTAAGAGAAGGCAAAAATCGATAAAAGACGGGTACGTTCAAATTTTTGTGCTGGTTCATCAGGTTTTTATTTTGCAACAAGGTGAATAAACTCGAATTCCTTTGTCTGTGCCAACCACCGCAGGCACCCTGAAGACACTTATACAGGTTATTTTACGGCAAATTAAAAACATTTTTATTTCAAGACACACTATAATAATCAACTCTCTACCGTGGAGTGTATATACAATCATAGGTGGAGGAACATGTTCAGAGACCGCCTTTGCGGTTTCTATGGGGCCCCAGCTCGGTTTCATATTAATGAGAAAGGGGTGTACTGGTGCCCCTCGCCATGATGCCATAGCAGCAACTAGGGCTCCCCCTATCCTAATGCTTTGTAAAGATTGAAAACATCGGAGGAGTACTTAGCAGGGGTGGACTGACTATCCAGGCATTAGGGCAGCTCCTGTTGGTAAATGGCCCATGACCATTAGTGTCCGGGGCCCAGGCCACCTTGGTCCGGGAGGTAATACTACTCTACTCAACTGCAAGAAGTTGAAGGGTCAGAAAAATGCCAACTGTTCAGCTACTAGATCAGGGGTTAGGGGACCCCATCTCCATTATGTACACCCATAACATTCATTATTTGACATTACTTTTGAAGGGTAATTTTATTTACTGAAGGAATAATTAAAAAAAAAAAAAAAAAAAAAGTTATCCAACATCAACTGGCCCCATGTTGGAAAGTAATTGCCCCCTTAGTGACTAAGTCAACTAATTATCCAAAATTCAATTGATACGGAGTTCAATACTTCCCCGCTTGGATCCTGTACTAGCTAGATTAGGGTACATTTCTTTAGGCCTCATGCACATGGCCATGAAGGGGTGAGTACCACCGAAATACCACGCCGTTATGAGTGGCACACGGAGTGTAGTACAGAACCATAAGCATTTCATGTGCCGTCGTGAAGCCTCCATGCACACAAATTTTGTGACCGGATAGACGCCACACAGTGAAGATCCGACAAAACTTTTAGGATGTTTTTGAAGGTTCACTTTATGCCCTGGTGGGTAGCAGTTTGTTGGTTTTTTTGGGTGGGGGGGGGAGGATTAGCAAATATTGCCGTGTTATTTTTGTAACTTTTTGGGTATTGAGCTGGCAGCCTAAACAGTGGTTCCAGTTAAGTGTGACTGGTCTGCCCATTAGGAAACGCCACAACCACAGTTACAACCTCAATGAACTTCCTTCCACCCCGTCTGGTGAGTCACTCGCCCTTCTGGGTCCCCAGCTCCGATGATTTATATCTCAGCTTCCCAATGGTTGAAGCTTATTGCTATCCTGGACATCCAAGTGTGTTATTTGTTCAAAAGGAACGACTCTGCAATTATGGTTACACAATATCCAACCTTGCTGCCAAATAATAGAGTTTTAAGTATTTGAAAGCATTTGAACTTGCAACAAAATGTGAATCAATTACTTGACACAAGAGCTTGCTATTATTGTAGGCACCGGCCCCCAAGATAATTTGTTTTCTATATTATCTTTAAACGTAAGAGAAGTGCTTCATATCGAGAGGTTTTCCTCCGCTGCCATATCCAATTATTGGTCTTTTAACTCTCCGCTAAGCTCCGGATGAAACCAGACTCTGAAATACTCTGCTTTTCTCCCCTCTTAGTGAACCGCAGAAGAAATATTTAAGCCGTTCCTCCCCCGTCCTGGTTAGGCTCAGCTCCTACGGTGCCAGGTTTGGAAATGTTGCTATTTTTGCAAATTGTTGGGCAGACAGACCTAGGGAATTATTGAGAATTTTATCGTTGTTCCCAAATATTTTATGCTTTTTTTAAATTTATTTGGGGACTACATGATGACTTTTAGGAACGCGTTTATTGTTGTAAATTCATGATTTCCCCCCGAAAAGCTCAAGAGAGATTTTGCAGAGATTCACGCCATGACTAAAAAGTGGCTATGGAGCCCCAGCCTTAAGCAGACCAATGTATTCTAGCCACATTACTCAAGTTGCACTGTATGGGACGATAATATACAAGATATATATATATTTTGTATTTATTTTTATTTAGTAGTTTTTCACATTTTTTTTTGCCCATTTTTCAACATTGTAGTATAATTCCTATCTTATCACATTAGCCCGCCTCCTCATATCTTATACACTTCTTCACATGAGTATACACGTTTTCAAAAACTTATGGGAAAGCTTCTTTGAAAAGGACCATTGTCTGACCACAATTTTGTGTGCCTCTTGTTGTTGAGTTTTTTTTTTGCAAGATGAAAAATTTGGGCTAAAAAAAAAAAAAGTTTCAAATACTATTTATTTTGTATCTTAAAGAGGCTCTGTCACCAGATTTTGCAACCCCTATCTCCTATTGCAGCAGATCGGCGCTGCAATGTAGATTACAGTAACGTTTTTATTTTTAAAAAACGAGCATTTTTGGCCAAGTTATGACCATTTTTGTAGTTATGCAAATGAGGCTTGCAAAAGTCCAAGTGGGTGTGTTTAAAAGTAAAAGTCCAAGTGGGCGTGTATTATGTGCGTACATCGGGGCGTGTTTACTACTTTTACTAGCTGGGCGTTCTGATGAGAAGTATCATCCACTTCTCTTCGATGTAGCTACTTACCTGCAAACGCTGATGCTGCTGCAGAATCAACTGTAGCCTCTGGTGCCGATGTGTCCTCGCTCGTCTGACACGATGCAGGACCTGTGAGTGACGACACAGCGTGATCTCTCGAGAACACGCTGTGTCTGCACTGCCAGAAGCTGGGCGTTGTGTAGAGAAGTGGATGATACTTCTATACACAACGCCCAGCTAGTAAAAGTAGTAAACACGCCCCGATGTACGCACATAATACACGCCCAGTTGGACTTTTACTTTTAAACTTTTAAAACTTTTACTTTTAAACACGCCCACTTGGACTTTTGCAAGCCTCATTTGCATAACTACAAAAATGGTCATAACTTGGCCAAAAAAATAAAAACGTTACTGTAATCTACATTGCAGCGCCGATCTGCTGCAATAGCAGATAGGGGTTGCAAAATCTGGTGACAGAGCCTCTTTAAGTAGTTTGTTCGGGAAATTTAGGAATAGTCTAACTCAAACGGTCTTAAACAGTATCGGCTTTAGGACAAGTGCCACTAAAATACACATCAGCCACCATTTAGATTGAGGGCACTTGACCCTTACCCAAATCCCCGGTCTTAAAGGGTGTTGTATGAAAAAAGAAAAATATTGGGGACCAGGGATGTAGCTATAGGGGGTGAAAAGTAAGCAGTTGCAACTGGATCATGGAGTCTGAGGGGGCCCAAAGGCCCCTCCGCCACATAAGACATCAGTAATATAAATAGAACTTGGTAGGTGGGGGGCCCTGTTACCGATTTTGTATTCGGGCCCAGGAGCTTCAAGTTATGCCTCTGAAATGGGCCGTGTCTGGTATTGCAGCTTAGCTCCATTCACTTGAATTGGGCTAAGCTGCAATACCAGACACAGCCCATAGACAGGAGTGGTGCTGTTTTTTGAAGAAAACAGCCATTATTTTTTTTTAATCTCGTACAAGAGAGAACCACCCCTCAAGAGGACCACCTTTCACTGGAATTTAAAGTGGTCGTCTCAAGCTTCCTTCACATAGTTATTTTGCAACGGTTGCCTATAAATTAAGGGGGGAAAAAACCACGTCAAACTGAAGTTTTTTTTGTTTTTATTTTTTAAATGATGTACTCGACTTTATGGCGTTTTTCACAAATACTGCGCTTTAGCATCTGCATTTTTGTGTGTCATTTTTCATATTGCAAATCATGTTTTTCAGAGATTCTTCTTTGCAACACAATTTATTCTGAAAAACACCACAAAAAAAAAAAGAGCATAAAATTAACAAGACACATGAGACATGCGTTTTTTAAATCAGGCAAAAAAAAACAAAAGCCACCAATGGATGTCTATAGGAGAAAACCACCATGTACTGCCTAAAAAACGCCAGACACCTTGCTGCGGTTTAAAAAAGAAAAAAAAAGAAAGAAAGAAAAAAGGCACAAAAAAAGGCACAAAAAAACCTGCAATGTTTGTAGTACGATCTATATTTTCGGCTAACTGCTGGCTGCAACGTGGTTTTTTTTCCCCACAAAACTGCAAGAAAAATGGGGCACGAAAAAAACGTGGTGTTTTTCCTAAAATCGCGGTGTGCGAAGGCACTCTAAGACGTTACACTGTATCTGCAGAGGAATAATCTGTTTATAATCCAGCTTTACTAATTATTTATAGACGGATAGGAAATATTTTCTGTGTAACATTCGGTCTACGATATAAATTAGAACGATTAGACGGCCTTTGTAAACCCGCCGGGAAATGAACCTAAAGATGTCAGATCAGGAAGAACAGCCGCATTAAAGGGGGAGAATCAAAGGGAAAACCTGAGAAGGGTTAAGTGCCCTGCAGATATTCACGTTCCATTTTCATAGTAGTTCAAAGAGGACTAAGCCCATTTGTTTAATTATTAATTAAGGCGGATGTCAGGATAGCGAACAGATGCTAATTACTGGGTCAAGATCTTAATTTCGGATTTGAAGATTTGGCTCTGTTGCCAAATACTTGCGTTGTTTATTAACCCATAATATAACCGGAGGGCAAAAAATCCACACAGAACAGCTCAGGACAACGTGTTATATTTCATGGGATTAGTATGTGCTTCAATATATGTAAAAGGTCATGTCCAAATGGGTCTTAATAAATACCTCTCCCTTTATTACCAATGTCACGCCTATATAGTGCTGGCCCTGGGCAACAAGCAAACAAAAATAGGGACCAATTTTTAGACGGCTTCTCCCTTCATTTCAAAATTCCTGTTGGTATACGGCAGTGAAAATTTCCTGGTGGCAGTAAATGGGTTCATTTTACATTCCCTGGTGGTCAAGAAAAGAGACGGGATGAAGCGTACATGTAGGTTGCTATTGGGGGTCCTGTGATCGAATGGTCCTGGGCAATTGCCCAGTTTGCCCCTCCCATCATGCCTGAGGAAGGAGCCGAGGTTTCATGTTCTCTTTACCATAGGACGAACCGTCTCCTGTGCCCATTGCTGCCCCCTGCAGAATTATGCATTACTGTATGACTAGCCATGGGAATGGAAAGGATAACTGCTATGAGCACATTTTTGGTTTAGAAAAAGTAGTTGTCACTATTCGAGCCCATACATTTATTGGGCTGAAATACTAAGTAAACATTTTTTTTTTACTCTTCCAGCACTATTACAATACAGTCCCTTTTTTCTCAGATTCATACGGAGAAACCTCTGTGTGCTTCCATGTAAAAAAAAATAAATATTGATGGCTACCTGACTACAGTAGGAACCCATAACAAGTAAGAAATAAAGGAACATCTGGTTTCTGTTTTTGATTGGGTACAGGGGCGTAGGTATGGGACATGTGCTGGGTGCCACCGGGACATTTGCTGGGTGCCAGGGGCCGACAAGCCACGTTGCCTTGACCAAGATATTTAGATACAGGGATGGGGGCAGCAAACTGAACCTTGGCCCCAAGTGAAAGGAAACGTAGCTACGGCTCTGACTAGGTAGAAGAGCGTGGCGGGCCAGACTTTGCTGCTCGGCTCATGTTCCTTCCCTACGAGGACAGGTGTCAGAAGTGAATCCTAAATGAATAGTCAGTGAATCCTATTATGCGCATGGACCAAGTGGTAAGGAACATTATAATTTTTCACTCTTCCGTCCATTGCATTCTTCTCAGAGAAAGGGATTTTTTTTTAAAATATAATCACCTTCTGCTCATTATTACAAAAAATTTAATTCTTGATGCAAATTCTCCGATACCTCCACTTCCCCCTCTACTTCTGGTTTTCTAGAAGTATACCCAATGTGCCGAAAGGATGATGGATCCAGCAAGACTACCACAAGACCTATAAAAGACTAAAAACCAACATATAGATTTATACCACTTATCTCACAGAAGTTGAGGGGGTGTTTAGTTGATCAAGAGGCAATTATTTTGTGGAAGTGAATGTAGCTAATATGTGTAATGTTTTACAAGAAATCCTAAAAAAAAATAAGATCCTTGACTTTTATGTAACGGAGTGTAGACCCTAAGAATCTCTTAGATGGGAGGTTTGAAGTTCTCCCCACTTCAGCTAGGAGGACCTTGGTTGCCACCACCAACACCACCAAAACGCACCATAAATCTGGGCAACTAGCTAGGTTTGGAATAAAGAAAACCCAAGGTAAGGTTGAGATCCGATATGCATTTGTAAAATGAACTAATCTGATGCCTCATTGAGCTATATAAACACAAACGCACATAAATGTCCATTGGAGGTAAACCTCTCAGACATACAAGTGTAACTATTAACTTGACCACGTAACATGAATTCCACACAAGTTTGTTACAACCTGCAACTTTGAAGTGACCGTTCGAGACCTGGTGCTAAAGTGTACTTCAAATATATAAAAATCTCCCGAGACACATTCCAGCCCATGACTAGATAATCCGTTGTGCAGTAAAAAGTTAAAAACCCTATAACGTCGTGTAAAATAAAAATTATATCCATAATAAAAATATCGAAAGTGTTTGTAAGGGCAAAACCGGATTTGAGTAGCTACGGTAATAAAGTTGTACATCTGATGCCAAACTTTTATCTAATGCCTACGGTTAACTTCAAGTGGTTGTCCTATCAGGACAACACTTCTTCTAAATTCAGACTCCTTGACGATCAGTGGATACCCGCAGATCGGGAATCTGAATCCACCAGTGATCGACTTATCGCGGGAATCCGCACACTTCTCCTGCAGCTACCAAAGGAAGAAGTTGGCTGCTTTTTATGGTCACCGACCATCGATGTCTACTGTATCTCTATCTTCTACTTAATAAAATGGAGAGTGACTAGTTCATTGCATGGGTCCCAAAAGCCAGACCTCCAGCAATCAAACTTTACCTCTTAATGTTGGCAGATCCAACTGGGACACAGTAGATCTCACCCCACAAAAAAAAAAATTCAAAAAAAATTCAGTCTCCAAGTGGTCCTCTTGGGTGAAGTTTTTGCATTTACTTTTCAGCTATTTTTCGTAATGTCAGTTTTCAGGAAAGCTGGGTGAAACTGAAATGGGCCGTCATTACTGGTTTTATAGTCGTCAACCAACTTTCCCAGACTTTTTACCTTGTTATGCCTCCCACAGTCTCCCAGATTTACCAATTAAAGGGTAACTCTGAATTGAATGTATTAATTTTTTTATCTTTTTTCTACTACAGTGTGGAAGCTTGTACATGGGGGTTAAAAAAATCTGAAAAAGCTGATGGGTACTGTAAGAGTAGCTATATAGGGTGACAGTTTTCGAAGACAAGGATAGAACTAGATTCTGATAGACCGGGTCGGACTGGCCCTCCAGAGAACCAGCCGATCCTCTGATGGGCCCAGGTTCTAACACAATAATAGGCCTTAAAAGGTCCAGCAGAAGACAACCCCATTTGGATCAAATCACTTGCCACTAGGGTCTATTTCTTATAGGATGATTCACAAATAACCTATAAGACCTTATTGATGATATGTCCTGTGTACGATAACGAGGGCTATGATGAAATTCAAAATGGACATGTACATGTTCTACTGTATATAGATAGAGTCGGGGCCCTCAGAATCATCTCCTCTGGTGGGCCCAAGGAAACCTAGTCCGATGCTGCTGATATAACTTAGGCTTTGTTCACGTCTGCATTGGGACTCTGTTCATGGGTTCCATCTGAGTTTTCCGTCAGGGGAACCCATGAACGGAATCCAAACTGAAACAAATGGAAACCATAGGTTTGCATCACCATTGATTTCATCGGTGACGGATCCGATGCAAATGGTTTCCGTTTGTCAACGTTGTGTAAGGGTTCCGTCGTTTTGACGGAATGAACCGCGCAGTCGACTATGGTATTGATTCTGTCAAAACGACGGAACCCTTACACAACGTTGACAAACGGAAACCATTTGCACTGGATCCGTCACCATTGATTCGCAAACCCATGGATTCCATTCATGGGTTCCCCTGACGGAAAGTTAGACGGAACCCATGAGTCCCAGCGCAAATGTGAAGGAAGCCTTAGTGAGAATCAGTATCGGTCTGCCTAGAATTTTTTGTTTTTAAGGACTAGTCATGTACGTTTTCAGAAGTCTGGTCGAGAGGAATACACTCTGGATGCAGTACAGGAACTCGCTGCAAGAACATTTTCTGGTTTTCTATTTGTCTGGTTGAAATGATGAATTAATCATTGACCATAGGAGCGTTCAGTTGCTATGGGAGAAGTTACTAATTGCCGAGGCGTTAAAACCTCATAGCAAAACATTTAGGCCAAAGATTCTAAGAAGAGGCCAAGCCCCATATAAAATATGATGAATTACTGTGAATAACCTGTGAACTTTCTTGTTTGCTAAGAGAGTGCCCCCTCTACGACCGGACTTCACACCATATACAAAGAGAAAGAATGCGAAGGAGACAGCAGCGGTCTCCAAACCAAATTCCACATTCCCCACGTTTGTGGTCACGTCATGGGACATTGTTAAGTCTTGGATGGTCATGTGACCAGTTCTGGAGATACTTTTTTGGGATCTAATCAAACGCTTATGAGGAAAAATGGGGTTTGTCGGCCAATACAATCCTCCGACCCACCTGGTAAGAATAAACAGAGGTGGCACACATGTGCGCTGCTTTCTACATTCAGTTCTATGGAAGTTACGGAAAAAGCCGAGCAAGTGGGCAGTGCATATGCCATAAAAGTGTGAGTTGGGAATATCCCTTTAAGTGATAAAATTCTGGCTGACTCCAGTCACCACTAGAGGGAGCTCACTGTAAACGTATTCATTATTGATTTCAACAGGAGCGTCTTAAAGGGAATGTGTTGCCAGAAAAACATGTTTTTTTTTTAAAATGTAAACATTTAGTGTGTGGGTGATTAAACATTGTTCAAATTTTTTTTATTTTTTCCACGAGTCAGGAAATAGTCAGGAAATATTATAAATTAATTCTAATTTATAATACTACCCATTTTTGGTCACTAGATGGAGCTATTCCCAAAATTGCAGCATTGCAACAATGGGTTAAAAGCCCTCACTCTAGTGAGCTCTCAGCATCCCCCCCTCCTTTATCCTGGCTAGTGCCGGGATAAACGAGGGGTTTGAACGGTGTAACCTCCTACGCTGTGTGTCGCCATTTTTTGAGCTAACACACAGTGTAGTAGGTTTACATACAGTAGTAAACACACACAAACACGAACATACATTGAAATCTCTTACCTGCTCCTGCCGCCGCGGCTCCCTCCGGCCCGTCCGCTCCGTTTGCTGCCGCTGGTCCTAGTGCACAAATCCGGAAGCCGCGACCGGAAGTAGTAATATTACTGTCCGGCCGCGACTTCCGGTCCACAGGAAAATGGCGCCAATTTCGAATTGGACTGTGTGGGAGCGGCGCATGCGCAGTTCCCACACAGACGCCGTACACTGAAGTCAATGGGACGGGAGCCGTTCGCAGTCCCTATGGGACTGTGGCTGCCGTATTCCATGTCTGTATGTGTCGTTAATCGACACAGACAGAAATGGAACAAAAAATGGCAGCCCCCATAGGGAAGAAAAAGTGTAAAAATAAGAAAAAGTAAAACACAAACACACAAATGAATATAAACGTTTTTAATAAAGCACTAACATCTTTAACATATAAAAAAATAATTTGTGATGACACTGTTCCTTTAAATCGGCCTTCAGAGAACTCCCCCTAGTGGTAGCAGGAGCGACAATTTAATAATTTAACTCTATGCAGGGTACTTATTGCGCAGTATCAAAAAACAAAGCTCTAAACTCTAAAAAGGTATATGAACAAAATATTCGGTCTAGTTAGATTTTATAAAGGAATGAAATGATAGGTATACAAAATATCTTTCCGAGATGAAATATTGGTTCATGTAAGCCTAGTGGCCAAACAACCAACAAGCAGGAATACTTTTGCCTGTTCAAAATGCTAGTACTACTATTCTGACATTTGTAAGAAATACCCAAAATTAGAATGCGGATCCAGAGCCCCTTGTTATTTAGAGTACTGCGAACAACAACACTTTGCCGTCCGGTTGAAGTCTAAAAACTTGTAGTAGCAGATTACTTGACTTTCACAGTCCGCGAGTTAAAAATACTACTCTGCGGGTTTTCTCCGTTTTTGGAAGACCTAGATGACAATCAATGTGCCAAAATGTGAGAGTTGGCTCATAATAAGTACAAAAACTATAAACCTAACAATATTGGTTGTCCCCTGTATACTGAAGTCGTTACAGTTTTTGTAGGAGTTGTCACCCAGCTTTTTCAAAAACAGAGATCTCGATCTGAGGACTGATACTTACAGGTGATGTTTATTTTTATGTTTTTACATTTAAAGGGAAAGTCTCATGTAAATAAATGCATCTAGGGAAAGACTCGATGATCGTACATTTTCTAAAATAGGTCTCTTGTAACTGTCATATCAACTAACGATCATATAAAATTCCTTAAAGAAACGGACGATGGGTTGAGCAGCTCTGTAATGACAAGTAAACATAGAATAGAGGATAATACATCGCACACTACCCAATCTATTCGGCTCTAAATAGCAAAGCGAACTGTAGACTTTGTTTAGAACATGATGTATATTCTCCCATGTGGAATAGATCACCTCATTAGGGGCACGCAAATAGCTTAAAGGGGTTGTCTACTTTAGAAAATGATTTTAAAATATATCCTTAGGAAATTCTGTTAATAGACGTTGGACCTCCATCCAGGACCCTCATTTTAAAGTGGAAAGCAGATACAAAGAGCGTCTCTCTCTCTGGAGGACCAGGCTTGTCCATACATTAGACAAACAGGCCATTGATTTCAATGCTAACTGAGCTGTAATACTTTATTTCCCCTGTGGTGGTGCTGCAGGGAAATTGAACACTTGCACAGATTACATTTGATTACTCAGTATCTAAGTAGTAAGACTTTCTGTGATTAAGCGGCTACGAAGCCATATAGTGCAAATTATTTGGAGGGTATGGGAGTGCCGTGAACGGCAAACTATTTTTTACATTGGTGAAAAGCAAAATCGGCCCAAAACTTTGCTCATATTTAACAGTGGTATTAAGAAGTAATTTGCTCTGCGGATTTTCTTTTTTTCCGATCTCATTTCAGAATGAGCCAAACCAGGCATACAGGGAAAAATGGCCGGGATTAAGAGAGACACAGATATATAGTGAGGTTTACCAGAAAACCGGAGCTGGGCTTCTGAAAGACAAGCATTTTAAGGCTTAAGGAGCCCTTTGATGTGGAGAGTATTAAAGGAGACGGATATGGAGTGGTTCAGCTAAAGGTTTTCACTAGTCCTCGTTCAGAAAGTGTTTTAGAAGACATGAGTACGGACCAAGATGACACAGTGTGGTAAAACTCTGCTGATCCGGCAATGAACGGTAAAGGAAAAATAATTCCAATGCCAGATTAAAGCCTCATGCACAGGAACGTCTATCCGCGTTTGCAATTCATCCGCAAAAACCCGGATGAATTGCAGACCCATTCATTTCTATGGGCCCATGCACACAACTGTTGTTTCCACCGTCCGTACATTGGCTGGGTGCCCGGGCCGCAAAAAAATAGGACAAGTCATTTGCGGTCCGGGCTTATTGAAATCAATGTGTGAACGGATTCACAGGCCCAAGGCATGTGCACGGCCCGTGATTACGTACACGGACTGTCACCTGCGGGCCGTCCACAATCTCGGAAGGTACATATACAAGATGTAGCCCGTAAAATTACTTGTCCTATATTTTTGCGGTTCTGGCTCCCGGCCAATGCACGGACTGTAGAAATGAATGGGTCCGCAATTCATCCGCATTTTTGCGGATGAATTTCGTACGCAAACACGAGGCCTAAGAGATAGAAAAGGTCCAAAGACAGTAGTTGAAAAAGACAAAAATGAAGTATATTTAAAGGGGTCCTGTCAGGACTACTACAAAATGGCGGAATCCTAGTTAGACCCCTGTTGAAACCTTCTTACATGTCATAGAACAAGGGTGACATTCTGTGCTACTGGTGCGGTCGCACGTGGCATATCACCGCCTACCGCCTGGAATCCGTGACTTGCAACCACCACCAATCTTAAAATGCGGTGGCTCAGTGGTTAGCATGATTGCCTGCATCTGCATGGAGTTTGTATGTTCTCCCCGTGTTTGCGTGGGTTTCCTCCGGGTACTCCGGTTTCCTCTCACACCCCAAAAACATACCAATAGGGAATTTACATTGTGAGCCCCAATGGGGACAGTAAGGACCTCTGTACAGCGCTGCGGAATATGTTTGGCGTAATAGAAGTAACAGAAAGAAAGAAATTAATTGTATAGCAATAGAATGTTATTAGATTAGTTTAAGTATGGGGATATTATTTGGTCGCTATAGGTTGATATTATTTGGTCGCTACAGGTTGATATTATTTGGTCGCTATACGTTTGTATTATATGTTGGTATTATTTGGGCACTGTACGATGGTATAATAGCATATGGGAAGGCGCCAATAGATGCGATCACATAGGCATCATAAAACCTAAGGCGGCTTGATTACCAATATAATAACGTGCGATATGCCGGAGTGAACCTGTTTATCACAGGAAAGATTTAGCATTGCCTTAAAAAAAAAAATTATGTAATTAATCAATGTCATTAAGCGAAGTTCTACACATACCAGCCGGTCAGGAAAACTTAGACGTCACATTCCTCGCCGTCTCCATGCAAAATACCTCTCCAGTCATCTCAGCTAAGTAGATGTTATTCATTACAAGTACTTAACAAATAGGCCTATAAGCCGCAGCCATACACAGACCGGTATAAATGACCCACAATTAGGAGATTGTTCCCCGTTTACGGAGATCGTCATTACCTGGGAGACGCTTATAAAAACTAACGCTACAGGAAAGCAGCAGCATTTTTATCCAGCAACCAATCAGATTTCGGCTTTCACTTGCTAAGCATCGCCAGAGATCTATAAAAAACAGTGCTCATAGCAACCAATTAAATAACATCTCTCATTTTTGTACTGCACTTTGGAGAATGAAAGCAGCCTCCTGATTGGTTGCTATGGGCTACTCCTTAATAGTTTGTTTCTACGGGCAATGCTAGTGTAAAAATGTAATCACAAAGGATAAGTGTACTGTAGTACTGTTTGCGTATCACCTCCTTACCATTTTCAAGATCTCTGTTTACCGTCAGTGAATAGGAACAGTATTCTGTTATAATCAGTGGCTGGTGCAGCACTTGACACTATAAGGGCATGTGTGGCTGGAACGTATGGAGGTTTTTGTGGTGGCTTGCAAACAGTTATAGGGCATCTGTGCCTGGTGCAGTGGTATACGGGTATCGGTGGCAGAGAGACGTGTGCTGCTGGTGTATTTAGCTCACAGAGTATTGTCTAGGATGGAAACAAGTGCAGCAAACCCACAGCCATGAAAAGTATTATGCTTGTACAAACGCTCAGCCTCTTGATAGGTACACACAAAATGTTTCCATTCATTGACAGCAAGATTATACTTTTAAAGTAGTAAGAAATTGCATTACAAAGTATATTAGAAAGTTGCCGAACTTTGTATTATACAATGATCATGCTTCATTTACATAAAAGTGGAATCACCTTTCAGCAAACCCTTCAAGTGTAGAAAAATGAAAGCAGCCATTTTATAGACTTGAAGGGACGAGCGCTTGACAAAGCGGCCAGCTGCTATTACTACAACAAGCGCTCGTCTATGCAGTATTCCCAGCACGACTCAGCGCCTGAAGAAGGTCGTATTGACCGAAACGTTGCACTCTGCCACTGGCATTAAAAACAAAATAAAAAAATTACCTTTTTTTCAAATTGGTGTGACGGATACTTTCTTTCATACTCATCATTTGGGTTGGGCCCCTATCCGTGCAAAACCACTCCCACCCAGTATCTGGTGCTATCTGAACCCACACACAGATAATATTTTGGGGCGCTCTGTGAGCTTTAACAAGCTGGACCCCCAGCGATCACCTGTAATCTGTAGGGAAACCTGATAAGTTTTACATTTTCCAGCAGCGCCACCACAGGTGAAATTCAGAATTACACAGGGTCCATTCACATCAATAAGTTGTATGTGTAAAGCAGAGCAAGATACGCTCTCTGAAACCGCTCTTCACTCTGACCAAGACATGAAGATACAGAACAGAGGACCAGGACCCTTCCTCTATTACCTCAGAAATCCCTAATAGGGTATATGAAAGTGGTAGTTATAATCTTTACAACCCCTTTAAGGTCACTTTCCAAGTGTAATGAAGAGTCACGCCACAACATTGGATCTATCACTACAAAGCTGGAAAGGTTTGCCGTTCAGGACTGTGGTAAAGCTGAGAAACAACACCCAGTGTCACCTCTTAGGCTGTGTTCACACGCCGCCTTTTTCTCCACGATCTGCTGACAAAACACTCCATTTTGCTGTGTTTTTGCGAAATTGTGTGGTTTTGCAATGGTTCATGGCAAACAACCACGACGCGTGAATGTAGCCTTTTAGAGGCTGCATTGGTTGTCATCCATCTTTCCCAGAAACTGATAAACACCCATATTAGATTGGCAGAAATTACCTACTCAAAGGACAGAAAATATTTGCGAATTTAATTTCATCGGTTGTAAAATGCTTGGCTTGACAACGATATCAGAGCGGATGATTATAACATAAAATCCATATTAAAATGCAGTGTTAACCCCTAAATCACCACCACTATACAAACTGCAGGAAATCTCAGCAGACAAAAGTATCCCCTACTTGTTCAGTTTCTTCTAACCAGCAATCTGAAAAACCAACTGCTCCTCTGCATTATAGGAGCTCATGTAAGCGGTTAGAGGTGTGTCTGTCAAAAAGATTGCTGACTGTTTCCAACAACAAATGGCAGAATTATGAATGCAGCTCTGAAGTACATTACAAAATGTACCAGAGGACCAGTACAAGTTTTATGCATCTTAATTCTATATGTAATCTGTAAAGTAGCGTTCATAGGTCGACCTTCCTTTCATCAATGATGCCAGTGACAATATATCCAAATTACGGAGGAGAGAAGATTCCTCCCTCACACACTAGGGAGTTATATCAGAAGATCTTGTGCATATTTAATTTTGGCTTTATTTTCCGGAGTTTCTCTACCCTTGTAAATGGGATTTATATCCTTTCCTATGAAGGTCCATTAATCTGTAATATTTGATAATGGGGTCCCTTCGATACCAGATTAAAGGAATTTTACGGTTACTGAAACTACCGAAGATATTGAGTTCTAACCAAGGAAAGTTCTAAAATATCAACGTCGAACTTCAGGTTCAATTTAGAGACCAGACGTCTAGAGAAAGAGTCTTATTAGAAAGGTCAGAATCTAATGAGAGACCAATGCGTATTATTCTGTGTCAGCAGGCAGAATGGGCACGTCAGTCAGACATGTCACAATAGTCACATCGGTGGGGGGCTGACAGCTGGGACCTCACTGATGTTAAAAATGGACAGATCCCGGTGACTATTCTCAAACCAGTATTAGGTACAGAAACCAATGACGGAGGGCTCCAAAGACTCCTGAAGTACAGATTTGGGTTCGACCCGTGACCTGCAGTACATTGGAATGGCAGGTCTGTGATAAATCCCTGATCTCATGTCCAGGTGCACATGGAACCTATTGCAAAAATCAAAATGGTGCCCCGTGGCGTTGGTGGTTCATGTTCTCACACCCCACCATGCCATGAAAAGATAACCTTGTGCCTGATCCCATTGCCACCATCTCATCCTTTGTAGAAGAAAAAATAATGTTGCTGTGACGGACCAGGGCTGTTCCATGGTAGGTACATACCTGCCCCTTCATAAATACTTAGTTTGCCATGCAGTAGTCTTAGAAAGCTGGGCGGTATCCCCCATGGAAGCTGTAATGGTGCAAATATTGATAGTCACTCAGTTGGCCAGAAGAGGTAAAGATTGAAACTCCTGAGACACATTGTACCCCCACCATAACGCCATTAATGTCTGGCATAAGAACCTTGGAGCCCTTCAGGCATCAGGACCTGGGTGCTACTAGTGCCAGTCGGGCCGTTTTTGACGTCATCCGAGTGGCACCCGATAGTCTGCACGGACCCAATCACTTTAGCGGGTGAAATGGGTCAGTGAAAAATGATCCGAGTCTCCGATCCGAGGAAAGAAAGGACATGTTCTATCTTTCCACGGACCACTGACGGGACTCGGCCGGCGCACACGGTCGTGTGCATGAGGCGTAAGGGGTAGTTCACACTTCGTTTTTGGCGCAGATTTTTACGCAGAAACCGTGTCGGAATCAGCGCCAAAAGACGTGCGAAATCGACCTCCATTGATTTCAATGGGAGGCAGAGATGTTTTTTTTTTCCTGGGCAGCTTTTGGCTGCTCACGAAAAAAGCAGCATACCCTTTCTTGCGGCTTCTGACCTCCCATTGAAATCAATGGGAGCCAGAAAAACCTGCGGCGCTCCTTTGAGCGTTTTTCGCTGCGTTTTTCGCCTGCTCTCCTAGAATTAGCGTTAATGGCCGCAGGCAAAAACACATTGTAAAAACGCGGAAAAATACGTGCAGGCAGATCGAAATCTGCCTCAAAACTCCTGAAGGAATTCTGAGGCAGATTTTTTTCTGCCTGGAAAAAACCCAGTGTGAACAGACCCTAAACCTAGCACGCCAAAGATATCAGTAAGCACCAGTAACTTGGCAACAAAGGTTTTCTACAAAGCTACTGACACCAGAAGAGATTCCCGGGCCCCAATGCATGAACTTTACAGGGACCCCCACCATGTGTCATTTATAAAACTCATGTCTTCTTAAGTGGCAGAGGGGATTTTTGGCCCCCTCAGGCACCAGGGCCGGGGTACGACTGCTGACTTTGCACCCCCAACAGCTATACTCCTGGACATCATGCACTACATGCCTATAGGAATACAAAGAGGGGCGCACACAAAGACCCATCGATAACGCACATAACAGTACAAAAACGGACCACAACAAGATGGAGCATATAACATACACTCACGAGAGGAAAAGTATAATGCAAACACATAAGTTTAACACAATTTGGCATCTTCACTCCCACACCCTGCTCCATCTGTACATGAGGCCTATTAAAATGCCTCAATAATATACCATAAAGAGTTAGTTCAACCTAAAGGTAAAAATGGCCGTATACTAGTAAATCAGAGGTTAGAGCAGCAGTCAACGTTTAGTAATTATGTTTTATTTACTTAAAAATATTGGAATTTTTCTTTTCAGTTGCGGCGG